>NC_089788.1:29374252-29454252 GCF_040412425.1 Macrobrachium rosenbergii | reverse complement strand
GTTAACACTTGTTAACAAAGAATAGAGGTTTATTCATAACCACGTGAATGAATTCGGCAAACTTACTGGAACACTAGTTTCAGCAAAAAAAAGTAAATAAAATCAAAGGAAACGAATTATTTACAGGAGCTAACAGCAGCTTATCATATAGTCCATTTTAGGATACACTTCAATGCTACATAGAATGAACGCAACAGATCTTGGTTTCTCAGACACTGTATCAGGAATTTACTTCAAGGTCGAATTAAGGCCTATAGATACTAATGATGGAGGTTCTTTTCCCAGAAAGAGGATGTTGCGCAGACCCAAGGCGTACGTAGCTCTGGAAAAGATGTATCCAGATAACAATCTTGCATTACAGAAACTCTCACTTGTCATTACTAATCACAAGGGGATGATTCTTAGTTCAAAAATAATACGTTTAACACCATGAAGGATAAGTTATGTGACTCCACTTGACAACAATAATTGTACTTGATAGAGACCTTTATAAATGGGATATGTTTTACTAGGATTTCTTGGCCAATGACTGTTCAAGAGAGGAAAATTTGAACAAGGGAAAATGAAGGTTTCAGTCGAAGGGAAAGAGAACTGGGGGTAATTGTCATAATCAGACTTACCTTTGGGGGAGATAATAGAATGATCAGATGTATTAGTTTCCTTGGTCCGTATGGAACAACAATTTTCTCCCTCACGTTCGGGGAGGGACAGAGAGACAAATGGGGTGTTTAGCGGACCGGCCGAGATCCGTCTTGCCTCGATGAGGTCTCATATCAGCTCAGAGTCTGTAGACGCGGTTTGTCTCGGGTTGCGGCTGTTTTCAAATTCCTCCTGCCCAGGTTCTGACCTGAAAGGACAATGACTCGCCAGTACAAAGGTCACAGAAAAGTAAGCCGAAGGTACAGTCTATCTAAGGTCTGTCCTAGCAAAACCTATCCCTTCTTATATTCCTCTGAGCTAAAATTCTTACCCCTTTGACAGTTAGGATCTGTTCAAAACAACTCCTGCCAGCTTGCTTCTTCCTACATTGTATGCTCTTTTACTTTAACAAAGATAAATTTCTTGTATTCGATTAAAGCAAGGTAGATAGGTCGAACAGGTAATATATATATATATATATATATATATATATATATATATATATATATATATATATATATATATATAAATATATATATTATATATACATATACATATATATAATTGTATATATACCTATATATATAAATGTATGCATGTATGTATGTGTGTGTGTGTGTATGTTCCAGCCTAACTCTGAAATGCATTGAGTAATTTCAGCCAAATATGACTTACTATATCAAAAAGAATACTATGGGGCTAAGACATCACTGGCACCAAAGGGGGGTTGTGGGAAGGGGTGGCATGTAAAAATAACAGAAAACGACAAATATTAGTGTCTAATCCATAGTTTTCAAGGTCGCTGAGATGAACAGTGACACTGTTGATGCCTTTTAAGTCCAAGTTCAGTCCCGACAGGAAGAGGGTGTGAGAAGGTGTGAAAAATAAAATGTAAAAAATGACAGATATTAGTGTGTCTAATCCAAAGTTTTCAAGGCCGCTGAAATAAATAATGACACTCCTGATGCCCTTTAAGTCCAAGTTCAGCCCCAGTAGGAACGTGGGGTGAGAACGAGTGAAAAATAAAAATGTAAAAAATGACAGATATTACAATCTAATCCATACTTTTTGAGGTCACTTAAATGAATAGCGACACTCCCGATGTCCTTTAAGTCCAAGTTCAGCCCCGATAGGAAGAGGCGGTTAGAAGGGGTAAAAAATAAAATGTAAAAAATGACAGATATTAGTGTCTAATCCATATTTTTTGAGGGCGCTAATGGATAGTGACACTCCCGGTGCCCTATAAGTCCAAGTTCAACCCCGATGGGAAGCGGGGGTGATAAGGGGTGAAAATAAAATATCAAAAATGACAGATGTTGGTGTATAATCCACAGTTTTCAAGATTGCTGAGATGAATAGGGCACTCCCGATGCCTTTTCAGTCCAGGTTCAGCCCTGATAAGAATCGGGGTGAGAAGGGGTAAAAAATAAAATGTCAAAAATGGCAGATATTAATGTCTAATCCATAGTTTTCGAGGTTGCTGAGATGAATAGTGACACTCCCAATGCCCTTTACATCCAAGTTCAGCCCCGATAGGAACGGAGGTGACAAGCGGTGAAAAATGAAATGTCAAAAATGACAGATATTAGTGCCTAAGCCAGTGGTTTTCAACCTGTGGGCCATGCCCCACTGGTGGGCCATGGGCAATTTTGAGGGGGGCCATGCCATGTGCATCTTCCAAATAGTATTTAAAAAATGAAAAATCATTTACAGTCAATGCAGACCAGTGTTTTCTTTCATAAATGAAAATGTATAACTTATGAAGTGTTCTGAAAGTGTTTTATAATAATTTTGTTATCATCATTTCACAATTCTGAAGGGCAGTGTGTCATGAGTATTTAAGGATGCCAAAAATGGACCATGGGCACAAAAAGGTTGAAAACCACTGGTCTAAGCCATAGTTTTCAAGGTCTCTTAGATAAATAGTGACACTCCCGAAGCCCCTTAAATCCAAATTCAGCCCTGATAGGAAGGAGGGGTGGACAGTGAGCAAGGGTGAAAAATAAAATGTCAGAAATGACAGATATCAGTGTCTGATCCATAGTTTTCGAGGTTGCTGAAATGAATAGTGACACTCACGATGTCCTTTAAAACCTAGTTCAGCCCCGGTAAGCATGGGGGGTGAGAAGGGGTGAAATATTAAATATAAAAAATGCTGGGCAATATAACTGAAGCAACTATCTTAACAACAAAGGGGGAGATTGAGAGAGAGAGAGTGAGAGGGAGAGGAAGTGAGAGAGAGAGAGTTAGCTGGGTGTTAGGGAGGAGAAAGAGGAAAAGAGAGAGAGAGGAAATGAGACAGAAAGTAGGGGGAGTGTTAAGGAGGCAAAAGAGGGAAAGAGTGAGAGAGAGAGAGAGAGAGAGTTTATCGGTTGCCATTCAAAGTCTTCCCAGACAGTGCTGGGTTGGTCAGCTAGTATTTATATATAATTTGTATGTGTGTGTGTGTTCAGGTGGGTAACGTAACCTCGTCCTGATATTCTGGATACGGGTTCGAATCTTGCTACAGAAGTCAGAATTTATTCATATTCTCCAAATTTGGATATTAGGGCTTAAGTTGTGACAGGCGCATCAATAAATTGTGAAGAAAACGACAATTTATGAGGGTGTTGTGGGTATTACAACTACATATGCATCTGGTAAAAGTGACCAGTAGATTATATATATATATATATATATATATATATATATATATATATATATATATATATATATATATATATATATATATATATATGTGTGTGTGTGTGTGTGTGTGTGTGTGTGTTTGTGTGTGTGTGTATGTATATATACAGTATATAACTTTCCTTTTATAACCTGTTTTCCCTTCTTTTCCTTTAGCCATCATATGTTTTATATTATATCCTTGAGTGTGTTTGTGTTATTTTAGCTCTGGTCAATAAAGTTAATGTTTTATTATCTGTTGGTTGATGTCTCAGGCGAATCTGGCCAGTGTATGTTTAATTTAGCTTTTTTAAATTATATTTTTCTATTCTGTATGCTTATTGTCATCATATTTTTAGCTTGGTTTTGTTTCCTTTAGTGCGAGTGAGTGTCGTAGGCTTTTTTAGACAAAAGGCTCAACTTTAACATTTCAACCAGCATGGGCATCATTTAATTGCAATAATGAATTTTGCGCTGCTCTTTTATTTGTTTTCGGTTGTCCATGAAAATTGAAATGCCGGTAATTATTGATATTCATCGCTGTTATAAATATCAGTAACTGTTTAAAAGGAGCGTTCCAACTAAAGATGTAAAAAAACAGCTTATTTCTATTTTTATTAATTATAAAAATAGAAATAAACATTGAGCCATGTCCTTAACAGGGGCAGCCTAGAGAAAAATCTACACAAGTCACTGCCCCATTCATAATTTAAATGCCGAATCCTTCAGCACAGTTATTATTGTCAATATTTGGATTATAGTTACTATTACTGAAAATATTTAAACAATCATCATGGAACAAGTGACAAAGGCCATTAACTTTCAAAGCAAACTTCCACAGAAATGAAATTCCATACTGTAAAGTAAGAGGAAATGATATTACTTATGTAACGTGTACATATTCAACAATTCATCGTTATTTAACACGTGTAAAGTCAAGGCAACTAATGCCAATGCAGTACAGTAATACAATAACGTTCATGTGTGTTTTGTGTGCCAAATGTAGTCGTGCGTTTCACGTGCCAGACTACTGGGCCCTAATTTTTTTCCCCCTTTTTTTCTTTGTTATTCCTACCGTAATTTTTCCCTTAGCATACTCTGAACCTAATTATTACGATTTTCTGTGGTTTTAAAAAGTTACTTCTAAAGCCTAATTCTGTTGTCTGTTTAACATAGATTTCTGGTAAATATATATTTCCGATGACTGTTTTTATCTTTTTGCCTCAATTACTATTTCTTTATTTTTTTTAGAATTTTTATTCTAAAAGCTTAATACCCATATGTTTTATCGTAGAATTTTCCTTTTTTATGACAAGCATTTCGTGCTCCATTTCAATGAATAATTTGTACTCGAATCCTGATTTTAATCGGTGTCCCATCTCACTTTTTGGCTAATATCCCCTCTCTTCCTTGCAGAAGTGCTTTTATATATATATATATATATATATATATATATATATATATATATATATATATATATATATATATATATATATATATAAGCTATATATGTGTGTGTACACACACACACACACACACACACACACACACACATATATATATATATATATATATATATATATATATATATATATATATATATATATATATATATATATATATATATATATATATATATATATATATATATATATATATATATATATATGTATATATATTTATATATATATATATATATATATATATATATATATATATATATATATATATATATATATATATATATATATATATATATATATATATATATATATATATATACATACATACATACATAGAAACACACACACACACCCACTGACAATTGCAGTTCCATGCTTCCACCCTCAGTGTTATGCAGGCGTCTTTAAAATCTTTGTTCTTTTGTACCGCTGGCTTTAAATAGCCTTTATGAGCCTCGAAAATATGAGCTTTGGTAGAAAGCTCCTTTGTTTTAAATACTGGTGTTGTGAAGTGAATGTTTGCAGGCATGTTTGAGCTGGTGTTTTGAGGAGTTAATTCCAGTTTCGTTTTTTAAAATTAGGATTCAGTTTTCCTCCGAGCTGGTTTCTACTTTGATGCTTTTAGTTTTCTTAAAAGCGAAATGTGAATTGTGTTAGTAATTGCTTAATGGTTATCTCTCTCTCTCTCTCTCTCTCTCTCTCTCTCTCTCTCTCTCTCTCTCTCTCTCTCTCTCTCTCAAAACAGGCGTGCATCAGCGAAGTTATCCTCATAAGATATATTTAATTTACAGTTTTCTTTTCTTTTACTCGGTTCTGCCTTACTCCTTCATAAGTTTTGTAAGCAAAGCGTCGTCTCTCTACCTCTCACTTTGCTTACACACACACACACACACACACACACACACACGCACACGCACACACACAAATGTAAAATTAAAATGTTTATCTTCTCCAAAGTACGATTTTCCTTCTTCGTATTTTTTTTTTTTTTTTTTTTGGCTGAACAGCCTCTCTTCTGTGACATTAGAGGCACAAATTTTATCATGAAACTCTTAATCCTGTTTAAAAGGACAAGGGAATATTTCTTTAGAGATGTAAGTGTTCAGTTACATTCGCGTCACTACCGGTCTGGCAAGAGTGGACCTTTGCAGGACTTGGTAGGATGACCACCAGCCATCTATGGGCCGGTGGGTTAGCAACCTCACCCTACAAATCAGTGCTGAGAGTTGAGCCATGTGGAGCCGTTTCCTGTAAGGAGAAGAAGGCAGTCGATATAGTATTTTTATCTATAAAAGACTAATTATTGTTGTAATCTGGAATCTGAGTATTACAGTTAATTAAGAAAGAGAGCCAATACTTGTTGAAGAAACAACAATGTAAAATTAGCGATTTGTTTCCCTTTTAATTTTGTAATTTTCTCTGTTTTCTGGGAAATTTGTGATGGTGCAACCATTAGGAAATCTTACTTATCAGGACATTTGCATGCAAATGGCCTTCCGTAATCCACTCTGCTTTCATAGTAATTACCAACTTATACATACATATATATGCATTTTATATAGATATATATATTTATATATATAAACATTCATGCATACACAGACATATTGCGTCCTTGCAGATGTTATGTGCGCGCGCGCACGCTCTTTTTTCCAAAAAAGGTCATTCATAATAATGAAAAAGCGGAAAACTGGAATATCTATAAGGAACGTGTTATTTGGTCGAAAATCTGGACTGATATGAACTCTCATTGAGCTCAAATCGAAGTGGTCATTGTATGACCAAATACACCAATAATGTGCCCTGTTGGCTAACAGCCGAAGCAAATGCTGATCGTTGTTTAAGATTTCCTCCTTTCTCATATTGAACTCTTAAGCTTTGACATATAGTGTTTTCCAAGTCTTTATACTCTGAATTACGCTGACAAATTCCATTCGTATTTTCTTTGGTTGGTTCTGTGCGATTCAGTTGAAAGGGAATCAGTGATTTCTCAGTTTTGTTTCATATTGCATGGATAACATTCCGTTGTTTGTATTGACTTTTTTGAGTGTAGTTCGGTGTTCAGTGGATATGTTCCTCGAAAAAGCTAAAGTATATTGTTTGAATTTGGACTTATTTAAGTTTGACGATGTATGACGGCTGCTGTATCGAAATTTGGTCTGGAATCAATTTCCATTTATATACATAAGAATTACTGGCATTTCTTTGTATATAACCAGAAGAGAGGAAATGATAATAAGTGAAGAATGTAGGTCTGCATTTGTTACTTGTTGTTTCTATCACTGGTCTAGTTACAGATTTACAAAACAGACAGATAGCTTTATTGATCCAACGGGAGAATTTTTTGCTCCAAGACCTTATAGCGCGTGAGAGTGACACCGACATTCAATTGTGTTGCCTAGGACAAAGATACATTTTGTTGGTTCAGTGATAGAGAGCAGATGCTAGGAAATTTAGTGAGATATACCAGAACCAGTCTCCCGACAAAGAAAAGCAGGAGACAAAAATACTCTAGATGTGAAGTCCGAGAAAATTAAGTACGCCTTAGTTTAACCAGACCACTGAGCTGATTAACAGCTCTCCTAGAGAGGGCTGGCCCGAAGGATTAGACTTATTTTACGTGGCTAAGAACCAATTGGTTACCTAGAACGGGACCTACAGCTTATTGTGGAATCCGAACCACATTATACCGAGAAATGAATTTCTGTCACCAGAAATAAATTCCTCTAATTCTTCATTGGCCGGTCGGAGACTCGAACGGGAGCCCAGCAGAGTGCTAGCCGAGAACGATATCGACCCATCCAGTGAGGAATATGTGAAGTCCGAGAGATATTCAAGTACTTAGTATAACCAGATACTTGTATGACCAGAGAATGGGGCAAATCCAAAGTCATCCCTGAACAGGTTTTGTAACGGCTTATGCCGCAGCTTCCTTTTTCCCATTTTTTCATGTTTAAACAGAATCTCGTGGGGACGGGAAACCCGAGGAAAACGAAATGGCGAGGGAGAGGAGGGCGGGGTGGGGGGGCCAATAGTGAGGCTTCACCCGGAATAAGGTGTAGATCTGCCTCGTATGACGATTGTCGTCTGGCTGGGTGTTAATCACTCATGTGTCGTATCTTTACATGAACATTGCATTTGGGCTATATTAATAGCTGCAGTTCCATCCCCCTTCCTCCCTTCCCATCTTTCTTTCATCGCCCTGAAGTGGTTGGAATGGAAAAACACTTGACTATCACCCGCATTCTGTATGCATTGCATCTGTATCTACAGTTTCTCTCTCTCTCTCTCTCTCTCTCTCTCTCTCTCTCTCTCTCTCTCTCTCTCTCTCTCGTTCTAGATCGTATATCTAGAATTTCTTTTCTAGAAGTTTGGTGACATAGCACCGGCATTCGTAACTTGTTGAAACTTGTAGGAAACGTGTCGAGTTGTCTGGAATCTGTTTTAATTGTTGAGTCGCCTCAGGGCGCCCAGAGAACAACTTTGGCTTGGTGTTGATTTTTTCATGTCTTTTTTTATCATTACTTTTCGTTTTACACTATTTTTTGTCTTCTTTTTTTTCCCGTGACACATCCTCTTGACTCCTCGTAACTTTTTGTGGCTCATTTCTGCTCACACCATTATCAAGGTCTGTTGTTTGTAATCCATGAATATTTGTAAAGAAATTTCTAGTCCCTCGTCTATGACGTTGAAAAAGGTCTATGAAATTAGCATGTGGTCATACGTACAAAACAATGACCAGACTTCGTGTACCTTAACCTCACTGGCAGAGACAAGCGGTATAGGTAAGATATCGCTGCCTGGCTTTCATTTATGGGCACACATCCAAAACCTATCCAAACCTGACGTTCCTTTATATTTGTAACGGAGCCGAAACGGAAAAGTGAGCCCAAGTGGAAGGAAAGGCTCTGGAGCAAATGGAAATATAAAGATAGAAGTAGAGGAGTGCAAACCGACTCAACGTCACAGTCATAGGTGACGACGAGAAGCCTGACTCAGATTATTAATATGCATGATTATAATAGACAACTGAGTTACATCTCTTGACTCTCATACGCTCGCCCGGAGTATTTGTTCTTGAACAAAAGGGGAAATTTGGAAGGAAGAATTGAAGAAGTTGGACAGCTATGAGGGAGGTGTCCAAAGGGAACGGATGAAAAGAAAAAGACGGGAAGCAATGCACCTGGAACCCTAAGAAGGGACGCTGCGGAGATCCTTTACTGCAATTGACGGTGTGCTACGAAGGCGCACTTCAGGTGAAACCTCTTAACGGGCTCCCTTGTAAACAAAGCCAAGTTAGCAAGGTTTCATGAAGCACAGAGGATGGTAGTGAATTCTTGGTTCTTGACTGTTAACAATAACCGAAGACGTTGTAGGGAGAATGTTATAGGGAGAAATTATTATTATTCTTATGGGTGTTATGCCTCCACGTCAGTGTGGTTTTATATTGTTGTTTCATGGGTTACTGGTCGTGTTCTTATGCTTGGCCTTTTTTGGCTTTCAATGCTTCGAAATCTGAAACACAACAGAACTGTGAGCGGCGGAAACCTCTATTCAGTGTGAATTATTTTTAAAATAATTCAGTGTGAAAAAATGAATAGCAACAACTGCAGACTGGATTTGGTATTCTTTTTATATTATGAAACTTCGATTTGAGATAGAGCGCCCATGAGTTAGGAATTTGCCTTATTTCAGTAGTTTGTTTGTTGTAGGTGTTTTAAGGGTAAAAAATAGTCATTTTGCACAAACTCTTAGGAAATTCTGGTGGAGTTTTTCATCCGCAACAGAAAATGACTGTGGGATTATCAAAATTAATTCAAGAGTTACTGAATGTCATGTAGCTACTATAATGCCTTAATGTGTGGTAACTCAAAAATATGACCCAATTTGCTCCTGTTGCACAACAGTGTCACGTGGTCCGAACCTCCCTCGTGAGTCGTCTTTAGTGAATGCTTAATGTCTTTGTCGAAACACACGAAGTTCAGTGACCCTAAACCTTTCCCCATTTTTAGTCTTTGTTTTCATTGCTTTGGATCCTGTATCCTTGAGGCTGCCTGGTGAGACGGCAGATCTGAAGGTCAGCAAATGATGTTGCGTAGAAGAAGAAGTCGAGTTGCCCAGGCGTCCCTGTTTGCTTTCATGCGAAGAAGCAGCTCGTTCAGGATATCTCTCTCTTCTTCGCTCAGGTGTTTGTCTCGTTGCTTGTGCTCGAAGCCTTTACTGCTGATGGCGGTTCTTTTACTGGCATCCGTGGGTTTTATCTTGTGTTTTATGTTACCATATAACATGGTTTACGTCACTTTTATCGGATAAATTTTTTGGATTTGTTTTTCTTCAATTCTTTCCGTCATTGTTTGTACTCGCTTTGTTTATTGTTGGTGGTTGTTCATTCTCTAGTGTTGTTTCCGTTGAATTAAGTCGACGTCATATATTTGTTTTCATAAGGATATGTTTATTTGCGTCTTTGTTCAGCGCTTCTCTTACAATTTACGCCTTTAATCTTGATCGTTTGTGCTCGCTCTTGCGTTGGTATCGCTGGACCTTTTCTTCTCACTTTCAGCTCTTGTCTCTTGATATTTGCCCTGTGCTCTTTACAGTTATTGAGTCTTCATCTTTGTGTATTCGTCTACCTTGTGTTTTCTTTTTCTTTCCATTTTCTGTTCGGTTATACAGGTCGTTTCTCAAGTTTTCAACTATTCTTTATTACTACTATTAGTCGCAAAGGGTTTTTGTTTTCATGGAATGATCATCTATGATTATTTTTCATGACTGTCTTAGAATATTCTGCACTTCATGATCCTTATCAAGTAGCTTCGTTTTCAGTTTTTTACCCCCTTTTTATCGTTAGTAAGTTTTACTTAAATCCTTTCGGAAGATTTACCATAAAATTTTGAAGAGAATCGGTCACGTACTAATGACCACTGGATTTCGTGAGCAATTCTGGACCGGGCAAAGGGATTCATTGGAAACATTCCAGAAAGGCCTGGCAAAGACCAGTGGGAGGTCAGTTCAAGTCTGACGGCAATCCGTATTTGGAAACGGTCCTTGCAGAAGAAAACTGCTTAGGTTCCTTCCTAAAGGAAAGGACATTGTGACGGTACAATGTCTTCTTCGTCAACCGGCTTCTTCTTATTTGTGACTTTTTCCGTATGCAAGTGAGTTGCTATCTGTCTGTTATTTCATATTCCTTTGCACCAATCAGGTTTCAGTATTGTGTGACATCATGTAAAGACAGTCGTCCTCATTGAATTACAGGTGTGTAATTAACCTGGACGTACAGGTGCATAATCAGTCGTTAAATGTGAGATGTTTAAGTTACTTAATGTTGACTTTGACATTCCGGTTATTTGAATATTTGAATAATTTTAGGTTAGAGTTGGCAGGGCATATTAATATATGTCACAAGTCTAACGGAAAGATATATGTGTATATGTATATATATATATATATATATATATATATATATATATATATATATATATATATATATATATATATATGAAACAGAGGTAGAAAATACATGTGAAAAAGTGGTATAAAATCAAATAAAAAAGTTTGTAGAAAAGAATTACCCTTTAAAAGACGAAAGTTATTTACATGAATCTCGGAAAACAGAGGCAATGAGAGACTTCCAGGGCAAAGTTTAAATATTATGATACGTTATAAATGTATGGTTTTTGGGTTATAGTGACGTTTTGCATCTCACGCGACTCCCCTAAGGTCTGTCGTAGGTTTCAGTAATGATTTTCTCAGTATTATTTTTCTCTTCAGCCAGGCTTTGCAGTAGCAATGGTTATCAATGGCCGAAGGTCGTTCCTCATCGCATTGTGGTGAGAGTCGCAACTGCCGCGAGAGCTGACTCGTCTTGAGCTCCCAGGCCAGAAGAAAGAGCGGGAATGAGCGCAGCAGGGCGAGGCCACTTACTTTTGGCAACGGGTCAACTTGAGGCCCGAAAGCCTAATAAGTAAGAGGGCTTAACGAGTCCGTTGAGTCACATCACTAGACTGTTTAAGGATGAATTGAAAAGGAGAGCAAGGTAAAGTTAAAGAAGTTGAACAGCTAGACCAACGAAAGGGGATGAAAAGTAGAAGATAAGAAGACAATCAGAAGGTAACGTAGCTGGGGTTTCGAAGAGCCCGTGCAAGGAACCTGTAGCATTGCCTGCATACAGTGCGCCGCATGAGAGACACTGTAGGTGTTACAGAATAGGGTCTGGTGTCAACCTTCTTTCATGTAACGTACCGTCACAAAGATTAAGCATACATGGCTTTCCTTTCAAATATCCTTTTAATACTTTTATATTGCACCATCTAACAACCCCGGTACGTTTATATATGCAAATCAGAAGATAAGAGTTTCTTTGTGTAAGCATTTTTACCATATTAAGCGGATAAATGTTATCAAGTTAAATATTCTCTCTCTGAAGGTGAACTAGAAGTGTTACTCTTTATGCAACAAGCTACGCGTGGGTCTGCACTTTGCAGCGCTCCCTGTTTTCGAAGGATAGTAAAAAAGAATTAAGTCTAGTATTTATTTTTATAACCAGATAATGCATGGAATCCATAATATTTATTAATAAAAACTGAGTCTTTTACTGCTAAATATATATATATATATATATATATATATATATATATATATATATATATATATATATATATATATATATATATATATATATACATATACATATATATATAGATAGATAGATAGATATTCTATCGTACATGCTTTTGATAATTTTATACTTCAGTCACTTATACTTCCGTATTTAAAAATGTAGCCATTTCATTCTTATCTGTCGTTTTGGTGTCTGAGAACTAAACAGCTAAATGCGTAGAAAAAACAAATTGATAAATAAATCAGCGAAGTTGAGGCAGGGTAGGCGTGTGGGTCACGGTGTGGGTGAAATGTAGCTTCTTCTCCAAATATATTTATATTCTATTGAGAATACGAAGACCTTAGCCTGTGAGACAGCTTTAATTCTGTAAAATGGATATTGTTCGGTCTTTGTCATACCGGTAGACTACACCAAGATAATGACTTAGGTTAATTTGGATAATTTAGAAAAGATAATTTCATTACTTATCCTGTATAATATAAATAAGATAATTCCATGATTTGTTGTTCCATAGTTTCATAGAACAAAGTCATCAATGTGAATCCTTCTTTTACCCGGGAAGTTAATTGCCTCATTTACCTGGCTGAGTTAATCAAGATATTTCCACATTCGGTAAGATGGAGATATTTCCCTAGTGTGACCAGAATAGGATCAAGATAATTCCGGAAATTGACTTGGATACGATGATCATGAAAAAGTGTTGTTTAGTATTCCACGGATGAGGCGGTTTTGGACTCCAGCCTAATTAGCACATATATGAGTTAGGGAGACGAAGCTTCGTCCCTCGAGTCTCTCGTCGTCTCTGCTCGTCTCGACCTTGATGGCTGGCCCTTTGACCGTATCTTTGGTTATGCGGTGGACTACGGGAGGGGCAACCAAAGTGCCCTTATCTAGCCCGGGAAGAAAAAGGGGCTTCACCCGGGAGGGATGGGTCAACCTTTCTCCAGAAGGACTGGAGGTCTCAAGAGTTGGGGCTAATGAAAGACCACACTTCCAGAGCTTTTGCATTTAAGGGGAAAAGTCCGTTTTGTTAAGTTCTAAGGATCAGTATGGTGTTGTGTGCATAATGTGTGTCCAACGCAGGATCCTTGTCTATTCAACTTCCTTTGTCTTTTATCATTTCAGGATTCCTGTGTGGTCCCTGTGTATTAACCCCGTTTTTTTCTTTTTCATGCCGTCAATATGATAAAGAATACTCACAAAATGAATGCAAGCAGAATATATATTAGTTTGGTCGAACATAAGTGCAGGCTAGTCTTTTATAATTTTACTTAAAGTGTAATAGCCAGAAAATAGATTAAGTCTGTTAATGAAGGTCTGCGAAATGAATGCCTTATACGATGCCATTATGAAACTTGTGACGGTTAGGGAGCGATCAGCGCGTTATTACAACATCTGAAATCTCACCACTGCAAGGGAGCACAGACCCCACAGGACACGAGTTACAGAAAAGGGGAATCTCTATTTTGTAACGCTGTTTTTCACTCGATTCGCAAGTTAAACATCGCTGGGTCGGAAATATATAGGAACTGGTAACCTCCTCGAGCACGGGACGTTGATGACATATACCCTCGTCGCTGGATTGAAACGTAGGCTTGCTGCTATACCCCTGAAATGCATAGCTTAGAAAATTAATACTGTAGACTAGTCATATCTTGTAAGAAAAGCTGTTAAATGATAAATTTATAACCTCTTCAGTAATGTCCACTAAGAAGTAAATTCTTGTTCTTTTTGTTCAAGTAAAATCTTGTTTTTGTTATCAATATGTGTATATTTCTTTACATTAAGGTCTTTCTCGTAACAGGGAGATGTTCGAAAGAATAAAAAATACTCAACGGCCATTTCCGCATTCATAATTCCACCTGCTGAATCTCACACACATACACACCCACACACACACACACACACACACACACACACACACACATATATATATATATATATATATATATATATATATATATATATATATATATATATATATATATATATATATACTATATATATATATGTATATATATATATTTAAAGAAAAATTAATTCACTGCTGATAGACTCTCTCTCTCTCTCTCTCTCTCTCTCTCTCTCTCTCTCTCTCTCTCTCTCTCTCTCTTCTCTCTCTTGTGTAAAAGTAAATATCAGTAGATGTATTGTCTCCTATTCAATTTACAAATTTAGAACTAGAAATGCATTTTAATTGCAATCCTTTTGTTTACTTATCATTTAGGGTATTAAATTTCTATTCCACACACACGCACGCACAAACGGAAATACATCAGAGAATAAGAGTAACCGCGAAGTTTTTCTGTTTTTATCAGTCATTTGGAAGTGAAGGTTGAATGGATTTGTTGAATGTTAACAGACGTGCCTGAACAGTTCGCTGTGGAGCAAGCGCAGAAGAAGGTATTTATTGCAAAAGACAAAAGAAATAAGCAACAAGAAGGAAGAGAGAGAGAGATTTTTATATAAGAGTACAGCACAAAGACATTAACCTAGGCAAAATGATATTAAAGTATATAGAGCAATGATCACTTACGTGGCAGTGAGAGAGAGCGAGAGCAATATTTTTTGTTTTATCAATATAAAATAAATTCCTTAATTTTATTATACCATTGTCATTAGGGTTAGTGCGCAATGTTGCAAGCTGATAATTTAAATGGAAAATTATTATTATTATTATTATTATTATTATTATTATTATTATTATTATTGAATGTTAACTTAGACGTGCCTGAATATTTCAGTTCCCTGTTGCTTAACATCATTTGAGCCCGAGTGGAAAAGAAAAGATACATACAAGATAAATTCGCATAATACAGAATGGAAGGTCTGTTCCCTTCGTATATTATTATTTATTATTATTATTATTATTATTATTATTATTATTATTATTATTATTATTAAAAAGGATGGTTATTTTGAGATTATCTTGAATCTTTTCTATTTTCCTTATAATTCTCTTTTCGAGCAGATATTTCAATAAAAGCCTTCCTGCATTCCACTCACTATCCTTTTTCCAGTATGAATATGGGCCAATTGCTGACAAGCCCGAAAAGAATTATGGAAATAGAAAAGATACAAGAAGAATAAGATTATTTATTATTAATCTTTCTATTTTCCTTATAATTCTCTTTTCGGGCTCAGCCTTCTGATTGGAAAAAAGCCTTCCCGCATTCCACTCACTATCCTTTTCCAGTATGAATATAAGACAACAAGAAAAGGAAGAAAATAGAAAAGATACTAACAAGATAAATTCGCATAATACAGCCATCCTTTTTAGTAAGACCTGTTTAAGAGAAGGTCTGTTCCCTTAAAGTATATTATTATTATTATTATTATTATTATTATTATTATTAAAAAGGAGAGAGATAAGAGTATCTTTTCTATTTTCCTTATAATTCTCTTTTTCGGCTCAGCCTTCTGATTGATATTTCAATAAAAGCAATGAATATGGGCCAATTGCTGACCAACATCGCTGAGCCCGAAAAGCGAATTATAAGGAAAAGATACTATACAAGATAAATTCGATAATACAGCCATCCTTTTAGTAAGACCTGTTTAAAGAAGGTCTGTTCCTTCTTAGCAATTATTATTCAGGTAGTAGACAATTTCTATTTTCCTTATAATTCTCTTTTCGGGCTCAAATAATTTCAATAAAAGCCTTCCTTCCACTCACTATCCTTTTCCAGTATGAATATGGGCCAATTGCAACCAACATCGCTTTATAAAAAATAGAAAAGATACTATACAAGATAAATTCATAATACAGCCATCCTTTTTAGTAAGACCTGTTTAAGAAAGGTCTGTTCCTGTCATTATTAAAATTATTATTATTATTATTATTATTATTATTATTATTATTATTATTATTAAAAAGGATGGCTGTATTATGCGAGTTTATCTTGTAGAGTATCTTTCTATTTTTATAATTCTCTTTTCGGGCTAGCCTTCTGATTGGATATTTCAATAAAAGCCTTCCCGCATTCCACTGTAGTATGAATATGGGCCAATTGCTGACCAACATCGCTGAGCGAAAAGCAATTATTGGAAAATAGAAAAGATAAAATTTAAATGGATTATTATTATTATTATTATTATTATTATTATTATTATTATTATTATTATTATTATTAAAAGGATGGCTGTATTATGCGAGTTTATCTTGTAGAGTATCTTTTCTATTTTCCTTATAATTCTCTTTTCGGGCTCAGCCTTATTGGATATTTCAATAAAAGCCTTCCCGCATTCCACTCAAAGTATGAATATGGGCCAATTGCTGACCAACATCTAGCCCGAAAAAGCGAATTATAAGGAAAATAGAAAAGATACTATACAAGATAAATTTAATACAGCCATTTTTTAGTAAGACCTGTTTAAGAGAAGGTCTGTTCCTTCCCTATTATTATTATTATTATTATTATTATTATTATTATTATTATTATTATTATTATTATTAAAAGGATGGCTGTATTATTTTTCTATTTTCCTTATAATTCTCTTTTCGGGCTCAGCCTTCTGATTGGATATTTCAATAAAAGCCTTCCCGCATTCCACTCACTATCCTTTTTCCAGTATGAATATGGGCCAATTGCTGACCAACATCGCTGAGCCCGAAAAGCGAATTATAAGGAAAATAGAAAAGATACTATACAAGATAAATTCGCATAATACAGCCATCCTTTTTAGTAAGACCTGTTTAAGAGAAGGTCTGTTCCCTTCGTATATTATTATTATTATTATTATTATTATTATTATTATTATTATTATTATTATTATTATTATTAAAAGGATGGCTGTATTATGCGAGTTTATCTTGTAGAGTATCTTTTCTATTTTCCTTATAATTCTCTTTTCGGGCTCAGCCTTCTGATTGGATATTTCAATAAAAGCCTTCCCGCATTCCACTCACTATCCTTTTTCCAGTATGAATATGGGCCAATTGCTGACCAACATCGCTGAGCCCGAAAAGCGAATTATAAGGAAAATAGAAAAGATACTGTACAAGATAAATTCGCATAATACAGCCATCCTTTTTAATAAGACCTGTTTGAAAGACGGTCTGCTCCCTTCATATTATTATTATTATTATTATTATTATTATTATTATTATTATTATTATTATTATTATTATTATTATTATTATTATTGCTTTTGTTGTTGCAGTCGTCGTTAGTAAGTTCACAATTTTCCCAGAGTGGTGAGGCGCATTGTCTTCTAAGATTGTCATTCTGTAGGAAAGGCTATTTGGAAACGCCTGTAAAATTGGTGTTGACAAAGATGTTTGCGTTGATGAAAACAGAGCAGGAATATTTATTAGTAATAAAGTATTCTGTTTTCATTTATAGCCTTCCTTCGCTTTCCTTAACGTAGTAATGATATACAACATGATTTGAAGAAGGCGTTATTTTACAGGTGAATTGGAAACCAATAATATGGGCTGAAAGCAAGATGGAAAGGATTCACACACACTATTTTGGTCTTTTAAATGGTATATTTTTCAGGTAGTTTCCTTACATATATCCAAGACTAAATATAACTTAAATTCCGTGTAACGTTTTCGTATTTTTCAGGAATGTTTATGTAAACATGAAGTCTGCAATCCTAGGGTTGGATAATTTACAAAGAAATTCATATTCTCTCTCTCTCTCTCTCTCTCTCTCTCTCTCTCTCTCTCTCTCTCTCTCTCTCTCTCTTTTAAACACACACACACACACATACAAACACACACACACACACACCAATGGCAAAAACGCTTATTCGTAAAACTAGTTGTAAGCATTTATGGCGCACTTGTGATGTGGCGTTTTGACAACTTATTCTCTTTTCTATTTTATTTTTTTTTTTCTTTTAGACGTTAAAACGTTAGGAGGCACATCCGGGAAGTCGTTATTCGGAAGCAAGCTCTGTGCTTTGACAGGGTGTTTTCATAATAAGGGAAACCCCTTGGATTACTCTTTTTGTTTTTGATATCTTTATGCACAGAGTACGGGTTCGGATGACTTTTGCCAACTGTCAGCCTGCGTGAGTGAAAACCTCCCTGGGAACATGGAGACAGAAATGGTTTATTAACAAAAGAAGGGGGGAGTGGATGTTGTTATTATTATTATTATTATTATTATTATTATTATTATTATTATTATTATTATTATTATTATTATTTAATTAAATTTTCCGTCAAAATGTATGAACATTATCATAGATTTAAATACGTATCAGTTGAAAAAAATTTTTGTAGGTGCATTCTTCATTGCATTGCTTATATTAAAAGGATTGAGGAATTTTATAAATTAATATTATTTTACAAAATAAGCAAAAATGGCAATTAGTTTACTAAAGATATTTATAATCATATAGAAATCAGTCAGGCAATTTACGTTTAAACATATATATATATATATATATATATATATATATATATATATATATATATATATATATATATATATATATATATATATATATATATATATATATATATATATATATATGTGTGTATATGTATATATAAATATATATATATATGTATGTATGTATGTATGTATATGTATATATATATATATATATATATATATATATATATATATATATATATATATATATATACACACACACACATATGCGTAAATAAATGATTTGGAAACGTCATAAAAAGAAAGGCCAAAAGGCATTGCGCTGTATTTGATCAGTTTTTTGTGCTTTTTAATTGAGTTCAGTGCAATATGCAGTTCCCTTTTATTTATCCAAAAGAGTGAATTCCCGTGTGATGACGTCAGCGCAAACGGACGTGTCAGAGGTCAAAGTCCAGTGAGAGTTAATAAATTGGTTGGGGGAGGTTTGGAGGGCGACCAGGCAGTCAATGAGTTTTTCCAAGGTGATTGATTAACATTCAAGGAAATTTTGTTATTATGCTTTTTTATTGATGTTTTTGCTTGTTTTTTTTTTATACATTTATATACTGTATGTGCGTGTGTGCTGTGACTGAATGTGTGGGTGCACGCGTGTTTGTAAAGAAATAAATTTGAAGATTTTATTATATACAGTTTATATATATATATATATATATATATATATATATATATATATATACATACATATATATATATATATAATACGTATATATACATATATATATGTATATATAAAAATATACATACATACATATATATTGTCATAAACTGGTCGTCTTGGTTGGGGAGAGAATTGAACAAATTTAGAAATTATGACTGCCAAGGAACCAAGTGAGCCCAGATTATGAACAAAGGGAAAGTTATTTGAAAACTTACCTTAGATTTTCCCTGGATTTACAAGTGAATGATTAAGGTCACCATTTGAATTAGAATTCTTTTACAATTTAAAGGGGTTTATTTACAGAGACTTAGCAATTAAGCAAGGAGACAAACAGAATGCAAAATGTTGCCCAATGGGCAGGCTCATTAATTGTATACAGTGAGCAATAATGCCATGATTGGCAACAAGAAAGCCAATTAATAAGGTGCCAATGTACAGTACAGTTATTCCCGTTATAAGAATAATAACTTGGTTAGGCCAGAATTACATTAAAAGGTTCTTAGTTAATCATGCTGCGAAGTATTGAACTCCAGGATGGGGAAAATAATTCATATAAAATTGGGCGGGGCCACAACGGACTTCAGAAATCGGACTGCGACCAGGAATAGTTTCAGGATTTGAATGGCAGTCAGGTTATCGGACACAGAGTGCAATGGAGCGGTGGGTCTCTCCTGTAAGAGAGGTTCTGGATTAGAACGGCGGCACACACTGAAGGAAATGGAATCCCCCTATAAATTGTTACACATTGCACATTTTAAATATTAACCACTACGTAGCCCAGCAGGCAATTGTAAGGAAATCACGTAAGCACAGTATGGGAATCGTAATTGATTGGGCTTTGAACACAAAGAACACGTGCGCGCAATCACACAAAGGGAAAATTTAAACACTTGTATTACTTAGCCTAATTTGCCCTTAAGTTGCACTGGGGAAGGGATAGCTGGATGGTTATCACTGGATCTTTACGGGACTTCAAATAACATTATGGGCAAGATACAGGAGGCTGAAGCAGGACTCTTAACAAGGGAAAATTGCTTTGTGGAGGAAGGAGTTAAAGTTTAAAGGAATGGGAAATTTAAGGGGTTTAAGTAGAAGGGGAAGGGCTGGCTTACTGACTATTTGCGATGTACAAACCTTGTCTAATAATTGCGGCGCCAAACAATCGACTTGGCCATTCGTCGAAGATAGATTCAACCAGCTTAAGCGGAGAAGATGGGGGATAGACTTCCGCCCAGTACTGAGATGAGAACGCGTCTGCTCTTCCAAGCCCAGCGGCGTCTTGTAGGGGCCTCATCGTAGGTCGGCATTGCCTGCAAACACGTCAAGACAACCAGCAAAGAGGGCAGAGGAAAAGATTTCTTAAAGTTAAGTACTTAAAGATTAAAGTCCTACTTGTTGGCTAGTCCCACTATGCCTATTAACCCTTCCCATCCTAACTACTTCCACATCACGCGATGGGGGTGAGAAGGGGGTTTTCATTGTTCCCCGGATCGAACGATTTTAAGGGGGGAGAAAGGAGGCCTAAATATCTACGGGTACTAACGGCTATTATCTGGTTCAAAATACTCGCACTGCTGCATCACCCACCATATTGGTGCCCACTATAAGCTAACTGAAATGAGAAATTTCCCTAGAAGTTAGCTAGATAACAGCTAAATAGGAGGGAGGAATGTAAATCCTTGATAATATATATATATATGTGTGTGTGTGTGTGTGTGTGTTACAGTAACATTGTGAAACCAGGGATTTAACAAAATCTCTGAAATTTTCAGGGAATTCGTGAATTCACCAATTTACTTATCGACATTTGATCCCCGAGGGGCTAGTACTAAACACAGTGAAACAGTATAGACGAATCACTGTTTCGCCGTGTTTATTACTAGCCCCTCAGGAACCAAGTGCCCCTAAGTGAATTGATTTCACAAATTCCCTGAAAATTTCAGGGGACTACGTGAAATCCTTGGTTTCACAATCTTACTGTAACACACACACACACACACACATATATATATATATATATATATATATATATATATATATATATATATATATATATATATATATATATATATATATATATATATATATATATATATAGTCACGATGTGTACCAAGTACCTGGTTATTACACAACCAATCACAGATTTCAAAAATATACTTCACTCCAGCCAGATACCTGAACTCTCATAACAATAAGAATTACGACTGAGCACTCTAAGGGTAACAGTGATCCCTTAAAAAGCTTATTAATCTTGTGAAAAATCAAACTGAGTTTATCAAAAGATTTGTGAGGTTTCAACAAGAAATATTCTAGAATAAAAGGGCATCACTCCATCAAACAATATAACTGTTTCCCTGGTCTTAATTCACTTCAGCAAAAGTAAAGAGACAAAACGTTTATCACTTTGCCTTATGCACACAATTAATCCTATTCACTGGTGGTCAGTAAATGAAAAACTGTTTTTTAAAAATTTTAAATTCAAAATTTATAACTAGAATTCACAATCTGAAAAATTTATTATTACTTGAAAACAAAACAAAATTTAATTAATTCTTGAATTAAATTATTAAAAATTAAATCACAAAACTTTAATTTATCAGGAAATTAAATCACAAAACTTTAATTTATCAAGAAATTAAATAAAACTCTAATTTATCAAGAAATTAAATTAATCAAGCAAAATTTAAACTATCAAGAATTACTCAAGATTTGAAAAGAAAATCTTAATAAATGAAAATTAAATCAAGTATGCAACATTAACTTTTTAAGAAATATTTAAAATGTGCAGTAAATAAATGTTAAATCACCAACAAAAATCAAGAGATTGCAAACACAAGAACACACAAAAATACACAAAAGATTTATCAGTAATAATTTCACTAAGGCAAAAATACCTTTAACACACCTTATTATACCATGGTAATAATAAGTAAAATTCACTTTACACTTGTGAAGACCTTTGTAAAATCACAGGACATGTAGGATCCTTCGATTCACAAAACACATTTCTTTATCAGGCGCCGTTACAAATTGAATAATTTTACTAAATTCAGATCTCAAAAACTAATAATAATACTAGTGACCACAAATATTCTGTGTTAATAATTATTCTCTTTTTTAATGAAATACAGAGAGAGAGAGAGAGAGAGAGAGAGAGAGAGAGAGAGAGAGAGAGAGAGAGAGAGAGAAACCACAGCTAATGGTCTCTCAAATAAGAATGAATATATTTAATCTGATGATTCCAGTAGCAGATGAAATACTCAAGTGGCGTCATTAAGGCATTTTGGGTGCGAGATACAAAAACAACACATTTTGAACACAATTGGGACAATACATGATGTAATTGATCATGAGGTCTTACTCTCAAAATTGCATACGTGACCAGAGCCATGTATGTAACATTACAAAACATTCATCTTTTTCTCGTATGAGACAAATCTTTAACAGCAATCTTTACACGATTAAACAGATGGCCATTGTTATTCCCAACCTGTCAACATGTTATCTTTTGCAATGACATCTGAAGTGAAACATACTCTTCGCTAGGACGCATATGTTCCTCATATACTACATTTTTATCAGGAAAGAAATTATTAATTCTAAATCACTAAGTCTTTGGAGATCTGATATCACCACATATGATATTTCAACAATCATTATCAGCACACATACTACATGATAAATGAAAGAGTAAATATATCAAAATTACAGGAGGATATACGTATTACAAGGCAGCATCATGAATGTGTATATATATATATATATATATATATATATATATATATATATATATATATATATATATATATATATATATATATATATATATATATATATATATAATATATATATATATATATATATATATATATATATACACCAGAATAGAACAGCAAACATCATCATAACATCCTATAAATTTATTTGGCCAAATTTTCGAGACTACATGTCTCATCATCAAGGCTGTAACATACAAAGAATAAAAATTAAGAATCCACTCTGTTAAAAAACTTGCAAAAGCCTAAAACACTGAAATTAAACTAAAACAAATACTAAAGAAGCATTTAACATATTGAAAAACCTAATATTTAAAAAACGTAAATAAAAAAAACATTATATATATATATAATATTAGAACGTTCAGTACCTAACTATGGGAGCTAAGAACTGTGTGGCATTCACAGTTCTCAGGAAGACGACGTCAACTTAAGATATAAATAAAACAGTGGAAGAGGTCTGGCTGTTTAGGGAAGGAACAAGCTGCTTAATAGTTGAAGATTCCAGGATGGAGAGAGAGTGGTCATTGGGTGCTTGGGCAATAATATTAAAATCTTCATAAGAAAACGGTGTCTTGCAATTTTTATGATGATCTCTTATATTAGAAAATTCTTTTGTTTTCAATTGACATCCTGTTCGGTGACTAACTCCAAGATGAGAATCAACTCTCACTTTAAGCAATCTTTGGTGGATCTAATATATTTCCCAACTTTACATTTTGGGCAAGTGAAACAATAAACCACCAGAGACTGCATCAAAGCAGGAAGCTTATCCTTATGGTGAAACAATGACCCAACAGTCGTAGGATTTTTTTAATACGTTATATCAAGAGCTGGAAATGTACTGCGAATTGAATTTTGTAACGATTGTTTGAATTTCTTCGAATGTACAAAAGGAATGGAGGCATATACCTTAGTAATTTAGGGACATTAGGCATGGACAGACTGGACTGGAATCTATTATTCAAAAAGCTATTTCTATGGTTGTTGAATGAAAGTTATGCCAGGTAGAGGATAACATATAGGCACGGTGCAACAGTGTGGTAATGCTATTTGTTTTAAAAGTAAAAGAGCAACTGCTGTAAAAGTTCATACCTTGACCTGTAAATGTCTTTTTTCTAAAAACACTAGTATTAAAACCTTGAGGATAGTTTGAGTGATTAAAATATCTAAAACTGGAAGCTATATATGTATGTATATATATATATATATATATATATATATATATATATATATATATATATATATATATATATATATATATATATATATATATATGTGTGTGTGTGTGTGTGTGTGTATTGCAATGAGGGAGACCTCTTCTAAGCACCCTCACCCTCTAAGCTTTGCAATAACATACAGTATAACCCTCATAAACTTGATTTTCTTTTATTTCTATTGAAACAAATACAGTAACATTAATAACACTATTGACTAACAAAGGCAGGTTGTGGGAAAATATTGGCCTTTCCTAAAAAATCTCTCATTCCTTGGTAACCTTTTAATCCTCTTCCTTGACCTAGTGACTGCTCGAGACCTTTCTTCCAGGTAATACCTTTTGGAGACCAAGTCTGTAGCAGCTGGTCACCATGTGGCCAGTCCCCTGCCACATTGTCCGGGTGGCATAGAAGATGGACTGCCAAGCGAGCCATCTGGAAGGGGGAGGAAAATAATCTGCCGAGGTCTTAAAGGGCAGCGCACGAGCAGCCCTTCCTCAGATACGCCTGAGAGATATGCCAAAGAAACGCCTGGCAGCAGAGTCCCTGTGTGGCTGTTTTGAGCCTTAGTCTTTTTAAAGTGAAAGTCCCTTAGATTCCTGCCCTACAGGATGATGCTGGAAGATTTCTTCCAGTGTGCTCCTGGGCCCCTCACCATGTACCTCAACAACAGACATCCCAAAACACTCATGGAAGGTTGTTGTATGGCTGACACTTGGGAGACCTATAACCTGTCTTCCAGCATGTCTCACCGCCGCATAGTGCCACCTGAACATTTCTCAGGGCCAGCTCGCCCAAAGAATGGACTCCCCTCCAGGCCAGTATGTTGTTATTGTAATAAGGTTGAACACTCCAAATCTAAGTGCTGCTTCAAAGGGGTGAGTGCCAGATACCCTGCCTGCCCAAAGCACGTTACCTCTATCAAGCACGTCAACTTGATCAGTGCCATGTCGGTCGTGGCATGGGCAACTCATATTTCTCACCCCGAGAGGGTGGAAACTCAGACCGTCTCAGTGGCACCCCTTGATGGCTCTAGCCCACCAGTTGACCTGCCAGTTACATCTGTCTGATTGACCGGTCTCAAGTGCCAGTAGTGCCACTGTGGACAAGAAGACTTGTTGGATGATGACTTGGGTAGAGGACCATGCCAAGTCCATTCCCACAGTTGAGCTCCAGGTCACGACACCTTGGGGCACTCAACCTCACCACATTGGTTTGGTGAGTAAAATTAGACACAGAGTTGAATTCCTGTTGGGACAAGACCTCTGGCGATTGTCCTCCTCCCACGCCTTTCCGTTGCCTGGCTACCTCCACAAGGGAGGCATTGACTATAGCATCGCCAGAAAGAGCACAGCCACCTGGGAAGGCATGCCACCGTCAACGAAATCACCTTCTGCCTGCCAAAGTAGTCGACAGAAGGGGCACTACCAGTGCAAATCCAATTGGAGCCCTCCCTTCTCAGAAAAGGACGGCCACCAGAAACTTCCTCCCTCACAGCGAAAGGAAGCTACCAACCACCAGTACCTCTGTAAGACGTGCAAAATGAAGGGGAACTCCACAAATTGGTCGGGATGCCCTAACGAGCTACATACAGCAGTCACCAAAACCAGAAGCATTCCAGGAGGTCCTGACCTCTCCTGGAACAGGAATCTCTGTCTCAGCCCAACTCAGGCCTACCTAGAGGCTTTGCACCCCTGGGCTCCTCGTCAGGCTCATCTAACCTAAAACCTCTTGTCAGTGCCACTGGAGCACCCTGAGCAGTGCCACTCTCTGTCCCCTACGGATGTTGAGCAAATACCGAAAATTACCCCTGTGGCTGGCTCTGGCTTGGTGTCAGTGCCAGTGCCAGATCCTATCACTGATCCTCCTTTGGGAGATCTTCCAACCTTAACAGAGTTGGTCATCACAAATTGTGAGCCTCCAGCACCTGATAACCCTTCTTCCTCACCAATCCTGCCCTCAGAGGACAAACCTCTGGCAGATCAAACTGCTACACCTTCTCTGGTCAACTCCGCTTCTGACGGCACTTCTGGCCTTTCCCCAGAGTCAGTGCCCTCATTACCTCCTAGGCCTGTTGTAGACAGACCTTGGAGGAACCCGAGGAGGAAGAAACAGGGGTGGAAGAGATCCAATTAACCTACTAGACCCAAAAGCTCTCTTTGGCACTCATTTTCCATTTGGGGCATGGTGGTTTTTCCATCACAGAGTGATCCTAGTACTCATCCAGGGGAAGTAACTTGAGCGATCTCTGAATCAAGTGAACCCATATGTAACATCTGAATTAAGATCATATACGGTAGTGGTAGTACCCTTGTAAGTATAATTAACCTAATTTTTTCAGTAGAATAATGATAAAACAGTATTCCATAGGTCAAAGTGAGCACACTCATGACATGCTTGGCACAGTGCCTCAGTTAGTCAGATACACCAGGCACCAAATCTAGAGGAGGTTGCTGGGATACCTCACTCATGGGTTCCACTACCCTGTCAATAAGATGGAGTGAGTTAGAACTGTCCTTTAGCTTTGCAAGCTGAAGGACCTCTCCTAGCCACTTATGCATGGCATTGTACTCATCAACCCTTCAGGTTGTTTATTTTACATGTTTGTGCATATCCTAGCCTTAGAACTTTGTGATTTGTAATAATACTGCATTGTAGTTAGATCGTTACCAATTAAATTGGTGCTGTGGCAGCCTGATGATATGCCAAGTAGTAGTAAAGTTAGATTGTACATCTAAGTTTGACTAGGAATGCAGTAACACTGTCGACAGAGACAGATAGTTAAACACCTGCAGTTACGGTGAGATTAGTGTTAGGGAACTTGCGTTAAGCAAGCTAGTGAAACTCATATCCCCAGCCTAGCAGTTAGGTAGATCACTTTAGTTAACTACACTGCATGGGCAATACCCATTCAGGAAAGGAAGTAACATAACCAAGATGAGCAGCTTGTTTTATTGCAGGCCCTCATGCCCGAAAGGGGGAGCTCTTGTCTCTCTGTTCTTTTATCACAGGGGTCAATTTCCCTTAAAGATAGGATAGCCAGACTAGTGGTATAGCAGGAACCACAAACTGGTGGTGAATGTTGTTTGTGAGACGAAAGGACAACATAGGTAAGGGGATTAAATTAGTCAAGGGGCAGTAGACATGCTAGACTCTTGTCCCAAGAACCACATTCCTGTGATCTCCTTTTTGCTGGTATTAATTGTCTCATTCAGGTATGTCAGCACTCCTTCCCTAATCTCTTGCTCCTTCCAGGCCCTGAAAGCCTGTCAGGAAATGACAACTGGTGAAGGTGAGTCAGAGAGAGCGATTGCAAGCAGTCTCTGCTAAGCACTCACAGAAGTAACACCTTTTTCTCCTATGTCCACTTTCTGGCTGTAGGCTTTTGCTCTGGCACAGCCACATGTACTAAGGTCACAAGCAACCTGGGCTGCAGGTCACCCTCCAGTTGTCAACAGAAGGCATATTGGACCATGTTCCATTGTAGTTGTGCACACTGCAATGTTGAATTGCCCAGTAAATCTGAAATTTGACAATTAAGCACCAGTTTCTGTTTCTCTAAATGAATCTCTCATTTCCTTTTCCAAGATTTCATCTCCCAACATCAAATCCCTTATTAAGTTTAGTATGTGCATTCCCCATGTGAATTAAGTTTATTAATAAAATAATCCCTTGCTCATTGAATTATTGTAGAGTACATCATCCCTCCATGTTGATGGATTATTGCAAGTGAGAGAATCTTCTATGTACGTGTTCTTATCTGGGGATCTATTTATAGAGATGTATCATCTGTTTCCACCTCACAATCTTGTCAGCCATCTTGCTTGGAAGAATTTCTGCCCTATTGTGGCAAGCTATTCAACGTGCAACATTCCATGAACTTTAGTAATTTGCAAAGGAGTCCCTAGAGGAATAAAGTTCTGACTCACATCAGGATCGGACCCAGGTCTTTCAACTGAAAGGCAAGGGCGCATGAAATGCTGTCAATTGGGTCATTGCTGAGTCGGGAAGTTGGGGAAAACACTCTGGTATGCAAGCAGTTAGCTTGCCCAGGTGATTCCTTGTGTGCAGTGGCACTCAGGTTCCAACTTCTTTTATGAATTGTATGGCCTAGTGGGGAGCGCCCTTGCCTTTCAATTGAAAGACCAGGGTTCGATCCTGATGTGAGTCAGAAATTTATTTCTGTTCCACACTGACTGTGTGTTGATTATTTCTATGATATTCACTCAGAAGGGATAATTCGAATGAAATGCTGTCAATTGGGTCATTGCTGAGTTGGGAAGTTGGGGAAAACACGCTGGTATGCAAGCAGTTAGCTTCCCCAGGTGATACCTTGTGTGCAGTGGCACTCAGGTTCCAACTTCTTTTATGACTTGTATGGCCTAGTGGACAGCGCCCTTGCCTTTCAATTGAAAGACCTGGATTCGATCCTGATGTGAGTCAGAAATATATATATATATATATATATATATATATATATATATATATATATATATATATATATATATATATATATATATATATTTATATATATTTATATTTATATATATATACATATACATACATATGTGTGTTTGTTTCTTGTAGTGAACATTTTCCTACTTTTTTTTTAATAAGGGTCCATCCTTTACTAAAAGAAAATGCATTGTGTGAAAATAAATTATCAGTTTTATGCCTTAACTCACTCATTTGTCAGTTTTCGTCGGCAACCGTAGCGACTGGAAACTCAAAGCTTTTTTTAGCGTCTGCATCGTCTTTTGTTTGAAATCTGGGAACTAAGCCTGAGGCTAATAATCAGAACCTTGTTATCGCAAACGTTAGGGCCGATAGCAACAGCCTGCTGGTCTGGGAGAGAGACTGTACATTCTTGATAAGGACGTCAACCACACATTTAATTTCATGCTGCGGCTGTCTGCGTCTGCCTTTATTACGTTATTCTTTGTGGTGGAGAGATTCACTTTGGAAGTAAAAGTATAGAGCCAAAACTCTCTCTCTCTGTTTTTATTCATTTTGTAAGTAAATGTATAGAAGCAAAACTCTCTCTCTCTCTCTCTCTCTCTCTCTCTCTCTCTCTCTCTCTCTCTCTCTCTCTCTCTCTCTCTCTCTCTCTCTCGTAATGTTCTATACGGGACTTGTTCAGTAAGAGGAAGAAAACATCCCTGATCTAATTTCATACATGATCATATATATTAATTTCATCACCTGCTAAGCAACATTCCGAAGCAAGCTGTATCGTTATTTGACCACTACCTAATTACAAGAGACACCGCATATTTTAATGATCGACTAAACATCTCTTGCAACCTCACCCAGATGGCCTCGGCATCTTCGCAACTTCTTTCAACGTCCACAAGACAAACTTGGTCGAAATCAAGCGATTTCTGTGGCCGATTGATCGGATGAATAATTCCTGAGAATCGAGACGATAAATAGATATCTTTTAGATGATTACCTGAAAAATTCCCAAAGCACAAGACAAAATCTGGTTTCTTACAAAATCCCACCGCAGAACGAACTACATGATTCCAAGGGGCTGCAAAGTTTTATTTCTGCTGAGTATACTGGGAATCAGATTTTCTTAAATCTGAAAACCAAGCCGAACAAGGATAGATGGTTTAGAATGAACGTAATGATCTAAAGTCCCCTTCTCATGATAATGCAAGCAAACATCAGAAAGCGAATAGTAGCGAGGTCCTAAATCTCTCACTCATCAGAACAATGCCATATTCGTCTGCGTATTCAACTCCTGATCCTAGCTGCAAGATAGATGATCCGGCTGCATCCCTTGGCCTAAGCAGCAACTACCTCCCGAAACTGCTAAATTTCTAGCTCACTAAAGAGTGATCGGTTATTGCAAGCTTTCAAAATGTCTCTTATGGTTACAATACCTAACACGTACTAACATAGCAAAGATCTTCACACATTAGATCACTTGCCAGCAGTAAAATCCAATAGTGAAAGCTATCTTCCGAAATCATACCAGCCCACGCTGCTGACATCCCATCCTAAGATCTCTGAGAAAATTATCAGGAAAGCAATTGTAAAACTTGTAACTGATAATGATCTCCCAACTAACCAGTATGGCTTTATTCGTGGGCGATCCACGGTATCTCAGCTGAGCGTCCGAGTGATAATAAGTCCTAAATTCAGGCAGAGAAATCGGTACTATCCACCTAGACCTCTCTAAGGCTTCTGATGAAGTTTGATCTTTCATAATATACAACAAGCTAGAAGAAAAGCGCGTAGGTGGATTCGTAGGAGCTTGTCTAAACGATTTCCTCGCAGATCAACTAGCCCCTGTCATATCAGCTGTTCCTCAAGGAACACCTGATATGGCAGTCGTAGGTCCTTTTTCTTTTAGCTTAATGATAAATGATATTTACAGTAATTTGCCAAGTTCATTCATATCTCTATTCTGGGACTGTTCTCGTAATTCAGCCTTATCATACTCTCGAGAACCACTTATTCTCAAAAGTACTAGTTACTGCAGTTTATTGTTAGATGCATATAAACAAAACGGCTTTTAATTGAGACAAATTTTAACACACACGTGTAAGAAAATCTCGCTCCCTGTCTTCTTGCAGACATAAATGCCGTTACGTAAAGTCTCAAGTCAAGATCCCAGAGTTATGATTTTGGCAACCCATATCATAATAGACTATCTTAAAACAGTCAACATGGATTCTGAGAATATTTTAAAAAAAGAAATGTTAACAGTGATGAACACTTTGGTGAAATTCGTAGAATTTTCTCACGTTTATGATAACCCCACCAAACTAGTTATAGCCAAATAGAACAAGTTGAAAAAGTAATGTGTTATTTATTGGGAGTTTTCTGGTAAAAAAAAAATGCTTGGTTGGACTTCCTTATAGTGATAGAATGAAAGCGATGAAACTAAGTACCACCAAGCGTTGCCACGGACTCACTTGGCTATCATATTATATAATCATAAAATCAAGGCGGGTTGGGTTTCATATTTATCGGCTCACCTATCAAACGGAGAAACTTTGTTTTTCTATCCACCGCAGTTCCAGAACCAGTAGCAGATGCTCTTTACCCAAGCTTTCCTTCATCCAGCTGAGTTTGCGTGTGCCTCAACAACCACACTAACGGCCTCTAACCAATGAAACTGACTTCCTCGCGACATTTCACCTGTCACCAATCAGACAGTGCGCATAATTTAACGCAGGCTACACAAGTTCGCAGATATTCGGCAGGATGAGCCAAGGTACGGTAGATCTAAGTAATAGATATACGGCGGGTATTTAGAGAGAAATGGCAGTTTCTTATAGTATTTTGGTTGCTTATTTACAATTTAAAGTTATTTTGGGGGGTCGGCTGTAATTAACCTGTAATTAACCCCTGAAGTCCATCCAACAAGGGGTTTCCATACGCGATCTTCACAAGACAGAGCACGGCTACATACGTCTGTTTCGAACGGTTCATATCCCGTCCGGCAAGTGCAATAACTTGTTAACGTATGGGTACCGCCCCCGCGGGCCAGTACTAAAGACGGCGAAGGGACATTCCATTTGGCCGACAACAAACAAATGCACCGCTAGTGTCAGAAGCCCTAAAAGTGTAGAAAAAAAACAGTTTCCAAGGTACTGCACTTGCCGGACGGGATATGAACCGTTCGAAACAGACGTAGCCGTGCTCTGTCTTGTGAAGATCGCGTATGGAAACCCCTTGTTGGATGGACTTCAGGGGTTAATTACAGGTTAATTACAGCGGACACCCCAAAAATAACTTTAAATTGTAAATAAGCAACCAAAATACTATAAGAAACTGCCATTTCTTGCTAAATACCCGCCGTGTATCTATTACTTAGAAATGACCAAGATACTATTTCAAAGGTCATTTCAGCAACCCCAATAGAGAATATAGTGCTCAGTTCAACTCATCTGTCACCTTGCATCAGATTCCTGAGACTTATCTAACATCATTTCTTTCAGTAACTGTTACAAACAGTGTTCTAGTCCACATAGAGGAGGGTCGCAAGGAGGTATTCCATCACCCCTGGAGGGACGGAATCACCGTACAAGTAAATCTATAGATGAAGTCTCTCAGCATTGTATGCTCTGTGACAAAGAACTTTTATTGTCAAGTCTTTCAAGAAGTGGTATTATCTTTTGGTAGTATATTATTTCTTTTCATGTTTTTGTTTCTTTTTAAATGCAGTGCCACTTGCCTTAGAGAGATAACTCTCTCTCTCTCTCTCTCTCTCTCTCTCTCTCTCTCTCTCTCTCTCTCTCTCTCTCTCTCTCTCGCCGTGTATGCAGCATGTATTTTAAATGCAAAAATCTATCGGATGAGCGGTGCCATAACCGTGTTTATCCGGGGCCCGATGGAGATGATGAAAAAGGGAGAAAGAAAACATGTGGCTTAACCCAGGTGGAGCCCAGGTATCCACCTTTTAAAGGATGAAAGGTCGCAACAGGAAAATGCAAACGGATAGAGGATGTCCAAGCTATACAAAACCACTCTTTGTAGAGGTAAAAGTGTAGTATATATATATATATATATATATATATATATATATATATATATATATATATATATATACATATATATATATATATATATATATATATATATATATATATATATATATATATATATATATATATATATAATATATATATATATATATATATATATAATATATATATATAAATTATATATATAGGTATATATACAGAATATGTATATCTACATAAATATATACATATATATGCATGTATGTATGTATGTATATATATATATATATATATATATATATATATATATATATATATATATATATATATATATATATATATATATACTGTATATTGTAATGAGGTAAACCTCTCGCACGTCATCTCATTTTCCAAGACATAGAGTAAAGATACAATATAAGAACATTTCACGTTTTATTGGAGGAATGCCTGTTGTTTTAATTTAAATAGTAAAAGGTTAGCTGTGGGCAAGATTCGCCTCTATTGACTCCTCTCACCACTACCTTTTGGGTACGTCCTCAATCCCCTTTCTCTGTCCAAGCGACTGCCCAGACCTTGATTTCAGTTGCTGTTCCAAATGTGACTCCATATCTCTGCCAGTGCCACTTACGTGTCCTGGACAGTGCCGTGTTCCGCCCATCGCAGACGTCCAAGAAATTCCAGAATTGGTTCCTGTGCCTGGACCCGCCTTAGTGCCGGTGCCAGAGCGGACCATAGATCCTTCTTTGAGAGATCCCAGTCCGGATCGACTCTTTTCCCCAGCTTGGGTCCCCTCTGGATTCCTCCGACCATAGCAGAGGCTCACCCGAAGGTGCGGCCTCGTAACCCATGCATGAGCTGGTCACTGTGACCTGTTTGCCTCTCAGGCCCACCACGCCCTCTTCCTCTCTTCCCCAGTCCCCCTCAGTCTCAATTACGAGTAAGGATTCTGCCAAATCTCATCTGGCCAATGAACTTAATGAGCTGCAATGATGCGTGGCAGAGCTTGAAAAGACTACCCCTGCTTGGGCTGTCAAAGAAACTGGAACAGGTGACTCTTCCACATTCTCCTTGGACTCGGTCCCACCGATTCCCCTACCAAGGCAAACCATCCACAAAGGAGGTCCAAGGAAGAATGGTCACAGGCACAGAACTCCAGGTAGCCTAAAGAGATCCGTTGAGCTCTCCTCGCACCAATGCCAATCTGGCACAGTGACTCACCTTTATCCTACAAAGATCTTTGGCACCTTTATCCAGAGGAGGATGCCAGGTTTCTTCCCTTATTTTATTTTCCTTATAACTTTGTAATTCAATTTCTTCTTGTAATATTCTCTTTTACCTCTTTGATAATTTGTTTTTACCAAATCTCTTAATTTAATGTTTTGGCAACCTTGCCCATTCATGAATCCCTTTTGTGGAGACTTATAATGCCCCGCCCCCCAACTTTTCTTTATCTCCCACTCTGCCAATGCAGAGTGCAGATTGCCAGATATTCAAGTAAAATAAGTCCTTGTCCCTTCCTTTCCATACCTATAAGAGCAAGGTTCATTTTAAATTGTGTTTAGCAGAGCCATTAGGCCTTGCCCATATAAATGCCAGTATAGCACAGTGCCATTATCATAGACATTGGCAGATGCTCATGCCAGAGGTGTCACACCCCTGACTACCTTTTGATAACCTTCTGGGTTAAAGAACAACCCTTGCCATTTCTATAGGCTAAGGAATATAATCTTGGCATATTAATCATAATCTTTCTTTAACAGCAATTACTCTTGCAAATGTCATCTATTTTCTTTATTCCCTTGTAATATAAATCTCAGTCCCCGACTCGCAAACCTGTGTAAATTGTACACATAATTGTACATCACATACGTAGATAAGTGCCACAAGGCACCCACGATGTTAGTGCCATGTTATTGGTCTACCATATCAATGGTTCCCCAAATTGTAAGATATTTCCTTCTAGGTACTGTCCTCTTTCCTTTTAATGTACAAACCTCTGGTTCCCCATAGCCAATACTACGTACTGATATGTCACATGTACTTATAACAGTGCCTACTGGCACTTGTATTAATGATGCCCCGAATGACACAGAACCGTCGCTCTTAAGTATCGTGGCATCACCTTAATAAGTCCGCAATTACTTCATTGTACTGCCTCCTCAAGGTGAAATAACCGCATGACCTTGTGATTGATCTCTATTACCATTAAGCGCATGGAGTATCTTAAGAATAACCTTATTAACCAATTTAAACAGTAAAAGGTTAGCTAGGGGCAAGATTCACCCCTATCGACTCCTCTCACCACTACCCTTCTGGGTACGCCCTTAATCCCTTTTCTCTGTCCAAGTGACTGCCCAGACCTTGATTTCAGTTGCTGTTCCATCAGAGATGCTAATCCTGCCTCAGTCAAAAGAGAAGGTGACTCCATGTGACCGGCACCATCTTGAACACCTGGGCCAGATGCCCACGTCCCATGTGTGACCCACTGACATACAACACCACCTACAAAGAGCGGGATCATAATTTCCTGACGCTATATAAGGGCATCACATGGGCAGATCGTTGTTAGAAGAGCTTGGAGCCTTGAATTTGCTGGAACCTTAACTAGGACACTTCCGTCCTCCCTTTTGCTCCCCTGAGCTGCCCCTTGCTGTTCCCTGTGCCTGTCCAGAGCCTGAGTTTCTTTTGTATGAGCCCCTTTCACACTATACTCCATTGCTGGTGCACCCTGAAGACGGAATTCGTCTCCCAAAGAAGGTAATGTACCAGAGTCAAGGTTCTTATGTCAGTCACGTCCCTGTAAATCTTTCCCTATTTTTCTGTTTCCTTTCGTAGTGCAATATACCTACAGCGAGACCTGTATTGCTTTATTTTGTGTTATGTTAATTTATGAATCAGTGAAGAAAGGGTAGCGTAATTGTGTAAAATTACAGTTATCAGAATCAAGTCCTTTTCTAGGCACCTTCTGTGCAATTCCTCGATTCCTGGGCCAAAACACCTTCCTGCAGCTAAGTAACCACGTGTGCTCTCGATTGCAGATAGGAGTTAGCCTGCTGTGGACCTGTTATCATTTTGTGTGCACAGTGGCATAACTACTGTTTCCTTTCCCCTGTGATGCCCTTTGAAGTGGGTCCCCCGTTGAGTTTCTTCAGAGAATTAACCGCTTGTTTGTGCATCTTACTATACAACAGGACTTTGTCCCCCTGTCCTTATTTACACTTCCATTCTTCTGATATGTGTGTTTTCTTATGTGAATACAATTAATTAAGTGAAACCCAAGTGTTTATTAGAGTCAGATTCTGCCTGCCCAAGGTAAGTTCCCATAGCCTTCAGCTACAACCATATCAATATATATATATATATATATATATATATATATATATATATATATATATATATATATATATATATATATATATTTATATATATAAAATATATATATATATATATATATATATATATATATATATATATATATATATATATATATATATATATATATATATATATATATATATATATATATATATATATATATATATATATATATATATATATATATATATATATATATGTATATATATATATATATATATATATATATATATATATCACACTTTATTAATATGATGATATGATAGGGTTTTGGTAATCCCCCAACCAATTTGCGTCCGTCGCAATACCAGCAGTGCTACAGGACCCTTCATCCAGCATCTATGACAACCTTTGTGAGCAAACGCAATCAAAACGCTTCACATGCAGGTGGAGCAACTTTTCCAGAGAACTGAAATTCCTCTCTGTAAGCCGAGATTTGATTGTCTCGTGACAGCTTTAACTTTCTCAGTTTGCAAAACCCTTCCCTGTCTGCCAGCATCAATCTACTACCTGTTGCATTTTACACGCCAATATAACCCCTGCCTGACCAAATAACAATAGGCAAGAGTTAGGACCAACAAAGACAGTGTCCTGCCAACAAAGTCATGAGTACTGAGTTCGCGGTTTTACCATATTTTTTCTAAAACAGTTTTATTTTCATGCAGTTTGGGACTTCGTGATTTTTCAGATGTTAAATCCAAAATCAAGATTGGTAAAGTAAATTCAAAAGGTTCTACGACCAGGCAGCTGATAAACCAAACATTAACTGGCAAATATCTCTTCGGAGCTTTGTACATTAGTGTAGTTACGCGATTTTATTTTTGCAAATTTATTTCTAAATTATTCACGCACATTGATTAAATTTACCTGCCAGTTTGTACAATGCACAGGTACTTCTTTTTTAAACGCAATGAAAATACGTATGTATGATGCGTGTACATCTGTGAAACCAAATTCACTGTCTCTCTCTTTTGGCGTCTCAGGGATTATATAAAAGGCCTTTGCCACTGTCACTAAACCCTCAGGGTTTGTTGCAATTTTCCAAGATGGCGTTCCTTTCTACATGCCCTCATAGCCCCACAGGCGGTCATGGAAGCTATTTGTGTTTCTTGGACTTTTCTTTCCCTCTTAATCAGTCAGCATCCCTTATGCTCCCTTCATATGCCAAAGAAATAATGATTGTCCTTCAGTATCCTGTGGTTATCATTGTCTTCCTGATAACTTCCTCTGGGCTTATGTATTCAACGCTTCCTGTACTTCATGGACGCTGCGTTCCTCACTTTCTCATTATGTTTGTGCATGTGCATGTATGCATTCATGCATAGGTTTAATCCTTTACAGTTTCTGAGTAAGGTTTGTGTCCCTTCTAAATTATACGAACATGGTTCGACGAAAGTAGGGACCGAGTCATTCATTATCTCGCAGCCTCAGATCCTAAGGAGTTCAAGGGTGTCAGGAGTGTTATCCTTCTCGTTGCCAGATGTCGCTTTTGTCACAGGCAAGCAGATGTTTATATCGCCTGTTTTTGATAGTATATGAGAAAATTCTGAAGAGCCCTTGTTAAGGATTCAAAATATTTTTTTGTTACACAGATATCTACCATGGAAAGTTAGGTCATGGGGTTTTACTTTCGACCAGGATGGATGACATGCGAGATTTTGCCTAAAAAAAAAAACCCTAATTTAATCCCCTAGCAATAAATGCGTCATTTCCAGAATTTGAAAAAAATTGATCAAACTTATTGATGAAATGTCTTTACTCTCACCATCATCAAAGCTAATCGGCCCCGTAATACCTTATCTTTCAAATGAACAAAAAATTTTGAAAACCTCCGTATTAGAACCACCAGGAGGTCAAAAGTCTTGTATTCCCCCGACAGACGTTATTTTGGGGGTATTTTGTTAACCATTTACCTCCAGATTTTTTTTCTTATACAATTACAAATTTCTGATATCCCTTCAACATGGGCTCATGCTGGGCATCTCATACATGATTTTTATAAGTTGACAAGTGGTTCATGGACAGTCTATGAACGACTATCCTTAAATGAAGAATGACAAGTTTAATTGTAATGGTGTTTTTATAGTGTCTTTGATGCTACACTGAATACCCTTGTTTTGCAAGGGGGCATCTCAAAAACCTTCATTCCAATTTCCACACATTCTTAAGTGCAATTTTTTATCCTTTCTGTTATGTGACCAATGTATTCTATGCACGTTTTATTCAGCTTATGGAGCCAGCTGCTGTGTATCAAAGCCTAAAAAACTAAATACTAGTATAATGGCAACTTTGCAAAGGAGCATCTCCAAACCTTCAAACCAACTTCACATAACTGGAACTTTGGATCCTTTCCGTTATGTGACCAATGCGTGTTTTATTTCAGGTTATGGAGGCAGCTGCTGTGATTCATGATTTTGTTGCCTTTCTAATCTTCTTTTTGATGAAAAGGGGTTAATTTCACCCTTTTTGACAAAGCCTGGGCCGACATCCACTTATGCTCCAGTGATTACCTGTGGGGGTATCAAATTGGATGAGTAAACTCACACTAGGAGTCGATCTGTAGAAACTTGTCACAGACCTTAAGAGTTTGAGGTGTATGATAATGGATTCCAATAAGGCATGAGAATGTAACAGAGTCAACGAGTATGCCTACCAGGTTGAATATTTCTTGAAATACAAAGGCTGTTAAAAAATCATATAAATTTGAGGACGATTGCACGATGGGAATTCACGTATATTGAACTGAAAATCCCCGTCCTCTCCCTAGTCTCAGGCAGCCTAGTAACTCACCACAGTCTACCTCTTCCCTTATGTACTGTGTGGATATGGATAACTCTCCTTTGATTACACGGTTAATTTGATAGTTCCGTTAGTTTCCCTCGCTGCCATGCCTTGAAACACTCTCCTTGCCTCTGTTTCCCTCCCTTCTTTAAGGGGAAGTTAATGTTACCTACAAACCCTTTTAGTATACAGTATACCTGCCTTCTTTTCTGCTCAGGTGGACATGAAACTGCCCGTTCTAGTGGAGTGTCGGGAATACATCTTGCTGTTAAAATAATTATGATTGACTTTTCCTCTGTTATATATTACCTTTCGGCCTGTATGTTATGTATATGCCTGCAGGGATGTTATTTTTGATGTATGATTAAAGAGAAGTTGAGAGTTATTCAGTATGAATATTTGTATCTCTACACAGGGTTTAACTTGGCTTCCATATTTTTCGGATCTTTTTATCTCAGATTTTTGTCTTCATATCCGTCTGCCTGTATGTTTCTGCATACTTTTTTTTTATTTTATGTACCTGTTTATTTAGTATGTTACCTATTATTTGTTAATCTTCTATACGTGACGAAAATAAAAATATGTATTCTAGAGTAATTCAGTGTATATCCTTGTTACTTGGTTATATCTAAATTTTTTCAAGGTTATCGAATTATGTATCTGTCTGCCCGTTTGTACGTCGGTGGTTCTGCCACGTTATAGCCGAAGCTACAGTAGTATTAATGTGAAAAAATTCTCCTGTCTTTCATTTTCGTGAAACGAAAACTTTGCAATCAAGAACTGAGTTTGCGTAATTTAATTTCCATACTGTTTTAAAATATTTATTATCTTTTTTATTGTTTTATTTTTTTTATTAATCTGAGAATATTTTACTTTCATGTTTTGTCTACTTGCAAAGCGTGTATGAAAGTAACAAATACTGTAAATTTTTATTTTAGCGTAGTTCATCTCTTCCTGTTTTATATTTTTATATACAACAAATGGATATCAATGCTGTCATATTTTCGAAGTTTTATTCAAATATGTATTTAAATTCAATATAAGCCACTTTCGATTTTAGAATGATATGGGTTTCAAAAGCGTATTTCAAGGTTCGTGTTGCATCTTTTTGTTACAGAATAAAAAGAAAAACATAAGAGTTTGCGTTAAAGGATATATTTCTACATCGCAAATCGCATTTCCTTTTTTTTTTTTTTTTCAAACATCATCTAAAATAATATGAATACACATGTCTGATAGTTTAAGCATTTTTATGGAAATATGTCAAAAACAGGTGAATCCCTTAAGCAGGTTTAAAACTTGAGTTATCATCAAAGAGGCTGGAAAACGCTGCAGGTCTTCTCTCTCTCTCTCTCTCTCTCTCTCTCTCTCTCTCGCTGTCGTTCTCTTGCAAGGACAAATCTCTCTATCGCTGTCAGCTTGAGTTATCTCTCTTTCTCTCTCTTGAAATAGCAAATATCTCTCAGAGCGCCTAAGAGTAGATCTTTCTCTTTTTTCGAAAGTAAATATCTCTCTCTGCTGCAGGTTTTGCTCTCCCTAAATCTCTTTACTACAGGTTTAAGTCTGTCTACATCTCTCTTTTCAAGAGATAATCTTTCTTTCCGTCCTAATACATTCATCTGTCGTTCTCTTGCAATCTTTCTTGGATAAGTCTCTATATATCGCTGTCAGCATGATATTATCTCCCATATACGGTGGACTTATTATCACCTAAAATTCCCCTTCGGTAACATATATATAAAATATATATATATATATATATATATATATATATATATATATATATATGTATTTATATATGTGTGTGTCTGTGTGTATTTCGCATCAAAAATATTCGTTTCAACTCGACAGCCGGTGTTATGTAAAGGAGTTGAACTCTTGTTTATATTAACCAAATTAGGAAAAAGACTGGAAAAGAGGAAGGGAAAAACATTTGAAAGAAAATTGCAGCGTTCAGATTGGTGGGATGAATCATGCCGTGATGTTGTCTTATAAATATTATTTGTCATATATATATATATATATATATATATATATATATATATATATATATATATATATATATATATATATATATATATATATATATATATATATATATATATATATTACATATATATATATATATATATATATATATATATATATATATTGTTACGTGGGTCCTTCGGCTGATGAGTTTAATTATTAATTTTATGAATTTATATTGCCTTGCTTAACCTATGACCCACGTACTCCTCTCAGTTAAGGCTGAAAGTTACATAAAAAGAAAGACAGATAAGTTAACATAACTAATTTCGGTCGCCAGTTGAGACTTGATTTGTGAATACAGCGATTTATTCTGAACACATGACCTAAGTGAACAACATTACTCAAACATCTAGTTCAGCAAAGAAGGGTATTATTACCTGATTTCTTACGGGAGCTAACAACATCTCCAACTTCAGCCCACTTCGGACACAAGATATTTCAACATGAAGGAATGAATAATGCAGCGACTTGGGGCCTCTTGTGATGCATCTATAAAGCAATTTCAAGCACGTGAATTAATGATCTTGGTATCAATGATGCTAATTCTTATCCAAACAAGATGGTAGCCAGGTTCCAAGACATGCACAATTCTGGGAGAGACATATCCAGACAACATTCCAATATCAAAAGAGCTCTCACTTGTCATTAATTGACTGCAAGGGATGAATCTTAGATCAGTAATATTACCTTAATACCATGGAAGCTAATTTATGCAGTTCCACTAGGCAACAATAATTGTACTTAATATATTTGACTTCATAAATGGGGTATGGTTTTGCTATGATTTGCTTAGTCAGTGATGGTTTAAGAGAGGGAAACTTGAAACACAAAAATGAGAGTTTAAGATGAAGGGAAAGAGAACTGGGAGTAATTGTCACCTTCAGACTTGCTGCTGGAATAGATAATGCAGTGATCCGTTACATCAGAAGTCCTTGGCCCATTGGGATGGCAATTCTTCTCCCTAATTTGAGACTGAGACAAAGGTCAAGTGGGCTACCCAAAACACTTGTGGATGGGTCAGGAGCTACTCTGCGTCTTCTCTCTGAAACTGGGGGAAGCTTGGGTCGCCACTAGTCTCAGTTTCTCCCACAAGCCAACTTGGAGTGGGTGCAGGTATCATCTATAGAATGACAAAAAATTGCCAGTACAAAGGTCATAGAAAAGTGAGCTTAAGGTACGATCTAGCTAAGGATGGTCCTAGCAAAACCTATCCTGTCTGATATGCCTTTAAACTAAAATTCTTACCCCTTTTGACGGTTGGGCTTTGGGCACAACAACTCCAGCTCGTGTGCTTCCCTACTTGGTATTCCCCCTTACTTTAACAAAGAGAAAGCTTTTTTATATTTCTTTTAAACAAGGAGGGGAGGTCGAACGGCGATTATGAATATAGGTATACAGTATATATATATATATATATATATATATATATATATATATATATATATATATATATATATATATATATATATATATATATATATATATATATATATATATATAATATATATATATATATATATATATATATATATATATGATATATATAATTCTTAAGTATCTTAGTAAAATAGAAACCATGAAACATTCATTCATCCCATGAACAAATTGTAAATACCACTGAATAGAACATCCAGAACTTCATACGTTATTTACAGTTATTTGCAAGACAGATAACGGCTTAATTTATTCTTATTTGTGAACTCTTCCTTTGTAGTTTACACATTCCAAAGCACGGATAAAAGAGAAGGGTAAAACGAGGCGTTAATGTGCAGCTTTCCTTAGCGGTTGGTGCACTGAGCAGTGTCTGCGAGTCTCAGCGCTGGTGGCTGATTTAGATTAAGTCGGGGACTCTGTTCTCGACCAACCACAATACATTGGGAGTAAACTCTTGGTATTGTTGTGGGAAGAAGGTGCGCACGTCCTCTGAAAGAGCCTACGCAAGAGTATCTTTAAATTCCACCCTGTATCTGAACAAGCTAAGCAGGTTTTTTTAAATAATTCCTTTGGGGCTACAAAAGTTATTTGTTTGCATATTTTTATTTTACGAAATTGCGTAATTTTCTCGTTTGCAATTGTCTATTTTTGCTTGAAGAAACAAAGAAACTACGCAGTTTATTTCAAGAAACTGAAGAAGTTTTGTTTTTCATTAACGGAGCATTAAACATTCAAGAAACCGCATTGCTTTCTTGTTTGCTCAGTTTTATCTCAGAGTAGTAGACGACTTGATATGAATAATGCGCAAATCCCGAAAGCTATTTTTTAAATAAGCACAATTTATTTTAAGGAAGCATTTGTATTAAATCTGTGCATATTTTATTGTTAGTAGCTTGATAGTTTAATAAAAAGCATATATCATTTTCTTGAATGTACGCATTTTGTAAGATTTATTTAGAGACGGCAGTAGTAGACAACTTGATATGAATAATGCGCAAATCCCGAAACCTATTTTTTAAATAAGCATAATTTATTAATTTGTATTAAATCTGTATATTTTATTGTTAGTAGCGATTTTAATAAAACATATATTTTTTAATGTACGCATTTTGTAAGATTATATATATATATATATATATTATATATATATATATATATATATATATATATATATATATATATATATATATATATATATATATATATGCTAAGTGTTACTGTTAGTGCCTATTTTGCCGTAAGTAACTAAACTACTTCCCTACCTAATTTGCTACTATTTTAAAAACAATTATGTAACTTGTTTCGAAAGTACTCCTCTGATGTGATAAACTGCGCAGTGGTGTTTACTATTAAGAAATTACGACAGTTTTCCGTGTTACTAAATCACTAATGCATCCCTTTTAGAGTCGACAGTTTTTTTTTTATTATTCATGAGAAAAAAAGGAATCTTGATTTTTTAAACTTTGTTTTGTATTTCCTCAAGAAAATTAATAACTCTAATTATATTGGTTTATTTGTTGACATATACCCAAGCTGCGTATTTCGAATCAGTTTTGTTTACTTTGATTTAGTTTTTAATATATATATATATATATATATATATATATATATATATATATATATATATATATATATATATATATATATATATACATATATACATACATACATACACACACACATATATATATATATATATATATATATATATATATATATATATATATATATATATATATATATATATATATATATATATATATATATATATATATATTCATTCTCTTCTTTTCTTTTGCATGACTTCCTACCTTTGTGTTACCTCTCATTCCGAATTCATGTATGTAATTTAGCTAAGCCTATTTTGCGCGTAATTCTTTCAGGTATTTGTTAAAAAAAAAAATTCTTTCATTAACATCTTTAATAACTGCGGAGGTAGGAAAAATCCCCCTTCCTGCTGATTAATATTCTCCTTCACTCCCCTCTCTCTCTCTCTCTCTCTCTCTCTCTCTCTCTCTCTCTCTCTCTCTCTCTCTCTGTCATTATATATCTCTCCTGTCCCTTTCTTCTTGTTGAGCCCTGTGTAGCACAAGTTAGAATTTGGCAGACACCCAGGCCATCTTCATTCGGTTGCAGTGGGAAGTTTTTTTCATTTCATTAGTTTTAATGATTATTGTTATTATGATTATTATTTCGTCGACTACTTTTAGCTACTATTGTTTACTGTTAAGGTAGTGTTGGTTATAGTTTGTGAAACATTATTTTTTATATACAGTAAAATGTGGCTTGGCTGCCTAACTACTAGTCAACTAAAGAAGAAGATTATTATTATTATTATTATTATTATTATTATTATTATTATTATTATTATTATTATTATTATTATTATAAGAAAAACAAATATTTCATAAGCTTATTAACGTGCTTGACAAGCTTCCAGTGTGCATATGTAAACTAAAAGTTAAAAAAAGGCTCGAAAAGATGTTTAAAAGTAACGTAAGGCTACATTTATCTACTCAGTATGTATTGGAAGTGTACAGTCTTTTAGGGGAGAGAGAGAGAGAGAGAGAGAGAGAGAGAGAGAGAGAGAGAGAGAGAGAATATTTAGATAAATGGAGAGTTTGTGTGCATTTGCCATTGGATAGTTACTTATTGTGCAAGTGGACGCGAGAGAGAGAGAGAGAGAATATTTAGATAAATGGAGAGTTTGTGTGCATTTGCCATTGGATAGTTACTTATTGTGCAAGTGGACATGGGAGAGAGAGAGAGAGAGAGAGAGAGAGAGAGAGAGAGAGAGAGAGAGAGAGAGAGAATATTTAGATAAATGGAGAGTTTGTGTGCATTTGCCATTGGATAGTTACTTATTGTGCAAGTGGACGGGAGAGAGAGAGAGAGAGAGAGAGAGAGAGAGAGAGAGAGAGAGAATTTTAGATAAATGGAGAGTTTGTATGCATTTGCCATTGGATAGTTACTTATTGTGCAAGTGGACGGGGAGAGAGAGAGAGAGAGAGAGAGAGAGAGAGAGAGAGAGAGAGAGAGAGAGAGAATATTTAGATAAATGGAGAGTTTGTGTGCATTTGCCATTGGATAGTTACTTATTGTGCAAGTGGACGCGAGAGAGAGAGAGAGAGAGAGAGAGAGAGAGAGAGAGAGAGAGAGAGAGAGGGATGGAGAGTGCCAGTTTATGGAAGATAGATGGGCTGTGTATAAGTGAAAATGAACCATCGCTTATTGTAGTGTAAATGGGTGAGAGTGAGAAGAAGACAGAAAGAGAGGTAGAGAGTCGTAAGGATAAACTATCCAACAAAATCTCTACCCCAGATCAACCGCGAGTCGGTCAGTTTGAAAAACGTGTCCTACATAAATCTCTCTCTCTCTCTCTCTCTCTCTCTCTCTCTCTCTCTCTCTTCCCTCCTCCCCGCTGGTCAGTTTGCCATGCTAAGATCGAAGGTTTCCATGAGGCTCTTCAGTGCCGGAAAATGCTAGCTCTCTCTCTCTCTCTCTCTCTCTCTCTCTCTCTCTCTCTCTCTCTCTCTCTCTCTCTCTCCACGCAATGACAATACAAAAATCACATTTAGTTATGTTATGTATATATTTACAAACATTTGTTTGTTAATGTTCGTATAATTAATAATTGCATTTGTGTTTATATATGTAATTGAATTAGTATTGACAGTACAGTTGGTTGTCCAATTTAATGATGTACTAGTTAACATTATACACTCTGATTAAGTATATCTATTATTCAACCAGTTAAGGATCATAGCATAATCTTCAGTTGAGGGTCGCTTCTTAACGAACTGTTGTTCTTGGACATACATACATACATACAGTACATACATATATGTATATATATATATATATATATATATATATATATATATATATATATATATATATATATATACATGCTGTACAGTATATATATGTATATATCAACACTGAGCCCCCTAGCAGGGTTTCACTTACACTAACCTTTTTACCACTACTTCTGCATATCTCCCCTTTTCTCACTGTTACAATACTTCTTATACCATAAATAATGCATGAATCATCTCTGCAGCTTCCACCGTCTTTCATTGTCCATACTCAACATCCATTACTTATGTGTCTTAGAGGAAATATGGTTCAGCAGCCCTTATATACATCATTCTGCCTTTTTTGCATTGTTTGTTATGTGACTCACCTATTCTCTTGTTTTTCCATCATCCAAAATATTCACTCTAAATATCTATAATTATTCTCTCACCATCCATTGTAACTTTCACTGCTCCATCTTCCTGGTATCCTTTACCTTCATAATCTTACAATTGGCCATATTTATTCGTAACTTTCTCTTCTTTCAAACTCACTAATCTCAGCGCTGTGGTCATTGTGCAATTCATTAATGGCACATCTTCTTATCCCTCTTTTCACTTACATCTACTGACCTTTTTCTAATTTTTCACACCTCTCCGTCCTTGAAGATATACAGCCATTTATTCATAACACACCCTTGATTCAGCCCAATTTTTACACTAAGTCAGTCACTCTCCTGCCTACAAACTCGAACAAATGCTTCACTTCTATTTATCCTGTATGACTTTCCTCCTCAACACATTCCACGTGCATGTATAAGTTCTGTCTTAAGCTCTCTCTTGGTTCATGTATGCTACATACAGGTTTTTTTTTCTTCGAAAATTCCCACATACCTATCTAAACTCACAATGTTCTCCCTTGTCAGACCTTCTCAATCAGAATCCTATCATGCACATTTCCTGGAATACTAAGCAAAATCGTGCCCCACTATTCATAGTCTCCCCTATCACCTTTACTCCTAGATAAAGAAGCAACTGTTCTTCTTCCATTCCTTCAGAACCTTTTCCTCATCCAGACCCACTTACACACCTTGTTCAGTGACTCTGTCACACTTTCACCACCATACTCCAGCATCTCACTTGCAATCCCATCACCTCCTGGTGTCTTAACTAATTTATTATCAGCTCCTAAATTGCACTCCATTTATCTTCAACAGTAATTTCCGAAAGTATTCTTAAACTTACCATAACCCCTTCTACTCTTGCATCATTTAAATTAGTTCTGTCTCTTTTGTCTTTCATATTTAACTAATCCTCAGAATATTTACCCTATCAACCTAGGACTGTTTTCTTCAGACTACATCTCTCCATTTGCCTTTGTTCACAAAACCAATTTGTTGAAGACCCTGTAGAACAGCTTATTCTCCCCAAAGTCTTTACTTACTTGGTTCCCCCCTTTATTTGTCTGTCTGGTTTCTTTTACCCACGCACTTTCTTCTTGACAACTTTATCCATCCTCCTGTACACCTGTACACATTCCTTCTTCTGTCTTGCAGTTGAACTTCAAATAATTCTTTTATTCCTCACTAAATTTGCTCATTTTCCTAAACCCATACACATGCCCTCCTGACTCCAGAACCCCACCATCGAATTTCACGCAATATTCATACACTCATTTAACTTCTGTAGTAATCTGTCTTACATACCTTCGGCTGTTATTGAATTATCTCTGAAAACAAAATCCTAATGCTACACCTGGGTCATGTGATGTGACCTGGATTGACCCACAAACTTCCATAGTGTGAGTCAGGTGGTACACAGCTATGTTTACCCTCCTGGAAGGAGTGAGAGATCGAAACTATGTGAAGCGGTACAAGGATGGTAATTTTACCTATATGAAAGCATAGCTTTGTATGTTAGGAAAAATAACATTTTTTTGTTAACTTGGTATTTGTTCCAACACATATACAAACCTATGCTTTCATATATGGAGCCTCACTTGAAGGTGGGGGGATGATCTCTCAGGTAAACATGTGGGAGTGTTCTTACTCAGTACCCCAAGGACATGCAAGAGGTGCGTGCTATATGTACCATACTCACCCTTGTTCCTGATGATGTTGCCAGTGATCTCTTCCCACCATACAGAGCTCCATTAGGGCTCTACATTGTTATATGACCTGCTGTTCCACCACTACCAGGCCCAAGATGAAGGTATCTAAGGACTTGTGTACTACATCCTTGAGGTAGAGAGAGTTGAATGTCGTCTGCCTCTTCCAGTCCCTGGTCTAGAGGACCTGACCGACTGAGTGGTTTTCCTAAACACCACCTATCCCTTTGATGTTGTGAGCCCTGACTCAGGTTGGACCTGAAACTTCACTACAGTCCAGTTGGTATGCCCTCACAATCACCTCTTTGAGCCAAAAGGAGGTGGGGTTCCTTGAAATCTCTCTGTTCTCCTGACCCATACTGAAGAAAAGTCTCTGACGGGCTGGTTTGTGGGGGGCTGTACATTTAAGGTAGGCTCTCAGCGCTCTGACTGGGCATAGCAACACTTCGTCCTTTTCTCTCCATACGAAGTCCTTTAGTGAGGTATGGAAAACCATCGAACCTTGGGCCGTGTGTGGAGGGGTTCTGGGTCTTCACCACAAACTCTGGGAGGAAGGTGAAGCCAATCGATGTCCACCCACGGTTGTGGGTAATGTCATTTGAGAGGGCATGAAGTTCCCCACCCCCTCTCTTCGCTGATGCCAATGCCAACAGGAAAATTGCTCTAAGGGTCAAGTCCCGATCTGATGCCCTTCTGGGCAGTTCATAGACCAGTTTCCTCAGGGAAGCCAGGACCTTGGTGACTCTCCATTCTGGGGTTTCAGTTCCCAAGGGGAGCACTCTTTTCAAAGTTCCTGATCATGTCTGACAGCTTCCATGATGTTGAAAGGTCTGTGTCTCTAGGTTTGAATACTCAGGCTAGGGCGACCCTATGACATTTAATTGCAGAAACATAAAGGTGCTCATCTTGATGCAGGGAGAGAAAGAATTCTGCCACATCCCTCAAAGACATTTTTAGGGGGTGGAGATCCCTCCCGCTGCAACAACAAAGGAATATCTTCCATTGTCCCTGGTACAGACCGAGGTAAAAGGGCCTGAGGTGGCAGCAAAGACAGCAGCAACTTCTCTTGAAAAACTTTTCTTTCTAAGGGGTTGCTGGAAGGCCTCCACCCATGAAACCAGCCATTGTATTCTTGTTTCAGCAGGGTGGGAGTGGGAGGAAGTTGCCATGGAATGTCCACCGGCAGGTGGAGGAGGTCTGCGTACCATTCCTCTTGGGTCCACTTTAGAGCTACAAGCATCGTTCTCAGACCTTAGGACATGAACAACCTGTTGATGACCTGAAGTTGGCTGAGTGGGGGGAAAGCATACACATCCAGGTTGTCCCATGGGTGCTGGAAGGCGTCCTAATGGCCAACTCTTTGGGCCAGCGAACAGTACAGGGGAAACTTGTTGTTCCTCGCTGCGGCGAATAGGTCAAATATGGGGCCCACCCACAACTTGAGCAACCTGTTTGCTACTCCCTGTTCTAACGACCATTCTCTCCCCAACTATTTGATCTGCCCTGCTTAGTTGCTCTGCCACAGTGTTACTCTTCCTAGGGATGTACCTGGCTGTCAGCATCAGCCCTGTGGTCTCTGACCACTCGTGCATTTTCACTACTAAGTCGTTCAGGTCGTGGGACATTGTGCCGCCTTGCTTTATTTATGAATGCAACCATCGAGGTGTTGTCACTCATGAAGACTGTGATCATCCCTTGGAGGAGATCTTGGAAGTGTTGGAGTGCCAGCCAGACTGCTCGCACCTCCAAGATGTTGATGTGTTGTTGACGTTGCTCCTCGTCCCGCTTCCCTGAAACGCATGCATCTGAGTATACCAGCATCTCCAGGAGTGGGGAGCTTAACTTTGCCCCCTGCAGATGGTTTTTTGGGCTCCTCCGCCACTGTAGATCCTCCAGAATCTTCCTTGTCACTCGTATATCCCCTGTGCTGGCCTGTGAGTGGCATTCCCCCTTCTCCTTCATTCTCCATTGCAGGGAACGGATGTGGGTCCTGCCCCTGGGTACCAGTTTTTCCAAGAACACCAGGTAGCCAACCACGGCTTGCCATGTCTTCATTGGTTGACAAGGGTTGGACAGGAAGGAGTTAGATACTTTTAGGAACTTGGTTAGCCCCTTTTGTGAAGGGTGTGCCTTCGCCCTAACTGTCAGTTGTCATCCCCAGGTACCTGATTCTCTGTGTTGGTACTAGGTCTGATTTTGCATGGTTGATCAGGATTCCCAAGTCCCTGCACAACTGCAGAACCTCTTCCTGGCCTTTGCGGCTTGCTCCACTGAAGATGCTAGTATGAGCCAGCCATCCATCCATATGTGAAAGCATAGGTTCATATGTTAGGAAAATACAAATTTCTTTATAATGTGGTATTTTTCATCTGTTTTTTCCTTGTTTGCCTTCGTCACTTCTTCTTTATCAAACTCACTTGTCTTGATCACTCTTACAGCTGTATTGCACCCCTTCCTCCCCAACCTGAACTTCTGTTTGGATTAACTTTTGCCAAATAATTATCATACGTACTTCGCACCATTCATCTTCTCAGCATTACATTTTTCAACGTGCTCTTCAGTCTATTATGAACTATTCCATAATCTAACAGACTCTTTCCTCACCATTTCCTTTTTCCCAAAAACACTTAAAGATAATTTTCTTTTGGAATCAAAATATATGCACAAAACTCGCCATTCTGATATACTCCAGTAACTTTATAACTGCTCTCAGTGCCAACTCTTTCTGTCACCTATTTTGGATTCAAGTTAGCAAGCACAACTATCCTTTCCTGTTCTCTAAAATATAATAATGTATAATTTCAAGTCTTCACATTTTGTCTTAAGAGGCGTTGCCTCTGAGGGTGTTCCCCTTCCAATTTCAGCATGTCTTTTTGACCTTTCTCCTCCTTGGCTGTAATAATACACCACAGACTACTATCAGGTTGTCAGGTCCCCACTTTGCAGGAAATGAGTCCAAGCTGTTCCTAGTAATATCGATTTCTGGTCTCCCTACTAAAGTGAGAGTGTTAAAAAGACAGTCTTTTTAATTTTCAATATTATTTTATGTGTCATTTGTTTCTTTTTTTATTTTTGTGTTTTGATTCACTACTATCTTCTTTTTAACACATGGGTGTTGTATTATTATTCGTAATATACTTTATTTTGCAGTCGAGTTGAGCTGTATGAACCCTGAAATCTGTGTATATTTTTTCTTTACATACTATAGATTTGCATATCACTGTTGAGTAAAGCAGAGTGTGGCATCCATATATATATATATATATATATATATATATATATATATATATATATATATATATATATATATATATATATATATATATATATATAGTATATATATATATATATATAAATATATATATATACAGTATATATATATATATATATATATATATATATATATATATATATATATATATATATATATATATATATATATTCATGTTAATGTAATTTGCAATGTAAATGAGACATCTGAAATATTAATAAGAATACATTTATAATCGATTGTCTTCCAGTTTCAGAAAACATAATGTTATTTTTCTTTTAAGAATATTATCTTCATTTATATTAGTTGTCAGTATTTACATTTTCCAGTATTCCTTGGTGTTAGTGTAATTAAAAGGTTTAAAGTTCACTTTAGGTAATCAATTCACGTCTTTTAATGGATGGCTATTGTGTTCGTTTGCACGAGAGAGAGAGAGAGAGAGAGAGAGAGAGAGAGAGAGAGAGAGAGAGAGAGAGTGCAATTTGCCATTGGACATTTTGAGAAACAGGGAGAGAAATTGAGGGATAATGCTAAACACTGTTCTTAATTGGCGCGGAGAGACTGTGTATGTGCGTTTACATAAATTAAGATGACTGTCTAGTTATTGAGAGACATCGAATGTTTGGCAGAGGTTGCTAGTTGGTGTGTGCGTTTGAGGGAGCACGAAAGAGAGAGAAAGTGCAAGTTCTGATTAGTATTTTGCACGCTGCTTTTGGCCGCGCACCAGGAGTTGAGATTTCTGTAATGCTGGCCGTCGACAAAAACATCACGTTCGCAGCTCTTCAGCCATGACAGAGTTTTGATTGATTGGGTTATGCGATGTTGCGTCTTGTCCAGCTCCTTGATGTTCTCTGAGTCCGTCCACGTCACTTTGTTATGTAAATCTCAGTCCGATCGTCGCGTAGAAGTCTGAGGATGTCATCGCCAAAATCACTCACTCTTTTTTTTTTTTTTTTTCTGTCTCGTTGTTACTCGTTGCCTCTCACACCTGATTCTTAAGGTCACATGTTTAAGTTTCTAAGCATCTTTTATTTTTGGCGTGAGGTTGCCAGCCTATATATATCCACAAATGTACTTATAACGTTGGACTTTCACTGGTGGCCACCCATCTAAGCATTACCCACACCCACCGTTGCTTAAATTAACTGATCGAAATAAAACATGAAATCATCGTGCCCATTGCCGTTTGCACTAGACCAGTTAGGTGCGGTGCAGGTTTAAAGGACGCTTGATTCTACTAGGCAGCACGTTAACCCCTTCCTCAACCCTCTTTTGTTTGGTCTTTGGGGCCAGCACGACGTGTTTCACTTCAAGTAAGCCTCATTCTGGTTTTACTGGTGCTAAACTGACTACCTTAGCTTTTTGCTTTCATTAAATTAAGAATCTTTTACTCAACCTTGAAGCTGATGGCGGTAGACCTGAATTTTATGTATTATTTATTTATTTATTTATTTTTTTAACGTCTCTTATTTTTCATAAGCAGAACAGGTTTCTTTTTGCATCTGTTGGAAAATTGTTAGTGTTCTCCATTAGATAAATGTAGTAGAGGTAACTCTAGCCCTACTGAATGCCGCCCAGTTTCTATAACTCGCAAATTATCTAAAGTCTTTTCAGTATTTGTTTTCAAAACATCTGAATATTTACGCTAAAAGTGACCTTTGCTCTTTTGTTTGAAGGTGGACCACATTTTATTGATATTTTTTCAAATAAGTAGGTTGCAAATTTCTGTTGTTGTTGGGTACCATAACACCTACAGGAATGTAATCTTCAGTGTCCCCAATGGTCGTGTTCTTGATCCATTTCTTTCCATGTTAAATACGTATGATACATGGTATGACCTTGAAAACGAGCTTATTGTCTATGCGGGTGATGCTGCTCTCTTTACAGTAATCCCATCTCCTCAACCTAGACCAGTGATTGCTGAATCGCTTAACAGCGACTTAGCTAGAATTGGTGCATGGTTCAGTTATAGTGGATTAAGCTAAACCATATCAAAACTCAAAGTATGATGTCATCAAGTCTAGGACACTGGATCTCTCTCTACCTTGCCACTCCAAAATTTTTCTTTGACAGTGTTCTTTAACAGCATGCAACTTCTATAAGATATCAAGTGTCGGTTTGGATTGCATTTACTTTTGAGAAACATATCTGATGTATCTTTTCTTCAACTGCAAAAAAACTTGGTATCTTGAGAAGTTTAAATATTTTTGGAGACTTGTCCATCATGATCAAATGTTTTCATTCTTTTATCATCCATGTTTTTAATATTGATCCCATGTTGGTTTTCAGTGGCCGACTCACATACTGAATTGCAGGACAAAAACTTGAGTTCAGTTAAATATCTTATCCCTGATCCTGATATGAATCTGTACCGTCTCTCAGTCAGCGCTCTGTGCATGCTGTTTCAGATATTGCACGATTCTGATCATACTTTGCGATTAGATCTTCCTAGACTATACCATCCATTATACAGTACTACATATGCAGTTATTGTAACAGTCTTGCATTCTTCTGCAAGGTGCAGTGCCACACAGTTTTCTAGATTTATTCCTGTTGTGACCGAATTGTGAAAGGTCTATCTGATTCTGTAGCTGAATCCTTTGACCTTGAGAAGTTTTTTCTTTTTTCTTTTTAATAGGGTGACATAACCCTCACTTGATAGGTTATTTGTAATTTGTCTTATTTATTTTACATTACTCTTACTTTCTTGTTGTCAATAATCGTATTTGCTTTTTTTTTCTCTCTCTCTTTCATAGTTTTTCTTTACTCCTCAGTTTCTTTTACTCTACAAGGCTACTTTTCCTGTTGGGGCCCTCAGGTTTGTAGCTTTTCCAGCCACGGATACAGCCTGGCTTGTAATAATGATCTGATCATGAGGGACGTGAAATGAAGTACACCTTAAAGCTGAATGAGGTTGAGTGAGTGTTGTGTATTTAATGGTACTCATTAATAAGATACTGATCGTCCCAGCAATTTAATTCCCAAGTTGGATGAATCAGTTTCTATTAGACCAATTTCTTCATTTTTATCTAAATCATTCTGAAATTGTAATTTGAGTAGAGCTTATGATGACTATTCTGTTGCTGTGCACTGCGCATCGATAGGCTTGACTTTTACATCCAGCCCAGTCCCTTACTTGAAAGCCTCTTCCCTCTTGTTTTCCCTCAGTCACATATACCTGCCCTTTTTTTAGGGGGCGGCCAGTCATATCTTTGTGTCGTAAAGGTATAAAAGGAGTAATGTTGATTGGAAGTTATTAAAATGACGTCTTAGTTGCAGTTGAGGAACCGCATCAAGTGAGGGATTTTTTTTTTTTTAGAACTGGCCAGTGAAGTGGCAACACAATTCCCTCGTCTGCACAGGTCCGGAGATGAATATAAGATCGAGAGGGGAGAATACGGACATTTAACTCAGGAGAAATCGATAAATAGCCCTTTGCAAGAGGAAGGTTTGTTCCAAGTGTCCTGGAAGACAGCAGTTGAACATGAGAGAGAGAGAGAGAGAGAGAGAGAGAGAGAGAGAGAGAACCGAAACGAACCGTGGAGTTCCATGTTCCATTTAAAGAACTGAGTTCTTAGGCAAAGCGCTACCAGTCTCATCCCAAAATTGAGCTTGTAGAAACTTCATAAGATCTTGGGAATCTCGTTTAAGCCATAACACGTTACAGTGAGGCCTGAGATGCCAGCTGAGTGAGCAGTGCGTTTAAACTGAAGAAGAATCCTTAACAGATAAAACCATATTCATTTAAGTACTTGAATGATTAATTCTATTAAACAAGTGATTATTTGTTGTTATTATTATTATGAATGAAATCGTAATCTCTGCAATAAATCGCAGTGTGTCTCCATTTATTTTTTGTTGGCATCTCGACAATCTCCTAAACGTCCATCACTTTTGACGTGTTGGGTTCTCCAGTAGCAATAATGAACCCTTTCACATGTATTGAACGTCAAGTCAGTTGGCAACATCTCCGTTACAGTTGGAGGATTTGCCAATTCACCAATTACGTCAACTCATTTCACTAGGATCAAAGGGATGCCTTTCAGGTACAGAACTCAGTATTTCATGTATACAAAAACCCCTCTCTCTCTTTCTCTCTCTATAAAATATGAATGTTTTGTAAAATTCTCGACCAGAATTTAATATTTCACATACTAAAATTGACTGATAACAGGACTGACATCGATGAAATTTTGTTTCAACGCAGTTTTGTAAGGCAGTCAGTTAATCATTCCCTCTCTCTCCCGTTGTCTTTACGACTACGCATCTTTCTCCATATTTAGTATTCTGTCTACCAGGACCGATTTGTTCTTTCACTCGATTTCTCTTTGAAGGAGGGTCTCGACAATATAATCCTACATCCCAGGGGAGATGGACTCGTTCTAAGGGGATTCTCTCTCTCTCTCTCTCTCCCTCTCCGATTTTGAAAATCTCGGCATTTGGCACTAGAAAGGCCGAGGTCCTACATCTACCATTATCAGCCAAGCAGTCATTTTGACTGTTTATAGGCAAGTATCTAATTTCCCAATAAAATTAGTTTGGTAGTTCTCTTGCGACTTTATATCACTTAGTATACCATTTACATGGAGATGAGAGAGGAGTTACATGATAAGGCCATGTCTGCAAGTAGTTTACAAGTAGTGCATAGAGTGCTGTTCATACTATATACAAAATTTTTCCAGTCTAAACTGCTATAGGAATGAAAAAAAAAAATTCATTGTCTTATTTATTTTCTTTATGATATTACATTCTCAAAAAAAATCAACTTCCCTTTTTGTTCCTCAAAATGAAAATATACAATAATAGCAAAAAGTGTTAAAAAATTCAAAGCAAATAAAAATGTATATATTATGGGAAATATGTCTCCAATATTGTTTAGGTTTCTCTTGGTATTAGCCAAAAATGAGTAAAATTAACATCATCCATATTGATTTTTGGAAATATTTTTGCTGTTTTGCATAGAATATAAGTATTTGTCAAAATTGCAGATACGAATAGGACAAAAAAAATTAGGCCTATGATGGAGAACATGTTTATCCTTACTTCTTGCACAACTTACAAAATACAATTTGTTTAGTTACAGCAGTGCATTTTCCACACACATATTTCTCACATTTTTTGCAGGTCATAACTGTTTTGTTGTTTTTGCACATGCAGATCTGGCATTGCTTCCATTTCTTATTGGATTTACTACTAACCTCTTCCAAAATCTCATCAGAATGTTCGTCACTTTCAGCCATCTTTAAATATGTAAAAGAATCTGCCAATTCCTCTGCTAATCCAAGATTAAAATCACGACGGCTCAGTTTTTCCCCCTGTGACCTCTGAATACAATATCGATGCATTGATACTTGCAAGATCGAGAATATTGTAAAATATATCCACAGGCCAACGTCTGGAAGGGCACCTTGTGGAATAATTACGTGCCATTTGGTCAAGTACATCTATCCAAATTTGGTTGCATTATACTCAACAGTTTCTGGCTTCTTCTTCTGTCCATTTCCGACTGAAACAGTACGGTGAAGTGAACTGATTATAAAGTTGGTCTTGTTTTTCTTGCTTTGGTATACTGTCAATGTTGTATCTTTATTCTTCAGCAGATGAGTATCATACAGTTGACCTTTCCATGACTTTATCTGAGGTGGAATTTCCGTACGGGCTCGATTCATTATGCCAACAATACTGGTGTTTTTTGCTTTCAAATGTTCAGCTAATTGAAGAGATGTGAAGAAATTGTCAGTTGTGACATTTCTACCTTTCCCAGTGAATGGTTCCATTAGTCGTAGCACAACATAAGCTGATAAGGGCTGATTTCCTGGTCGAAATTCATCTTTTCCCAAGTAAGGAAATGCATTTAATACATACTTTGATTCTGGATCAGCAGCAACCCAAAACTTTATTCCAGATTTGTCTGGTTTATTTGCCAAATACTGTAGAAAAGGACAACTGCATTTTAAGGGGAAAAGTTGTTCATCAATTTTGATGTTCTCGTGTGGCTTATGAGCGGCTCTGCAATTCCCAATAAATATATCCCACACTTTCTGATTGTGGGTATGCTGAACGCTTGCTAATCTAGCTAAGATTCTAAGAAGTGTATGTTGTAATGGAACTGAGCGCGTCTTTCCGTACGCGTCTTATACAAGTTTGCTTCCTTGACACGGGCGAGGCTTGTGGACGGGGCAGTCAAAATGACTGCTTGGCCGTTTGTGGTAGTGTGAGCTGTATTTAAAAAGATAACGAGCACAATAATTAAATTCATTTAGCATAATGAACTACTCAACAAGTTAGGAAAAGTCATGATGTATCAACTAAATAACGATGATAGTTAAGCCATGCAAAGCCTCTCTATTTCCAAAAGCAGTCAGAATGACTGCTTGGCCATTCTAGTGTTAGAGTACGTTATCACGGCTCACAATCCCCTTGTACATATCCTGACGTATCAGCTTCATTCTGCTTGAAAATTCATCTCTGTTCATACCATCTGCTGACCAAGACAGTAACCATAGAAAACCAAAGTTTCACTCAAATTAACCTACTGTTGTGCTGAATATCCTCTTTTTCCTGTTGTGTTATCTTTAACGTTTAGTAATTGGAGTTTCCCTGTCGCCACCTCAGGAACGGCCCCCGACTTCTATTTGCCAGGTCCATGTATTACTCCCTCCTTCCGCCCGGCAGTCTGCCCAATTGAGAATGGATGCCGGGGTCTACTGGGGTCAAAAAAAGGAGGGCGCTGACCCAGCAAGCTCATCCTAAAGACTTGCTGAGAGACCGGAATGCTGTGCTCTTTTGGTACCTCGATCTTCCTGAATTCGGCGCTTACTTAAAAAAAAAAAAAAAAAAAAAAAAAAAAATAGTTACAGAAATAAGTAAATACAGAAATAATTGTATAAGAGTGATAAATGACCAATTACTAACGCTGGCAACTAAACCAGTAATGCAAATATGTAAACATTTTTAAATCGCAGAGGTGTAGCCGATTTCCTCACTTAATGGGCAACAGGTTTAATTTCTTCAATTAGAGGAATGGATTCGTTCTTAACAATTAAACTCTCTCTCTCTCTCTCTCTCTCTCTCTCTCTCTCTCTCTCTCTCTCTCTCTCTCTCTCTCTCTCTCTCTCAGAATTTATCAAGTCATCAGTTTCTACGGTGACTTTCAATGAGGCTAACGTATGGAGCAAGATACCTTATCCCGAGCAACCCCATAACTTGCAGCGGACCTTCACAAGTCTTCAGCGAGCGAGAGTGATTCTCAGTGAGTCTAGAAAAGGCTCCTACTGGAATAGTATTGCTTCATTAGCATAATTGCTTTATAGCGATGGTGTCATTAGCCACGTCCTTCAAGTATTCCCTTTCTTTTTCAGGTAAAAAAACGTATCAGGCTGTTCAGCCGAGGGAGATAGTCAGGTGAGTTTTTACTAAAAATTTCCTCAAGTGTGACGACCGTCAATTAAGTATTGGAGGGGTGGAATTCCGTGTTATCTAATTTCATGATGCGTCTGTTACTGATTTGTGTACAGTAGGTACCTCGTAGCAAAGGACTGCGGGAAGCAACAATATCTTCATTTAATTTTGGGGGTGGGTGTCTTTTCAAATATTACATTTTGTGTGATCAAAACTTTCTTTTTGTGACATCATTTTAGTGGAAACCAATCAGTCAGTTAGTTATACTGATACTGAAAATAATCCGTTTAGGAATGCCGATTTCGTAGGAAATTTGGTTAATCAGCGACTGAAAACATACTCTATTGGCATTGATCCATACATCCACAGTTTTTAGGAAAATGAACTTGTTAAATATAATTTTTTTTATAGAACTGGTATTATAGAAAAGGAAACTTTTGGGGAATGAAATCATGTAAAGTGAACCATCAGAGATTTAACTTGTGGAAAGTGAACCCTTTGAGAAATAATCCATTCGAAATAAAACTTGGGAACTGATCTTGGAAGTGATCCCATTTTTAATTGCTCTTGTGACGATTGGTTTATTGGCTTTGTAATAAGGAACCATTGCAGAAATTATTTATTAGAAGCGAAACCTGAGGTATTAAGAGTTGAAAAAGAACTCGCGGAGAAGCGAGCTCATGGAAAATGAGCTTTTTCGAGAATAGGAAACGAGCCCTTGGGCTCTAGAGCTTATGGTAGAAGTAGCGTCAGATTTTCAGTGCTGGGGAAGTAGTCTTCCGGAATTGCGATTTGACGATGAGCTCTCATGGTTGAAGTAATGAACCAGTAACTAAAGTTCGATTAAAAAACCTTTTATTTCAAAATTTTCATAGGCTCTTGATTGCATTTTGTTAACCTTCATTGTTGTTTTAGGATTTTTCTTTCTTTTATCATTCTGTTTTATCCTGAATTATTATACTGTTATTGTAAAATATCGTCAGAAAGGATGATAACATAAAAGAGGGTTGAAAGGGCAATTTGTAAGAGACGCTGGCGCCGAGCTGGACGACAGCCTGTCTGAACCTATCGTTCACTACTCGTTGCCTGTTTTTGCCCACATAAGATGTACGGATACGCTCTGCATGTTACTGCATAAAGATTATTATTATTAGTTATTGTTATTATTGTTATTATTATTATTATTATTATTATTATTATTATTATTATTATTATTATTATTATTATTCATATGAGAAAAAAAATTACTCAAAAGTTGCCACTACAGTTACCACAACAATATTGTTTAAAAAGAAGCCATATTGTGGCCTTAGGTATTCATCCCCACAAGACCCTTCGTGCTATTGATAGGGTGATAAGATGTAGCGTTTTCCTTGTACAACCTGGTATATATGGGTTACGATTTCGAAAAAGGTCGCTCTTCATAGCTTAAGTAATTCCTTACTCATCTGTGACAGGCAGGCAGAGTGTAAGCGTGAGAGTGAGCCGGTGTTGTTTTTTCATCATTATCGTTGTTTAAGTCAAGGTGAATGTTAGAATCTGTGTTGAGAGGAGGGGGAGAAGGAGGAGAAGATGAGATGGAATGAAAACCTGAAGGACGAATGTCGAAATCACGTCGAAAGATATGAGAAGGAATATCGGATAAACGGTTTCATCCTGATGGAAGTGAATGAATGCCTCATCGGAGCTTTCTAATGTTTCTTTTATTGCTTTGTATGATGGTATTTATACTGACTGAGTGTTGATCCCTCTTGCTTTCTCAATTTTATTTTCATCCCCAGCTGCATCCGACAATAGTTGACCTCTAATCAAGTACGTCATTCGCTGTTAAATACATGCGGTAGAATAATTAGAAAAGTCAATAACAACTGACGTGCATACAAAAATAAAGAGTTTATCCTTCAAATACAGCTTTTGAAATGGGTGGAAGGTTCATTGGCCAAAAAGGATACTCTGTCTCTACAGGCTTGTACAGGAAGGACATGAGCTATCCCCTTGGGTAACCAGGGTCCCCGGGGTCCAAAATTAAGCCCGAAGAGAGGCCCACATCTATAAACAATATGAAAACATTTTTAACTTTTCTGACATCTTAACATTTTTCTCAGAAATGTCTTAGAATCAATTTTCTCTGCTGGAGTGGGTTGTGTGGAGTACTCATCGAAGCTTCCAGATTCTCAGTCCTTTGCCCGTCGGTCCAAAAGAAAGGATCTGATCCCGTGACTCTGTTTTAACTCGCGCAATTCCGCAAAAATTTGAATTCCTGAGGGTGCTGCTTCCTCAGATGCGAAGTGTTGTCTTCAGCAGAGATTACCGGCTGTGCCTCTTGGATTCTTTGTGCTTATCAATTAAATTTATAAAGAGTTAGTAAAGCAATTTGCTTAGATGGTCACAGCCACTATTGTCGAGAAACACCAGATACCCAAGGTGTGGTGTAGTTTACTTTTATTTAAAAGTGATGAGTATATGAACATCGCAGGCTTATAACTAGGTTATTCACTGACTGGATTTTTAAAATTATGTCTGGTGGTGTGATTACTTATTTATAAATGAGAAATGATCCATTACTCAAAACCAGCATATCTTCATTTCATTTAGTTGCCTGTTTATATTTTATTTAAGCCGCAACGATGAATTTGGACGAAGCTAGAACCGGGAACCGTTCATAATTCAAATAGAGTTAAGAACTATTATGAAAATCGAATGAGCTTGTTACAAGGAGAAGAATGTCTTTTCATCTGCATACCGTTTAGCGAGATATACGATGAGATTGAGGGAGTTTGATATCAAAATGCAAAATAAAAAATATATATATATATATATATATATATATATATATATATATATATATATATATATATATATATATATATACAGTACGTATATAGATATATAAAAATGAACTCATGGGAACATGATTCACAGAAATAAATTTCTGACTCACGTCGGGACCGAACCCCGGTCTTTCGAGTGAGAGCCCAGTGCGTTAGCAGTTCATTTCGTTCGACTTACCTTTCACCGTGAGCTTTATGGAACTGATCACGTGGGAACGTGTTTCACAGAAATAAATTTCTGACTCACATCGGGACCGATGTGAAGGGGTAAGTCGAATGAAATGTTAGAAGTTCGTTTGCTGATGGGTCGGGATGTTAGGTAAAATTCGCTGGCATCTTGGGCGCTAAGTGCCAGCCCCGGAACAACCTCAGGTACATAGTACTTAGGGTCCAACTTTTATGACCTTTGTGACCGAATTACTAAAGCCCTGGATTCTCACTCGAAAGACCGGGGCTCGGTTCCGATTTAAGTCAGAAATATATATATATATATATATATATATATATATATATATATATATATATATATATATATATATATATATATATATATTATATATATATATATATATATATATATATATATATATATATATATATATATATATATATATATATATATATATATATATATATATATATATATATATATATCTTTGGCCCTGGCATTGCCATGGACCATCTGGCGCTTCACAGGGGTTCTGTTTTGTAAAGTGGGCCTCATTACAGGCTTAATTTTGGAGCCCGAGGGACCTAATTGTCCAAGGGGTACTGCCCACATCCTTCCTGTAGAAGCCAGTAAGAGACATGGTGTCACTTTTAGATGGGGTATTTGTCTATTTTTGTTTTCTATACACGTTAAATAGTAGTACCTTTTCTAATAAATCTCTTGCATGCTTTTAAGTTATTTTAAATGATATCTTAAGTCAGAATTTGGTCTCGATTTGAAAATTGACTTGTTAGAGGCGAAATTGGATCTACTTCCAGAAGTGCCAAAAATATTTGAAACTACGCCTGGAAAGTCGATTTTATTTTAGAGGGCGACTGGATACTGCTTTATATATATATATATATATATATATATATATATATATATATATATATATATATATATATATATATATATATATATATATATATATATATATATATATATATATATATATATATATAATAAATATATGTATATATATATCATACATACATACACACACACATAAAATTACTAGCTGACCAAACCGGCGCTGCCCAGGAAAACTGAATGATGACCGATAAACTCTCTCTCTCTCTCTCTCTCTCTCTCTCTCTCTCTCTCTCTCTCTCTCTCTCTCTCTCCCTTTCCTGTTAAGATAGTAGCTTCAGTTACAATGCACAACATTTTTTACATTTTATAATCCACCCCTTCTCACCCCCCATTCCTATCAGGGCTCAACTTTGACTTAAAGGTCATCAGGAGTGTCACTGTTTGTTTCAGTGACCTTGAAAACTATGGATTAGACACTAATATCTGTCATTTTTGACATTTTATATTTCACCCCTTCTCACCCCCCCTTGGACTTAAAGGGCATCTGGAGTGTCACTATTCATCTCAGCGACCTTGAAAACTATGGATTAGAGAGTAATATCTGTCGTTTTCGGTTATTTTTAAATGTCACCCCTTCCCACCCCTTTCCCCTTTGGTGCCAGTGGCGTCTTACCTACAGTTTATTGTGGAATCCGAACCACATTATAGCGAGAAATTAATTTCTATCACCAGAAGCAAATTCCTCTTGTTCTTCACTGGCCGGTCGGAGATTCGAACTCGCAACCATCAGAGCTACCACTCTGATGGTCGCAAGTTTGAATCTCCGACCGGCCAGTGAAGAACAAGAGGAATTTGTTTCTGGTGATAGAAATTCATTTCTCGCTATAATGTGGTTCGGATTCCACAATAAACTGTAGGTCCCGTTGCTAGGTAACCAATTTTTTCTTAGCCACGTAAAAATAAATCTAATCCTTCGGGCCAGCCCTAGGAGAGCTGTTAATCAGCTCAGTGGTCTGGTTAAACTAAGATATACTTAACCCCCACAGTATTCTTTTTCAGATAGTAAGTCATATGTATACCTAGTTTCTTTGAAATTGCTCAATGCATTTCAGAGTTATGCCGGAACACACACACGCACACACATACACCCATTTTATATACTGTATATACATAGATAATATATAATTAGCAAAGAGACTCTCTCTCTCTCTCTCTCTCTCTCTCTCTCTCTCTCTCTCTCATGAAAATAGTAGGATTTTATTATTTCTTCCGATGATTTTTTTTTATTTTGGGGGTGGGGGTACGATTTCAGTGGAATTTTCCTCATATGTATTTTGAGGATATGTAACCCGTTGAGTGTGTAAGCCGATGGCTCCTGAGAGGTGAGAATCTAGTAGGACAATTTCCTTACTGTGTTGGTTTTTATTCAGAAAATATCTTCTATCTAACCTCATACAAACTTTTTTTAAGTTAAAACTAGGGTGTTAGTGAACTAATCCTCTCAGCAATTAAGGTATAAAGTTTAGCTTTGCAATAATGAGATCATATCAAATTATTTAAGATTTTAAAAGAACGAGCCCATCCCCTTCCCCTTTCCTCACTCCTTGACTGGGTTCACCACTAGAGAGAGAAAGAGAGAGAGAGAGAGAGAGAGAGAGAAAGAAAGAGAGAGAGAGAGAGAGAGAATACAGGTGATCTATGTGACGTGCTTCGAGAACATTAAAGGCCACATTGCATCTTACCTAACAAGGTAAGGAAGACGGATTATAGCAGCTTTAGTTACGGTAGTTGCCACTTTTGAAGTTCCCGAATTTTGTTACTCTCCATTAGTTAGAGAGAGAGAGAGAGAGAGAGAGAGAGAGAGAGAGAGAGAGAGAGAGAGAGAGAGAGAAGGGTTTAGGCTGGTTGATTAATGCGTTTATTCAGAGACAGATTTTCAGCATCGAGTCGTTTTCCCGTAGGAAGAGGAGACAGTGGTCACGGCCACCTTCCCACGTAGACTGCTGAATCGCGGATGAACCCCACGTGAAGAAAACTTCATACAATTACACACAATCAAACGGAAGGCTTCTGAGCGCGTCGAACACCCCCCCCCCCTTCAAACCCCGACTCCCACACATACATACACACCAGCACAACTGTGCACAAACTCCTATTTTGTGGGCACCTTCTCGATTCATGGATATTGAAGTGTTTCTAACTGTCCTCACGTCCGACCATCAACCGAAATATTAACTCCCAAATAATTGTAAAACTAGAGCTTCCTTTCTCTCGCTGTCTTTACTGACATCCACTGCTCCATCTTTCTGGTTCCCGTTTTCCCTCTTTAACTTACTCCTGCCCGCTTTTGCCCTCAACTTTCTCCTCTTTCAAGCACTGCCAAACTCTTTAATTAATCTCTGCAGTTTCTCTTCGCTGAATATCTGGGGTTCCGGGTTGCATCCTGCCTCCTTAGGAATCCATCACCTTTCTCACTATGTGCGCTGTTTCTAATAGCACGCTCTTCTGCACGAGTCCTGGAGCTACTTCGGCATCCAGTTTTTCCAGGTTCCTTTTCAGGGATCTTGGGATCCTGCCTAGTGTTCCTTTGATTATGGGTACAGTTTCCACTGGCATATCCCATATCCTTCTTTTTTCGATTCTCAGGTCTTGATACTTATCAGTTTTCTCTCTTTCTTTCTCATCTACTCTGGTGTCCCATGGTACTGCGACATCAATGAGTGATACTTTCTTTTTGATTTTGTCTATTATTATTATTATTATTATTATTATTATTATTATTATTATTATTATTATTATTATTAAACAGACCTCCAAAGAATGAATTACCCTTTCGTGAAAGAATCTAAAAACACTAATAAGATGAAAAAAAAACCGTCAAAGCGACTCACAGATATTCATGGCTTGATGAAAACTATCAAAAGAGTCACAGGGAGTTTTATTTTTTTTTTACCGAAATAACTTTGAAAGTTATTTTTGCTTTTTTATGCAATATATTCCTCTTTCATGTTATACAATTGATTTTATTATTCACGTTGCTCTAAAATTTGCACTTGGCATGCAAACAGACCACGAACCTGTCTACCAAACTCACTTGAACAAAGGCAGAACAGAGAAAATTTAGATGAGAGTCAGTTTGAATGAGTAATTAGGAATAAGAAAAAGAGATAGATCATTACTTAGATAAATCACGTTTTAGGAATAGAATGGAATATAGAATTTAGGTCAAAGGACAAGCGCTGGAACCTATGAGGTCATTCAGCGCTGAAAGGGAAATTGAAAGAAGAAAGGTTTGAAAGGTGTAACAGGAGGAAAACCTCGCAGTTGAACTAAGAAACAATTGCTAGGAGAGGTCGGAAGGTAAGACGGAAGAAAGAGAATATGAACGGAGACACAGTAATAGGAATGAAAGGGGTTGCAACTAGGGGCCGAAGGGACGCTTCAAAGAACCTTAAGTAATGCTTACAGTTCACCGCATGAGGTGCACTGACGGCACTACTTCCCTTCGGGGACGACACACTTACGAATTATTTCCCTGTGATGTAACTAATATTAAATAATATTAGTTGCTTAATGTTTTCGAATGTAAAAGAGTCACTTATATATATATATATATATATATATATATATATATATATATATATATATATATATATATATATACTGTATATATATAAAGACATATATATAGAAAGACATTGTGAATGAACAAAGATTTAACATTTCAAAATTATCAAGCAACCCTCCAGTCGAGAGAAATATGGTAACTTGCAAGGTAAGTAGAGAGATAGAAAGAGAGAGAGAAATTAAGTAATATGGATCCTGGTAGAAGGACAGTACTCTAGATGAATCCTCTTGTGAAATGAGCTAGTGGCGGTAGTGGCTTTCATGCGTCGTAAGAGAGAGAGAGAGAGAGAGAGAGGGGTGGGAGGGAGTGGTGTAATGCCGGTCCAATTAGTAATAACTTAGCTTCCATGGACAATAAATCGGGGACGGTAATAGTAAGTATGTGTTATGGAAGCGCAAGTTGCACACGAAAAAAGTGAACCCCATTTACTAGTGCATATCCAAGAACTTGCCATACTGAAAATTGATTTTGTACAATATATCGTAAATGTTTGTTACCAGCTCATAATGACGCAAGGATGAGTAAAACATTTGTCAACAGAGAAAAGCAAATAATCCAGTGAGACTCTGCACGGATAAATACGAGTTGGTGCCACATAGAGGAAGTCAAGAGAAACGAGATAGGTAGGACAGGCTCTTCTCATTGGCTGTTGCTACAACAGCATTTCTTTTATCTCTCTCGTGTTGCTGTATCATCATCCACTTCCGGGATATTGCCTGCCGCCAGCGACATTTTCTGGTCGTTGATCAGCTGCCTACGTCGTGCTGGTGAAGTTTGATCCATTTCTGAAATGATGGGAATAATAAAGTAGATAGTTTTGATCATTTCTCCTGTTTTCGTAATGTGACGGATCGTTTGCTAGTTTCTCAGAGCGGGAAGGATGTGATGGAGACTTCTTTTTCTAAGCCGTATGGCTTGATTCATAATAATTCATTATTTCAGCTATAGTATTTTTTTAAATAGTTTTTAATTTTATTAAAGTTATATATATATACATATATATATATATTTTCATGATGTTGCCTTGTAATACGTATATCCTCCTATAATTTTGACATTTACTTTTTTCATGTGTTATGTTTAATGATAATGGTTGTTGAAGTGTCATATTTAGTTTGACATCAGATCTCAAAAGTACTAATGATTACTTGATAGCGTAATTTAGAATTGTTGTTATAATTTTAATAGTAACGTAATTTAGAACGAATATCTTTCTTGGTAAAAGCGTAGTATGTGAACACGTGTGTGTGTCCACAAAGGCTTGTTTCATTTCAGTTGTCATCAGTTGAGATAAGAGGGAACGCTTTGTTTTGGGTTAGCGATGACAGATTTGCAAAACAAACGCCAATTCGTCCCATACGGGCTCAAGACGAGTGATTTCATGTTGTTGCATGCGTTGTTTGAGTCACGTACGCCACTTTGCGAGAAAGAATACGTGTCCTGATCAATTACGTCATGTTTTGTAAGATGCGTTCAAAACGTTTTGCTGGGATGACGTAACTTTCCTTCTAGAAGCTTCTCCATTGTATCTCACACCCAAAACGTTTTAATGATGTCACCTCCTGCTTCTAGAACTTTTGTATCTCGTACCCAAAATGCTTTAATGACATCATGTAATTGTTTCACGTATTACTGGAATCCTAAAATTTGTTTCATTCTGATTTCTGAGACCAGTCAATTTGGTTCCATATCTCTCTCTCTCTCTCTCTCTCTCATTCCTAATTAGGAAGAGATTACTTTTAACGTAAATTTTTGTGGTCACTTTTAACATTAACTTTGAGATCTGAATTTAGCAAAGTTATTTAGTTCGTAACGGCGCCTGGTAAAAAAGTGTGTATTGTGTAACGCAGCTGCAGCAAGTGATTTACAGAGGTTTTCACAAGTTGTGTAAGGTAACGTGAAATTTTACGTATTGATACCATGGTATGATAAGTTAGGAGGTTATGGTGTGATAAGTTAGGAAATTTTGAACAAGTGAAATCATTATTGATAAATCTTACGTGTATTTTTTGTGTTTTTCTATTTACAATTTCTTTATATTTTCACATTTTTTATGTTTGTGATGTAACATTTATTTACATAGCATTGTAAATATTTCTTGGTAATTTAACATTGCATACTTAATTTAACATTGCATACTTAATTTAACATTGCATACTTAATTTCATTTATTGAGATTTTCTTTTTAAATCTTGAGTAATTCTTGATAGTTTAAATTTTGCTTGATTAATTTAAATTCCTGATAAAGTTTTTGTGAATTAGTTTTGTTTCATAATTTAATTCAAGAATTCATTGAGTTTTTATGTTATTTTCAACTAATAGTAAATTTTTCAAATTGTGAATTCTAATTAATTGTGAATTCTAGTTATAAACTTTGAATCTGAAAATAAATTTTTGTATTTAACATTTTAGAAAAAAACAGTGTTTCATTTATTGGTCACCAGTGAATAGGATTGATTGTGTGTGCATAAGGCAAAGTGATAAACATGTTTTGTTCTTTTAGTTTTGCTAAAGTGAATTAAGACCAGGGAAACAGTTAGAGTTTTTTGATGGAGTGATGCCCTTTTACTCTAGAAGATTTCTAGTTTAATTTTTTATACCTCACACATATTCTGACGAACTTAGTTTGATTTTTCAAGTGATTGATAAATAAGTTTTTTCTTAAGGGATCACTGTTACCTTTAGAGTACTCAGTCGTAACAATTAATGTTATGAGAGTTCAGGTATCTGGCTGAAGTGAGGTATATTTTTGAATCTTGAGATTAGTTGTGTAATAACCAGGTACTTGATACGCATCGTGACATAATATTGTTTGGTGCCCAGAGACCCGTGGAACAAAACAAAATATCACTCTGGTTTATGGTTTATACTGGTGGTGTTAGGGATATATTTTGATAGGAGAGTGACCACATAGTTATTTTTGCTTTGTATTGTGAATTATTTAGTTGAGTAACTTAGAGAAAATGGCTCTGTTCAATGTTCAGAGGTTTTTAGCAGCTCCTTCCATCCAAGAGTTATCTGAATCCAACCTGACTAAGGCACAGTGGATTGCTTTAGCAGTAGCATGTGGGGTGATGTGTCTGAGTGGTAGATTAAGGCACAAATCAAATATATTGCAATCCAAGCGTTGATGGACTCTGGTAAAGTAGATGAAGAGTTAGGAGAGGCACAGGAATTGTTGAATGCAGCTGAGGCAGAATTTACAGATAAACATGAGCAAAAGAAAGAGAAAAGTGATGCAGAAGCAGAACTTAGACGTATAGAAGCAGAAGAAAATTTGATTAAGCTGAGGATACAGGCTGACAGAGAGAAAATGCAAGCAGAAAGAGAAAGAGAAGATAGAGAGAAAAGAGAAAGAAAGGAAAGAGAAGAAGAAAAAGCAGCAGAAGAAGAAAGAGAAAGAGCAAAAGAAGAAAGAGAAAGAGCAAAGAGGAGAGAGAAAGAGCAAGACATGAAAGGAGATGGAGTTAATAAAAGCTCGATCCACATTACCTGTAATACCGTCTAACCCTACTCAAGGTAATTCAGACCCTGTATTTGATGTAGTAAGAGTGCAGAAATTAATTCCAAAATTTACAGAAGAAGCCCCAGATGAGTTTTTTGATCACTTTGAAAAAGTAGCTTCAGGTATGGGATGGCCAGAGGATAAATGGTCGGTCTTGTTACAGAGTGTTCTCATTGGTAAAGGAAGAAGTGCCTATTTAGCCTTATCAGCTGATCAGTGTAAAGAGTACAAGGTACTCAAACATAATGTGCTACAAGTTTACCAAATGACCCCTGAATATTATAATGAAAGATTCAGATCTTTGAGAAAGGATGACAAGATAACTTTCTTGGATTATGCTTACAAAGTAAGAAGATGTTTTAAACGATGGTTGGAGGCTGCTAAAGTTAAATCTATGGACGAACTTGAGGAGTTAGTAGTTCTAGAACAATATCTTAGAGGAATTCCTGAACACATAAGAGCCTATTTAAGAGAGAGAGAGGTTAAGAAACTTGACAAAGCTGCTACATTGAGCGAAGATTTTAATATAATTTCTAGCAAAAGAAATTATAATGTCAAGTACCAGAACCAACAACGCACAGGTTTCAGATCTCATCCAAATTTCAGGAACATTACAACTGGAAATCCTTCTAGTGGCTATGCCAATACAAAGTCAGGTAACACCCCTCAGCAATTAAATGTTAAATCCTCATCATCCAGTCAGTTTTCAAGACAGATACAGAAGACTAATGTTGTCTGCTACAAGTGTGGAAGAGTAGGACACTACAGTCGAGATTGTTATCAGACACAACAGCAGACCAAACCAGTTGGTCAAGTGGTTAAAGGTAACCAGGTGAAGCAAACTATGAAGAGCAGTGTGGGAACGACTGAGACTAAACAAGCAGAGTGTTTAGCAACCAGTGGAAATGTAACTTCAAGCAGTGAGTGGCTGAGCAGCTTGGAGGCTTTTAAGCCATATATCTATGAAGGTACGCTGACAACTCAAGGAGGAAGTGTGCAGGTACCAGTCAAGGTATTACGTGATACGGGGAGTAACCATAGTGTGGTAGTTCGTGGTGCTCACCCACAGTTGGAGAAGAATCTCACCGGAGATTCAGTTATTTTGAAGGGTATAGGAGGAGAAGAGGTAACTCCTATATGCCGCTTGCATTTGTCCTGTGAATTGGTGACAGGAAATGTTGATTTTGCTGTAAAGGACTCACTAGCTGTTGAAGGTGTACATGTTTTACTGGGTAATGAAGTTGGTGGTGTACCATTTGTTCCTTGTCCTATAGTGACAGACAAACCGTTAAGGGTTAGTCCTACAGTAGCTTTAGAGAAGAAAAACCCCCACCTGTTTCCAAGTTGTGTAACTACCAGGAGTATGAAGAGAACTATGTCTGCAAGTGAAGATACTGAGGTTTACCTGCACCAGAAGAATCAAGTGAAGGATCTTTAAGATTAGAAGAACTGTTCCAGGAAAGTGAAGTTTCCCCTAGTGTTAGTAGTGAAGAGATTTCCCAAGAAGAAGAGGATCCTGTTGTTATTGAAGAGACTCCGAGTAGTCAAAGAGTTCCTGAAGATAGTAGTGAAACTGTAGAAGCAGAGTTAGCAGATATGGAGAGTTCAGCCCTTGAAGTTGGTCAAGTGACAAGAGAGAAGCTAATGAAACTGCAGAAGAGGGATACAACGTTGGCTGATTTGTTCTTCAGAGTTGTTGATCAAGAAGAGATGCAACAAACCTCTACCTGTTATTATCTAAAGGAAGGATTGCTAATGAGAAAGCATCGACCTGCAGATATACCAGGAAATGCTGAATGGGGTGAATATCATCAAATTTTGATTCCATATCCATTGAGGAAACAAGTTGTAGCAGTAGCGCACGAGTCTGGACATATGGGAATCAGGAAGACTGTTGAGAAGGTTATGAAGTATTTTTTCTGGCCTGGACTTCACAAGGACGTTAGCAAATTTTGCAGTGTGTGTCACACATGCCAGATAGCTGGAAAACCAGAATGAAACCATTCAGAAAGCACCCCTACAACCCATAGAAGTTAGAGGAGAACCCTTTAGCAAGGTAATTATAGATGTGGTTGGGCCACTTCCGAAAACAAAGAAAGGAAATGAATATCTATTAACATTAATGTGTCCAGTGACTAGGTATCCTGAGGCGATTCCTGTAAGAAGTATAAGTGCAAAGGTAATTGCTGAGAAGTTGGTGGAGTTTTTCTCCAAGTTTGGAATACCAGAAATTGTGCAAAGTGATAGAGGAACGAACTTTACTTCAAAATTATTCCAGGATGTGATGAACTTGTTAGGAGTAAAACAACAGTTATCAACTGCTTATCATCCAGAGACTCAAGGAGCCTTGGAAAGGTTCCACCAGACATTGAAAAGTATGTTAACTAAGTATTGTAATGAATCAGGAAGAGAATGGGATGCTGGTTTACCTTTAATGTTATTTGAAGTTAGGAATGCTTATCAAGAAAGCATGGGATGTTCACCAAATGAAATGATTTTTGGTCGAGACATTAGAGGTCCATTGAAGATTCTTGCAGAGAATTGGGAAGAAAATCAAGAGGAAATCCAAGGAGAATATGTGAAGAACTTGAGGAAAAGATTAAGAGAAATTAGAAAATTCTCTTTAGAAAATTTGAAAATAAGTCAAGAGAAAATGAAAAGGAAATATGATGCTAAAACTAAGCTAAGAAATTTTAGTATTGGACAGCAAGTTCTAGTGTTCTTACCAGTGAAAGATTTCCCCTTACCAATAAGTTTCAAGGTCCTTATAGGATAATAGAGAAGTTAAGTGATCGAACTTATGTGATTGAAACACCAGGAAGAAGAAAACGACAGAGGAAGATACATGTGAATCTTTTGAAACCTTACTTCTCAGAGACTAAAACTGAAACAGTGTCAATAACACAAACAACTTCATCTACAGAGGACGATGACGGCTACGAATTAGGAGCTGAAAACAAGATGAACAATTCTTCAATATTAGAAAATTTGGAAGATAAACTAAAACATCTGAGTATTGAGCAAAGTAGTGAATTAAGTGAAGTTATTCAAAGTTTCCTGAAATTTTTGCAGATGTACCTAGGTGTACCAATCTGACAAAGCATGAGATAAAGATCAGAGAAGATGGAAAACCTTTTAAAATGAGAGCTTATCGCTTATCACCTTTTCATCGAGATGTTTTGAAGAAAGAAGTTGAATATTTGTTGCAGCATGGATTAGCAGAACCCAGTTCAAGTCATTATAGTTCTCCTTGTGTGTTAGTGAAGAAACCAGATGGCTCATTTAGGATGTGTACTGATTATAGGAAACTGAATTCCATCAGTGTGGCTGACAATTATCCCTTGCCTCTTATTGATCAATTACTTGATAATATTGGGCAAGCCAAATTTGTTTCAAGATAGACTTGTTGAAAGGATATTATCAAATTCCCTTAGATGAGAATGCTAAGTTGCTGTCAGCTTTCATTACTCCTTTTGGACTGTATCAATACACTGTTTTGCCGTTTGGTCTGATGAATGCACCTGCAACATTCCAGCGAGTGATGGATCAACTACTAGGATCAATAGAAGGAGTAGGTGTATACCTTGATGACATTGTGATTTATTCTAATACATGGGAAGAACATCTGAAGATATTAAGGAAAGTGTTCAAGAAACTTCGGGAAGCAGGACTAACAATCAACTTACAAAAAGTGAGTTTGGAAAAGGCAACTGTACAGTACCTAGGATTTGAAGTTGGAAAAGGCCTTCTCGCTCCTATTGACGCTAATGTAGAAGGTATCCGTAAGGCTACCCCTCCTGCTACGAGGAAACAGCTACAAAGATTTTTTGGGCATGGCTGGATTTTATCGCCGGTTCTGTCCAAATTTCTCAGCCGTAGTAGCTCCTTTAACTGACTTAACCAGTCCTAAAAGAAAGTTTGATTGGACTCCAGAATGTCAAGAATCATTTGAGAAGGTTAAAGCCATATTAACTTCAAGACCAGTGCTTCAAGCTCCAGACTTCAATAAAAAGTTCGTGATACAAGTTGATGCATCCGACTGTGGAATTGGAGCTGTTCTACTTCAAAAAGATGACAACAGAATCTTACATCCAGTATGTTTTATGTCTTCAAAGTTGAAAAAGCACCAGAAAACATACTCAACAATTGAAAAAGAAACATTAGCATTAATCACAGCATTGAAAAAGTTTGAAGTGTATGTGAACCGACCTAGGAATGAAGAAATTTTAGTATTGTCGGATCACAACTCCAATCTCATTCATCAATAAGATGAAAAATAATAATATGAGACTGACCAGGTGGTCTTTATGCCTGCAACCATATAATGTAAGTGTTAAACACATTTCAGGAAAAGATAATGTCATAGCAGATTATTTATCCCGTTGTGAATCGTTGGATTCAAACCCGGGATAAGTAATCTTCTCGGGGGAGGAATTTCATGATGTTGCCTTGTAATACGTATATCCTCCTATAATTTTGACATTTACTTTTTTCATGTGTTATGTTTAATGATAATGGTTGTTGAAGTGTCATATTTAGTTTGACATCAGATCTCAAAAGTACTAATGATTACTTGATAGCGTAATTTAGAATTGTTGTTATAATTTTAATAGTAACGTAATTTAGAACGAATATCTTTCTTGGTAAAAGCGTAGTATGTGAACACGTGTGTGTGTGTCCACAAAGGCTTGTTTCATTTCAGTTGTCATCAGTTGAGATAAGAGGGAACGCTTTGTTTTGGGTTAGCGATGACAGATTTGCAAAACAAACGCCAATTCGTCCCATACGGGCTCAAGACGAGTGATTTCATGTTGTTGCATGCGTTGTTTGAGTCACGTGCCACTTTGAGAGAAAGAATACGTGTCCTGATCAATTACGTCATGTTTTGTAAGATGCGTTCAAAACGTTTTGCTGGGATGACGTAACTTTCCTTCTAGAAGCTTCTCCATTGTATCTCGCACCCAAAACGTTTTAATGACGTCACCTCCCTGCTTCTAGAACTTTTGTATCTCGTACCCAAAATGCTTTAATGACATCATGTAATTGTTTCACGTATTACTGGAATCCTAAAATTTGTTTCATTCTGATTTCTGAGACCAGTCGATTTGGTTCCATATCTCTCTCTCTCTCTCTCTCTCTCTCTCATTCCTAATTAGGAAGAGATTACTTTTAACGTAAATTTTTGTGGTCACTTTTAACATTAACTTTTGAGATCTGAATTTAGCAAAGTTATTCAGTTAAATAACGGCGCCTGGTAAAAAGTGTGTATTGTGTAACGCAGCTGCAGCAAGTGATTTACAGAGGTTTTCACAAGTTGTGTAAGGTACCGTGAAATTTTACTTATTGATACCATGGTATGATAAGTTAGGAGGTTATGGTGTGATAAGTTAGGAAATTTTGAACAAGTGAAATCATTATTGATAAATCTTACGTGTATTTTTGTGTGTTTTCTATTTACAATTTCTTTATATTTTCACATTTTTTATGTTTGTGATGTAACATTTATTTACATAGCATTGTAAATATTTCTTGGTAATTTAACATTGCATACTTAATTTAACATTGCATACTTAATTTAACATTGCATACTTAATTTAACATTGCATACTTAATTTCATTTATTGAGATTTTCTTTTAAATCTTGAGTAATTCTTGATAGTTTAAATTTTGCTTGATTAATTTAAATTCTGATAAAGTTTTTTGTGAATTAGTTTTGTTTCATAATTTAATTCAAGAATTCATTGAGTTTTGTGTTATTTTCAACTAATAGTAAATTTTTCAAATTGTGAATTCTAATTAATTGTGAATTCTAGTTATAAACTTTGAATCTGAAAATAAATTTTTGTATTTAACATTTTTAGAAAAACAGTGTTTCATTTATTGATCACCAGTGAATAGGATTGATTGTGTGCATAAGGCAAAGTGATAAACATGTTTTGTTCTTTTTAGTTTTGCTAAAGTGAATTAAGACCAGGAAACAGTTAGAGTTTTTGATGGAGTGATGCCCTTTTACTCTAGAAGATTTCTAGTTTAATTTTTTATACCTCACACATATTCTGACGAACTTAGTTTGATTTTTCAAGTGATTGATAAATAAGTTTTTTCTTAAGGGATCACTGTTACCTTTAGAGTACTCAGTCGTAACAATTAATGTTATGAGAGTTCAGGTATCTGGCTGAAGTGAGGTATATTTTTGAATCTTGAGATTAGTTGTGTAATAACCAGGTACTTGATACGCATCGTGACAATATATATATATATATATATATATATATATATATATATATATATATATATATATATATATATATATATACAGATAGATAGATAGATATTGAAAAGTTCCTAAGAGTAATGGAGAGATCTAAATTACGCAAAAATGAAACAAATTATGGCAACTAGTAAGGTGTTTGTTGAAATAATCGTGAAGGGTTTGATGAAGGACGTTAGAAGGCAAGTCGCCAAGAGTTGCTGGGCTTACAAGCGAGGTGCAGCACTGTAGTTGTTGTATTAGTTGAGTAAGTTGTGTCTGTATGAAGCAGAGTATTGTAAGGCTGATAGGAGCATAGCATTACTTATGCTAGAGTGGGTTTTTGATTGAGGGAGCGATATAGACGCAAGTTTGTATTAACCACGGGAAAGGCTATGAAATACTTGTGTGATATTCAAGGGTAAAGCCTTATGCAGTTTGCATGGGCCTAGAAAAGTCCTATCATGAAACTAACAAGAAGCATCATTTAGGGGTTTCTGAGGACGTATGTTACCGAGATTACGTTGCTAAGAGCAGTTATACTTTTTTTATGAAGAACACAAAGCGTGTGTAAGATTATACTATAGATGTTAGAGGAACTGGTTCAGTATAATAGTGAAACTGAGGCGAAGGTGCAAGTGTTTAGGATAAAGAAGGAGCTGAGAATGAGTTGTAAGTAAATATATCCAGTACAGAAACAAAGAACTGGAAAGAATTTGTGAGTAGTAACAGCTAAAAATGGATGTTACGAAGGTTAAGAAAATGATAGTGAATTGAGACCAGAAGCATGATGAAAGTAAATCAGTTTGAGTGTTGTAAGAATGAAAGTAATTGATTAATATATATACATAATTATATAAATCTCTATATATATGTGTGTGTGTCTGTTTGGGAACAAAAGTTTTTAAGAGAAGAGAATCATCTAGGGAATAAATTTTGGAAATATACGAAGGTACTGCAGTGCCAACTCTCCTATATAGAAGTGAATTGTGGATAGTAGAAGTACATGAGAGGGGACAGCGGAAAAACTTGAGATCAGATGTTTGTATCTGTGGAGTCTAGGGTTGAGAGGGTAAGATATCCTCAGGTACAAAGAAGCTGTTGTGAGAAGATCGGTAAGTCTTTCGAGATTGTGTGGTCACGTGGGGAGAATGGAGAAAGACAAGTTCGTGAAAGATATTCATCATTCCGAAACTTTATAAGGTAGAAAGAGACAAGGAAGAAAATCATAGCTTGATAGGGAGGTGTTGGAACGGAGACCATAATATCTTAGAGCCACGAGAAAGCAGAGAAGTTGAGTAGCACAGTGTGTGTATAGGAAAAGGGATGGTTCGATATACTGCTGATGAACGCTTGTGTAGTCTTATGGTGGGATTATTATATTTGTGATATATATATATATATATATATATATATATATATATATATATATATATATATATAAAATCATGAAGCCACTTGATGGCTCAGTGGGTAGACCATCAGCTGGAGCTGTTGGAAGGTAACTGTGTTGAGGGATCCAGACCCGGCAGTACCGATCCATTTATCACTTATAAATTCCTCTTCACAGTGATAATTCCCCATCGGGGATATTCCCAAAGTAGCGTGAATTTGATATTAAACATCATTTGTAGCCTCATGATTGTATATAAATCATGGTGTGATAAAAATTTCATAAGAGCTGCATGTTCCAAACGTAGTAATGAGCTGTCATGGTGGAGGTGGGTTAGTGCCAAAGCTAAGTATAATTTCCCCACTCTTGATGGGTAAACAAGTAAAGCAGATTCGGCATTAACTTATACCTCTCTTGATGGCTCAGTGGGTAGACCGTTGACTGGAGTTGTTGGAAGGTAACTGTGTCGAGGGATCGAGACCCGGCAGTACCGGTTCATTTATCACTTATAAATTCCCCTTTGGTGATAATTCCCCATCGGGGATATTCCCAAAGTAGCGTGAATTTGATATTAAACAACATTTGTAGCTTCATGATTGTACATAAATCACGGTGTGATAAAAATTTCATAATAAGAGCTGCGTGTTCCAAATGTACCAATGAGCTGTCATGGTGGAGGTGGGTTAATGCCAAAGTTAAGTATAATTTCCCCACTCTCGATGGGTAACCAAGTACAGCAGATTCGTCATTAACTTACACCTCTCTTGATGACTCAGTGGGTAGACCATCAACTGGAGTTGTTGGAAGGTAACTGTGTCGATGGATTGAGACCCGGTAGTACTGATCCATTTATCACTTATAAATTCCCCTTTGGTGATAATTCCCCATCGGGGATATTCCTGAAGTACCGTAAATTTGATATTAAACATTTGTAGCTTCATGATTATATGTAAATCCTGGTGTGGTAAAAATTTCTTAAGAGCTGTGTGTTCCAAACTTACCAATGAGCTGTCATGGTGGAGGTGGGTTAATGCTGAAGCTAAGTATAATTCCCCGCTCTTGACAGGTAAACAAATACAGCAGATTCGGCATTAACTTATACCTCTCTTGATAGCTCAGTGGGTAGACCATCGACTGGAGTTGTTGGAAGGTAACTGTGTCAAGGGATCGAGACCCGGCAGTACTAATCCATTTGTCACTTATAAATTCCCCTTAGGTGATAATTCCCCATTGGGGATATTCCCGAAGTAGTGTGAATTTCATATTAAGCAACATTTGTAGCTTCATGATTGTATATAAATCACAGTGTGATAAAAATTTCATATATTAATATTATATATATATATACACCTATATCTAAATTTCTGACTCACATCAGGATCAAACCCAGGTCTTTCAATTGAAAGTCAAGGCCACTGCCAACTAAACCACTGAAGTCATAAAAGAAGTTGGAACCTAAGTCATAATGTACCTAAGACTTTCCCTGGGCAGGCTGACTGCCCGCATTCCAGTGTGTTTTCCCCATCTTCCCAATTCAGCAGTGACCCAATTGACAGCATTTCATTCGAATTATCCCTCCTAAGTGAATATGATAGAAATAAAATACAGTCAAATGTGGAAATCAGAAATAAATTTCTGACTCACATCAGGATTGAACCCAGGTCTTTCAATTGAAAGGCAAGGTCACTGAGTCGGGAAGTTGGGGAAAACACGCTGGTGTTCAAGGTAGTTAGCATGTCCAGGTTAAGCCTTTGGTACAGTGGTACCAACTTCTTTTATGACTTGTGTGGCTTAGTTGGCAGAAGCCTTGCCTTTCAATTGAAAGGCCTGGGTTTGATCCTTATGCAAGTCAGAAATTTATTTCTGTTCCATGCATGAGTGTGTGGATTATTTCTACTATATATATATATATATATATATATATATATATATATATATATATATATATATATATATATATATATATATATATATATATATATATATATATATATATATATATATATATAATTTATATATATATATATATATATATATATATATATATATATATATATATATATATATATATATATATATATAGTCTTATGCTGTGGTTTTCATAATGCAGTAATCTCCCCGTGTGTATGTGTGAGTTGTTGTATAACTATGATTTTGTGTTCAGATACGCGTATACCGTAAACGAATTAGCGTAAGTAAAATGATTGAACGCTGTATGTCTTGAGACGCTGTATAGTTAG
>NC_089788.1:29354252-29369252 GCF_040412425.1 Macrobrachium rosenbergii | reverse complement strand
GGATGCAGGTTAGAGAGTATATGCTAATGATCCTCAACACGTAGCGATTCCAACCATATCTTAGTTTTGTAATATGGATATATATAGATTTTAATAGGAGGTTACAGGATATACAGAAATATTAATATGTGCTTTATATATAGTATTTTAGTCTGTCAATCCTGATATATAGTTTTTAAGCCATATGTCTGTATTGGGCTGATAGGAGAAAAGGGAGATTTACGAGGGAAAACTGGATCTCAACCCGGAAGGAAGGGAGGGAGATGCTGGGTATCAAAGAGATCAAGAGCATCGAAGACTGTTTTTGGAAATTGGCTTCATTCAGAGATGCTGTATATTCTTAGCTGTGATACCAGTTGCTTGCAGGAGATCGTATCTCTCTCTCTCTCTCTCTCTCTCTCTCTCTCTCTCTCTCTCTCTCTCTCTCTCTCTCTCTCTCTTTGGATAAAGAATTGTTAAAACAATATACTGATAATATATTGTAAATAGTGACATTTCAATCTCTCTCTTTCACTCTTAGTCCGGTTGCCAAATGGTGTCTTGGGGTCGAACCCGGTTTTGTGGTATGGAGAAGGTTTTATTGTTGATTCTGGTGCGCTGACATGTCCTCAACAGGAATCAACCGGGTGCCACTCTAGCACTCTAAGGGTAAAAAAATTTACGGGCCAAAAACAAAATGGCCACGACGCGGCGTGTCGCCAATGCTAAATGTCACATAATCTTTTTCAGTACTGTTGACAGACAGGTGATCTTGGTGTCTATACCTGATTTTGGGGTCAAGGAAGTCCTTGATTTTACTAGTTTCGTATTTCAAGGTATGTAGAAAGATATATAATTTAAATTACCAATAATTATATAACAATCTGCATGTTCATTGATGACGGTAATTTTTTTAAACATTATTTCATTACAGGTCAGCTAAGACAGTATGGTCAAGCATGGACGATAAATGTTTCTTTGATTGCTCCGACATTTCCCCTAACCTCATTAACTGTGGCGCTGCTGAAGTATTGCAAACTATCAGACTGTAGTATAAGAGGTGGTGATGGGCTGATTGATGAGCCATGAGGTCTAGATTCTATAAGATGTCATAAAAAAAAGCTGTGTATCTACTCATACTTCTAAACATCATCTCAAACGATATATCACAAAGAAGAGTAATGACAGCTCTGCCACAGAAGCAGTAGTACCACCCAAAAGATCATGCAGATTGGGCACAACGAGGTTCAGCTTCAAAGAACACTGTGTATTCTGCGGTGAGAAGTGTCTACCATTGGATCCTCGCCATCCAGACAGATGGAGAAAATTATACCAGTGTCGAACAACAGGAGACTACAAGCAGAAGATATTACTCATCTGTGATGAGCGTAATGATGATCTGGCCAATGAAGTTCGAGTTAGATTAAGCGGTGCGGTTACAGATTTGCATGCAGCAGATGCACAGTACCACAATGACTGTTATAAGAGCTTCATGAGCCTCAAGAATATTCAAGCAGCTGCTGGAACTAAATTCAGTGTCCTTCTACAAGATGATCCTGCCTTGGATGCACTGATTTGTGAAATGAAGGGTAAAAAATCACACATTTGGAGCTTTACTGAAATCCACGAAGCATACACAAACTATGGAGGCAATAACTGTCACGTAAAAACCTCATCAGTAACTTATTCAGTCATTTTGGTTATGATCTGCTGAAACTCTCAGTCTCCATGTATGAAGCCAACTTCGCATGAATGTAACAGCACTGAAAGAGTGTCAGAAGGGCATTGTAGAACAAGTCACAAGGAGGAGGACAAATCCCGTATCAAGAGTGACACAGCTGACAGAGAAAAACTGAAGACTACAATAGGCACATTCATCCATCCTCTAGATCATACAAGTCATCCAGTAGGTTTGGTCAGCATTGCTAAGGGCTTGATATCTTCAAGCAACGTGAATGTAGATAGCTCACTCGAGATTGGAAAACAACAAATGAAGGATTTTGAAGCAGGATGGCCAACCAATTTCCATGGCCCTAAAGAATGTACAAAAACAATTACTTCTAACAAGTTGATCAAGATTGATGGTACACCTGTAATTAATACTGGAAATATATATACAAAGTCGTTGGCCTTCAGTAGTCCAGAAACTTGAACATCAAAGATGTTCTTACTTATGAATTATCTGCTGTACCATCTGCACTCTTTGATGAAAATGGTGACTCGAGAACACAGGCTCAAGCTACACTCCTAACCAAATTACAAGCTGAAGTATCAAGCCGTCGCATCAACCCTCCAGAAGCCTATTCATCGACGGGTGTGCCTTGCTTTGGACTGTTCGTTGACCATCTAATGGTACTTTTGAAGACTATGTGAAGAGAATCTTGAGAAGCCTCCAATACTATTTACAAATGTGATGTGTACATCTGTTCTTTGACAGATATGCACCAAATATTACCAAGGGTGCCAGTAGATCAAACCGTGCTGGTACAAATGCTGGTCAAGCATTCACTGACCTCCGCCACGCATATGCATGCACACTGCAGCCCAGAATGTAGTGCTAACATCACCTACAACAAGACCAACTTATCACCCTGATCACCAAATATCTCATTGATCACGTAGAAGACAACACTAATGAACTTGTCATCACTGCTGAACATCCTGTCCCCATATCCATCACAAAAGGACAAGTAAGGACCCAAACTAATCTTCGTAACACTCACGAGGAGGCTGATGTTATCATAGTGAATCAGTTGGTGTACTTGGCAGCCAGGGGTGCATCAAGCATCTCTGTGGTTTTCTGATAATCTGAGACGTCTTTTATTCTTCTGACTTCACTACAGAAAAACTCACCTGTGATGTGATTATGCAGAGTCCATTGCTGGCGAGCACTGTAGATATAAGCTGTATTCAAGCACAGTAATATTGCAGAATTTCTTCCTGGAGTGCATGCATTAAGTGATTTTGTGATACCTCATTCCTCCCAACAATAGAAAGCAACTGCTTTAAAAGTACTTAATAAGCGGCAAGACACTGAAGTTGTTAGGTAAGCAAGATGTTTCTATAGGAGATGTTGTCACTGAAGCCAACACAGTGTGTAACATATTGTATTTAAATGTTGCAAAAACATGTCAGAGACACATAAACGTGTATGGATGACAAAATGGCAAATCAGAGACTGTCAGTTGTCAAAACTGAAGTCTCACCATACCAACTTAGAAGCTTTCGTGCAACATGTCTACAAGACCCATTATCAGACACTAGTGTGGAAATGCGTCACTCATCAGTAAGACCTCCTGAGCTATGATCCAGTGAAGTATGGATGGACCAAGAGAAATGATAAGCTCTTCGGTTATTATTTGCACCAGAGATTATATCACCCGTTCCAAATGAAATTCTCCCGATGATCCAACAAACGTTTCCTCGATCGCGCGTGCATGTTCTACAGCGAATGTAGCAGTTGTGTGGTGCTCAAATGTAATGTTCGGTGTTCTGTGGTTGTCGCGCTGGAGCAGATTGTAAGAACGTTAATAATCAGAGCATATTATCACAGGAAGAAGAGGATGAACTTATGACCGATGATGATTAACGTAACATTTGAAGGACTCGAACCATACACTATGTTCTGGGTTTATGTTACTGTATAAATATAATGCCGGGACAAAAGTGATAATGGAAGAGAGACTAATGTTTATGACTCCAAGGCAATCTATTTAGGTCATGGCCATATGTGATACTTAAAAAGGAGTTATTACCTCATTTAATTAATAAGCATAATTGTGTTGCTTCATTCTTATGTACCATAATCCAAGGCTATGCTAAAATTATCACTTATGAATTTGTTATCAGACTAGTGATTACTAAGCGGTATGTTATCTGGATTGCTACTGAATGTTAATAAAGTGTACATACTACAATAAAGGCACTGTTTTTTCACAAACCATCACCCTTTTGGACGAATATAAACCATTTTTGAGGTAGATACTCTTAATTAGTGAGCAGCAGTGACTTCCTTGACCCCAAAAACATAGGTACCGACACCAAGATCACCTTTCTGTCAACAGTACTGAAAAAGATATGCGACATTTAGCATTGGCGACATGCCGCGTTACGTACATTTGTTCTTTGGCCCGTAATTTTTTTATTCCCAAAGACTGCTAGAGTGGCACCCGGCTGATTCCCGTTGAGGACATGTCAGAGCACCAGAATCAACAATAAAACCTTCTCCATACCACAAAACCGGGTTCGACCCCATTTCCTCTAGACTATCTGAATTTAAGCTATCTACGAGCAACCCAAGAGGTAGGAGCAGCTCATTGAACTGTTCACAGTGCCTATAATTAGCACGTAGGATGACGCCACGGGCTTCAGGCAATCAGCTGCTAATGATTCAACAGGCAGATCTGCAGTAGCAGTTCATCTCATCTCCACGATCCGCACTACTAGCTGTCTCTCTCTCTCTCTCTCTCTCTCTCTCTCTCTCTCTCTCTCTCTCTCTCTCTCTCTCTCTTTTCAAACCAATGTTAGGTAATCATCATACTATCTATCCTGTACGTTTTTCTGGCATGTTTCAGCATCTTGCCACCATTGTTAGCGCCAAGTGCCAAATTCTGGAGGCAGAAATGGAAGGCTCCCAAATTCGTCCCCTGACATCGCTTCACCAAAGTGCACGTCTGCAATTTTCACGATCAGGAAAAAGCACTCACTCACATTGGCTCCTTGATGTACAGTTTGGCGTCTAGACAATTAAAAATGATATTTTGTACGCATCATGCGGTCAGGCTCCTGGCAAAGAGGAAAGTTGATGATAAATTAAGGTTCGTATTTTATCGTACCAACAGTGGATTTGTAGTTGCGTCAAATGCGTGTAAATCCCATTCGGAAAGAAATAAGTTGCTGTGAATGTTGCCATTAACGTCTCAAATGTTGACGCTTACCGCAGAGCTGCAGTCAGTGAAGATCAGACATGAAAATCAACTGTGTAGAATAGGATGTTCGAAAGTTGCTGAAACTCACCATTAATGTCGATTTTGAGCCCCACAATAACTCATTGCCGCTCACACCAGACTCTTAAAATCTCTCGCATTTTTACGAGCGTTTGATTCTGGAATGAGGTTGCTAGTCCCATGGCTGTTCAGTATATACAGATGGTCATGGGGGTTTACGTGCATTCATTAGTGGTCACCCACCCAAATACATACCAAGCTAATGTTGCCTGTAAATATATGAGTCTCCTCGCTGTGTTCTGAAAACAAGAATGGGTATTAAAAGATTGGATATGTAAAACTGGTCTTTTTATGTTGACATTTCAGCGACCAATAATTCTAAAATTCGTGTGTCCAGAAACTTCGCCCATAACCTTTTCCAGAAGAGAGATACCAATCTAGCTGTCTCCATAAAGGATCCCTTTGATTAGGGAAGTTGTGAAGTCATCTTTTCGTCCTTTATTTAGTTTTGTCTTGGTCCCGCTTTTTGCATCTTTATTGCACTGGAAGCAATTGCTAAAGTTTTCCTTGTAGAATCTCTCTCTCTCTCTCTCTCTCTCTCTCTCTCTCTCTCTCTCTCGTGTCGATGACCTTTGTTACTGTGTCCTCACATAATATAATATCAAATCTCTCTCTCTCTCTCTCTCTCTCTCTCTCTCTCTCTCTCTCTCTCTCTCTCTCTCTCTCAATATACCTAATTTCTTTCAGTCCATACAAAAGCCTCACAGATATTTCAGAGTTCATTTCGGTTCACGATTCCTTTTTTATCCAGGAAAATCCGCGGCCTCATCATTCATTCCGAACGGAGAGTCGTCCTTTTAAACTGATGGATTTTGTCCTCCAACGATCTCAGGACACTTTTACGAAGTTGGATTTTGTAAAGATTGTAAATTTATCAAATACCACAACTGACAAAATCAGTCCCTTTCTACAGTATAACTTAGCATTTAGTGTGGTCGGTTTATCAATGTTGTTATTTGAAATAATAAAATCCGAGTGGATCTTTCTTGTTTGTCCGCCCTGGGTGGGGGCTGGGTAGGTAGGGAATGGGGAGGGTAGGGAGACATGACACATCCACCCTCCTCCTGCAAACCTGTTTGTTCGCCCAGCGTTGGGCGGGGTACGTAGGGGATCGGGAGGGTAGGGGATACATGACGGGCAGCATCGGGTTCCAGTGCAGCGTAGCACGCGCCATCAAGCTTGTTTGAAATTATGTATATATCGCACATGTCACTTTGTACAATTTTGCAAAATTTGTTGAGATATAAAAGATCGAGATTAATTTCTTCTGTCTTTTTTTACAGTAGTAATAATGAATAAGTAGATTTAAACGTCCTTTTAAACAAAAGAATATTTAAGAACATGCGGCTAACGAACAGCATTAGCCTACTTGGCGAAGAATTTTCATCTTCAAAAAAGTTGTAGATGATGTTAAAGAATCAATAAGCTCCTTTTTTTGGCAAAAGGTGCTGTTTGTAAATTGGTTTAATTTCCACTTTTTTATCGCCCTAAAATTGGTCTGGCAGATGGAAAAAGGCCTTTGTCTCTGTTTGTCTGTCTGTCTGTATGCTCCGTTACCTGTCTCTCCGTCACTCTTGTCTTTATTCAAAACGTTGATTTTGGTTGAGTCTTATGGTATTTCATATATGTTTTCTTTCGAAACTGGGATTTTGGGAATCTGTTCTTGTGCGCTTGGTTACTGAGGTATTTCAGTTATATTTTGTTTATAGTTTGTTCAGAACATAATCTTGAATCTAGTTAAAGTTGGAAAAGTTTGACAATTTTTCGTAAAATCTCATTTTGTTTTATCTCAGTTGGGCTTCTAAGGTATTTCTTACATCCGCAACTGTTATGTAGAAGTTGAATGCTATTTTCGTTTACGCTGTTGTTTGAAAAAAATGATCTTGTTTGCCGTTTCAGATTAATGATAATCTTTGCCTACCACTTCTCACTGGGTAGAGACAGTTCCCAGGGGTCGGAGGGATGGTTTGTTGAGTAGTCGTGCAGGATCAGTATCATTTCGTGGGTATTCTTTCTTTTAATTTTCTGTAAAAGAAAACTGTTGAGATGGCTATTTGTCTGTCCGTCCCCACTTTTTCTGTCGGCCCTCAACTCTTAAAAACTATTGAGGCTAGAGGGCTGCAAATTGGTATGTTAATCATCCACCCTCCAAATATCAAACATATCAAATTGCAGCCCTGTAGCCTCAGTAGTTTTTATTTTATTTAAGGTTAAAGTTAGCTATGATCGTGCATCTGGCACCTCTATAGGTGCCAACAACACATGCCCACCACGGGCCGTGGCTGAAAGTTTCATGGGCCGCGGCTGAAAGTTTCATGGGCCATGGCTGAAAGTTCCATACAGCATTATAAACTGTACAAAACACGCAGTACAGAAAACTCGATTGCGCCGAAGAAACTTCGGCGCATTTTCTCTTGTTTAGTTTCTATGCGGTTATATATATATATATATATATATATATATATATATATATATATATATATATATATATATATATATATATATGTTCAATGTATTGTCAAATATTGTGTTATTGTGTATATATATATATAGATATATGGATTTTTGTCTCATATGCCATAACATTCTTTATATTAACAATTAATCCACAAATTTCGTTTAATATCCAATTCACTATAACCTACCTCGAAAATAACTTATCAGTTGGATTCAAACTGCCGCTTGGTCGGGACACGGTTCGTTGTTTTTCAAAACCAGGCGGCAGTTCGAGTCCCGCTGGTGACGAAGCACTGATCAATTATAATTTGCTTTTGGTGTAATTATTCCCAAGGTATAGTGAACTGGATATTGAAAGAAATTTTTGGCTTAATAATAATGATAATATATATATATATATATATATATATATATATATATATATATATATATATATATATATATATATATATATATATATATATATATATATATATATATATATATATATATATATATATATACATACATATGTATTTATATATGCATGTATTATATATATACATATATATACATATATACATACACACACACACACACATATATATATATAGCCATATATATATATATATATGTATTGTGTGTGTGTGTGTATGTTCAATGTGTGTGTGTTTGTGGCTGCGTGAGTCTCATTGTAACTGGCAATCAAATAAGAGACTAAATTTCAGCCCCCACGTGGTTTTGTGTTAGCATCCAATATGCTATGAGCTACAAGCACACACCATTAGGACCCAGCGCGGTAGAAAACTTCTTTTTCCACTCTAATATCAGTACCAAACATAACTTTCTCAGAAAGTGATCTCGCACACCACTTTGAATGACATTGGAAATCATTCCAGGCGGGAGACAAAGGTATTCTGCCGTCGGGTGGTGTGCAATGTACGCTTGGAGTTCCTAGCATACGAGTACACACCAACCACTAGAGGGATGAAACTTATTCAATCACTTAATTCTCATTACATTACCGTTCATGTGTATGTGAAAAAAGAGGTACACAATTACATTTGAATGTTTGTATGTGTGTGTGTGTGTGTGTGTGTGTGTGTGGAGATAGCGAGATTAGGGTTTTTCCTGAAGGGAGAGATGAAGCAGATGTACTCTAAATATACAGTAAGAGTATAATTGTAGAAAATAAAAATAAAATCTAAAGTAAAACTCACAATTTTACACACTCATATACATACAAATATATATATATATATATATTATATATATATATATATATATATATATATATATATTATATATATATATATATATATATATATATATATATATATATATGTTTATTATTGTGTAATTATGCTTTAATGTCCTCTCATACGATTAAACACTTGGTTATGATGGTGGTCTGTTCAGTTCTGGCTCGGTATATTTAAATCCGACGGATGTAGGTACGTATGAAGGCAGGAACAGACTTTAAACAAAAGATCTGTAACAGACTCAGATCTAATCACTGTAGCCTAAAGATATTTAGTTTTCATTTATTTAGGATCCTTTGTCAAGACTGTCTCAGTGCCAACAATCAGACAAGAACCAGTCACGACACGAAATTCAAATAATGAGCGAAACTCTTAAAGAGATACAAAAATGCACTCGAAAACTTAACAGTTAATTTAATTTATAAAAATAATTAAAAAGAAGCCGCAGAAAAAACTGCCTTAGGAGCTAGAGAAAACGCAGACACCTTTATAAAAAAAAAAAAAAAGACACGCAAATACCCTCAAAGGTCTAGCTAACTTTTATACCAGAAGCAAAAGAGAAAGACGGGTGAGAGCAAATAACCATACTTAGCCTACCCATTCACGCGATAGTAGAAGACACAGAAAGAAACGAATCTTAAATGTAACATTTCACAATAGTCACTTAACAGTATTAATAATACACCTTGGATAGATCTGTGTGAAAATTGCAACACCGATGATCTATTATAATACTGATGACGACGTGTGGCGAAGCTGAATGATAAAGTAAAGACAGTGGCGGTCACTCCGTGCATGGGATCACAGGCGGCGTCCTTGCGCCGCGCCGTCGCGTCGGTACCATTGGTTATATAAGAAGACGTTCACCACTACAAGGCCTCCTGATGGAGCTCAAAAAAAAGTCAAGTTAGGCATAGGCTACCTTAGTTTAACTAGGCCACTGAGCTGATTAACAGCTCTCCTAGATTTATTTTACGTGGCTAAGAACCAGTTGGTTACCTAGCAGCGGTGCCTACAGCTTATTGTGGAATCCGAACCACATTATGACGGGAAATGAATTTCTGTCACCAGAAATAAATTCCTCTAATTCTTTATTGGCTGGTCAGGGAATCGAACGCTGGGCCAACAGCGTGCTAGCCGAGAACTCTACCCTCCCCTCCACTAAGACGCCAGGAGTGCTGGACAGCGAGGAGCACAACAAACACACTGGTGCTTCCCAAACCAATAAAGCTGCAGGGGCAGGAGCACAGGACTTCCAGGAGAAAGGTGCAAGAGCCGTGGAAATGGTAGATGACCTCTACTGTTAGGGAGCCGGTGCTCTCTACCTCTTCTGTCCAATCAAGCACACAACGTAAAGTGCGGGAGACGACAAGAGAGCGAAATCGTAAATTCTGTAATGGGCAGAGTAACGAACGAAGCACTGAGGAAAGCAGCCGCTGGTGAAAGCATGAAAAGAAAGAGAGAGTTCTGTTAAACAATGTACAAAACAAACATATAGGCTACTAAACCTTAGCAAGGGATTAAAGAAAAGTTGCAAAACTTTTCGTGAGAAAAAAAGTTTTAAAAATTATATACATATATATATATATATATATATATATATATATATATATATAATATATATATATATATATATATATATATATATATATATATATATATATATATATAAAAGTGAATGTTTGTGTATTTGTTTGTCCACTGTTTAGAAATCGAACCGTTTGCAAACCCAGACAGAATTTTGCACACAGCCTCTATGTCACCCCAGAAAGGTTTTTAACCAAATTCAGACCCTACCCTGTGACAGACATACAAATGCAGACAAAACAAAAAAATTTTTCATTTTTATGTCACCTTTTCCTTCAGTTTTCTGGGTTTATTCTCATTTTTCACCTGACGCTTCACCTTTTCTTCTGGCTCTGACAAGTATGATTAACCTACGACAATAAATCCCCTATAACATCAATTTTTTATCAGAATTTACGTGAATTTTGATCATAATTTATGATAATAATTAATATAACTGTTTATTACCTCGATAAAATCTACACTGAAAACCTAAATCGATCATTTCTTTCCATCGTAAGCAAAGCCGAGTCTGCGCATGTAGTGGCTTAATGCAATGATTTCAGCCACCAGAAACCACCACCAAACTCTCTCTCTCTCTCTCTCTCTCTCTCTCTCTCTCTCTCTCTCTCTCTCTCTCTCTCAAGGCATCACTTAAACACTTTGGAGCGAAATCTGTCTCTATCTATGAGGTTTATTACTAAATTATTACCTAGAGAGAAGAACAACAATTTACTGTGCAAAAAAGTGGAAGGCAGTCATCTGCATACCTCAAATGATTCCATAACTCTAATACCTACTTCTCTGCAAGAGCAAGCGCCCGTGAAAGGAATATATATCGAAAAAAACTGTTAATTTTATGTATGCGACATCTGGCAACCACTTCATCATGCCAAAAGCGATAATCACAAGTTATTTGCCCTGCCCATTCATACATGTGGTTGAAAATGTTATATGATGTAATAAGTAAATAAACACATTTCCTTTTTACATAGTTTTGAAATGGTCCTACACACAATCGTACGTCATTTATTACATGATCATCAACATCGTGTAGGAAGAACAACACGTTGTTGGCTGTACTGGAATAATCGAAATATCACCTTGTACACTCCAGTAGTTGGAATTAATTATCGTGCGAATTGGCAAAAAACCTTACTTGGAAGATAATGACTGAAAATTCTAGATTAAAACTTTACAGGAATGTAGATCATTACATTTGGAAATCTTTTCAAAGGCACTTGGAGGGTAAATGTATTAGATGCAAATAGGGATTAAATTAAGAAATGGCAACTACTGCACTTCGAGTAACTCAAAGTGCTCACAGCTTACACAACACATCAGTTCATACCTTTTGCTGATGTAATCATACACAGTAAGGAATAGTATTCCCATCATTTAGGAAAATAAAATGATTGTTTATGGTTGTATATCAGAATGATATATATTCATTTTTATCTTGTATCAATGCATATTTATTCAAAACAATAACTAACTGATTGCCTAACATTCCTCAAAGAAGGGAAAGATTTTATTTGGTTCATGATTATGTTGTTGTACGAACTGACCAAGTTTATAGATGCTGTAAGTGTAATTTTATACACAATTCTACGTTAAAGAATTTGATGTCGTTGTAAAGATAATGAGTTGTAATTTGTTATGTTATTTTAAAAACATAACTAAAACAAATATAAAAAATATGTATCACAAGTTGAAGTTAGCCATTTAGAAAAGTGCTTTGCCAATTTTTTTCTTAATATGATGAGGGGGTGAAGGCTAACTCTTGCAGCAATTCACCTAATAATAGGAAAGAAGTAAAAAGAAATAACAGATTATAGACTAAATATTTCTTATCAAAAAAAGACATTTGGTCTCGTACAATATCAATGAATGAGTTTAAATTAGAACTGAGGGGTTGGTTCAGTTTTTTTATGAATTGATCAGTGAAGTTTACTTTCTTTATAGTAACACATATAAGAAGACATCATTGGCATAGGCGTATACCAACTGGTCAGTATCGCATGGAAATATTGTTTTAGATTTTTATTGCATGATTTGGATTTATAATGGGCTGCAAATAACATTGAAGGATCTAACAGTCAAATGAATAAGGCTATACACAATTTATTCAAATTCTGATCAGAGAGTCTGAGATGCTTCCCAGATGAAATATGGTGGCACCTGTTACGAGATTGACTCTAACCTGTCCATACGTGCAATAACCTGTCAAGTTGGTCGAAGGATATTTAGGTATTACCATCAGTTCATCCATTCTGGTGTGTGGACTGTCTCCGCCCACAAACTGTTGTCTACACGTAAGTTTTAACGGCAGTTTCGATGAACTGACAGAAGAAATGACAGGTAAACTTGGGGATGTTAAGGAGGAGAACACAGGAGAATGAGAGGGAGATAGTTTATCAAATGTCATTCAGAGTTTTTCCGGGGCAGCGCTGGGTTTGTCAGCTAGTATATATATATGTATGTGGCAATAATATATATATATACTCTCTCTCTTATATATATATATATATGCTGCTCTGCCGACAGAAGAAGGGCGCAGGAACACATACAGGACCAGTACATACATTTATTCGTCTACGCGTTTCTTGACCCGTGGTCACATCATCAGGACATCATCTACAGTCATAAATTAAAGGGACATTCAGCATAAATAGTTAAGTAAATATACACAAAACATGTAAAAAAACTTAAACTAGAAAAACAATTGAACTTAAACAATCACACTTAAATACATTACATTGAGAGCAGTAAAGAAAACTTAAAATGTAAACTTAAAATGAACTTAATAAACTGAGCTTAATAAAAAGACAAAAATAAGCTTAAGGAAGGTAGAGCAGAAGGCACTCTCAGGATGAAAGAGGAAAAACACACTAAAAAGCAGCATAAAAACAGGAGGAGGAGAAACGGACAAATGTAAACAAACAATCATCGCGCCACAGACCAGAGGAACAACCGATGATTGGCAATTTAGCGCCGGTACAATTCTTTTGATGTTGAGACTCTCCAGAAGCAGTTCTCAGGTTCATAGCTTGTAATTATTCTAAAGTTGTTATTTTATTGGCGTCTTGCAACCTCTAGCGTGGGATCTTATATTTGAAAGTTCGGGATTAGACAATCTGCAGCCCGGCCACGATAACTCCACGCCCATGTGAGAATCGGCTGACGCTGAGAGACGCCAGGTCGAACCAACGTAATTCGGAACTACATCCGGGCACTTATACTCATATACGACGCCCGACGTCATCAAGGGACAGAGCCGATCCTTGAAGGGAAACACCAATGGTTTTAGGATTTTTTGGTATTAATTTAATGTCAAGAGCACCAATATGTTTTTGAATAATTTTAGAAAACTCCTTAGCAAAATTTTGATTGGTAGATAAAACAGAGGCTTGCATATACCGTGAAAGTTTAGGTACATTGCATTTTAGGCATTAAAGGTGCAGTTTTATCAAGAACTTTCTATAACCTTAAATACTAAACGGGCAGAAACGGTTGTTATGAAAGTGCTGCTTAAGGAAGAAAATTTCAGAATGAGAAAGAAAGCCAGTTAGAAGTTAGAGATGAGCCCGATGTATAAGGTATGAACGAGTTCAATTTTAAAGTTAATAAACAGAGCTATAAAGTGTTAAAAAACATATTTGGTGCTCGCTATTTGTGAAATGTACCAAATCCTCATATCACTGATGTTGTCGGGCGCAAATATGTATTATCTTGAATCGGTCAGAGTGTAGTTCAACTGGCGTCTCCTCAAGTCAGGAGCCATTCCTCATGAGCATCGGTTATCGTACGAGTGCAGATATCATCCCAGGCTTCAAATAAAATCCTTAGAATTACAGACATAATAAACTCTAACAACAGAATAATTGGCAAGCAGAACACAAGGAGAAGTGCTGCTGGAGAACTCAACATCAAAAAAGTGTACCGCAACTAAATGCCAATCATGGCTGACTATTCACTCAGCATGATACTTGTCCTCCTATTTTATCTTTATTTTGAATAATTCTCCTAACACATCTGAAAGTGCTTCTGTCTACATATTTATTGCAAGTTCCTTTTATTAACTCAGTTTATTAAGTTCCCAAGTTTACATTTAAGACACTCTTTACTGAGTTCTTTAATGTGTAAATATATTTAAGCTGCATTATTCAACTGTTTTAATTTAAATTTTTTGCTGTTTGTGTATATTGCACAACTATTATGCTGAATGTCACACGAAGCTATGACTTGTGAAATATGTCTGTGTCGTGACCCTGAGTCAAAGCTGCCGTGAACAAATAAATGTGCTGTACTGTTCTGTATGTGTTCCTGCCTACCTACTATAATTTTTCCCTCCGATGTGTGGTATATATATATATATATATATATATATATATATATATATATATATATATATACTATATATATATGTGTGTGTGTGTGTGTGTGTGTGTGTGTGTATATATATATATATATATATGTATTATTATATATATATATATATATATATATATATATATATATATATATATATATATATATATATATATATATATATATATATATATATATATATATATATATATATATATATATATATAAACGTATATATATATGTATGTATATAATAATAATCTAAATATTTAGTTTATGGCTATTCATCAGTTTAATTTTTTAAAGCTTTTTTTTTTGTCACGAAAAGTTGTCTTGGAACTTTTCTTTAATTCCTGGCCAAGGTTTAGTAAATATTTGTT
>NC_089788.1:29344252-29349252 GCF_040412425.1 Macrobrachium rosenbergii | reverse complement strand
GATGAAACTGCAAATGGGAAGAAGCTCAAGGCAAGAGGTTTCGTGGAACCCCCTCACACATATCGAAAATCAGGTAGAAGAGGGTACATTCTGCTTCAAGCTTGCTTCATTAAGACACCTCTATGAGAAACATCTTGCAGACTTTGGTATTACCAGTGAGATCAACAGAGGACGTTTCAAGGAACAAGTCTTGAATCACTTCCCCTACGCCCAAGAGCAGACTGATGGGAGACAATGATACTTGTATTTGAACAAGGAATGCAGCAAATGCTGAGGCAGGAATTCACACCAGAGTATGAGAGAGATGCTTTGATTTTGGCAGAGGCTGCAAGGATTTTACAAAATGAAATCTTCAGCCCAAGTAGGTTCAATTTTAATGGTGCCTTCCCCAGTGACTGTCAAAAGAAGGTTGTCCCAACCGAACTCAAATCTCTCATAACCATGCTGATGCAAAGGAACTGATCTAAAGGACCAGAGACCACAGATTCTGACCTGTCTCACAGCCTCTGGGTCATTCACCAGTGAAAGAAGATCAACAATCATGAGCAAAGTGCCCCAAGTGGCTCACAAGTATCTCAGGTTAGAAGATCACATCATTCATTAGAGTGTGAACCACCCCTTCCACTGTACATCGGACTCAGTATACACACACACACACACAGTCAAGGTCAAAACAACTGGTGAAAAAGATGTATGAACTTGACATCAGCGTCAGCCATGATAGAGTACTGCAATTAGAGAGTGAAATCGCCACTGCTATCTGTGAGATCATGAAGATGAAAGGAATAGTATGCCCTGTTCAGCTCCACCAAGGTGTCTTCACTCTGGGGGCTGTGGACAACATTAATTACAACCCCTCAAGCACAACTGCCAAAGGCTCTTTTCATGGAACAGGCATCAGTCTCTGTCACCAACTGCATCAAACAGGGTTCAGATCCAAGACGGAATAAAATATGATGTCAGGAGAGGGAAAGGCACGCCAGCTGTCACACAGCTTTTCAAATGATCCAGCTGTGGCACTTCCCAAAGCATCAGTGGATGTGCCCAAGCCAGTCTGTGATACACAAGCTGTACCATTGTGCATGATAGTTGTAGTTTGTTGAAGAAGGCATGCAAACAAGAAAAGAAAAGGTTGGAACATGCTAGTCAGCTTTGGCAAAAGAAGAGTTGTTCAAAGGAGATTGTAGATTGTTAGCCTGGTCTGCCTACCATGCCTCGTCTCAAGATAGTCGTACTCAAGAAGTGGAAACTGCCATCACTCAACTTCTTCTTCTCTTTAATGAGAAGGCAGCCACACCTTCAATGGTAAAGCATGGGATGAATGTCATCTGTGAATGTACACAGTTCTTAAACCCTGGTCAGATTCCCGTAATAGTATTAGGTGCTCCACTGTATGTACTAGCCAAGTTCATTCAGTGGCACTAGCCTACCACATATGGTGAAGACCAGTATGGTGTCGTGTTTGGCGGACTTCACCTGGAGATAGCAGTGGGGAAGACACTTGGAGACTACCTACATGGATCTGGATGGGCAACTGCAATAACCCAGGCAGGTTTAGCCTATGCTGGCACAGCTGAGTCATTCTTGAAGGCATCACACCTGACAAGAACTAAGCATGCCCACCAAGTCAGTGCTCTAGCACTCTCCAAGGTACAACATGATGCCTATATAACAACTGAAGATAGGGTAGAGGGAGACTGGAAACAAAGCATGAACACAAAGAGCCCAATTTTCCAATACTGGGACACCATCTTGAAGATTGAATTCCTGGGATTGACTTCAGTTCTTGCTCACACAGAAAGAGACTCCCCGATATGTCGAGACTCTGAAAGCTCTGGCACCTTGGTTCTTAACACTTGACCACCAAAATTAAGCCAGATGGGTCCCAATTCACATCCTCGACATGGAGAGCCTTCCTCCAACAATCAGAGAGGCGTTTGTTGTTCAGAAGACAGCTAGAAGGTTTTCCAGCATTCCAATCGATCAAGCTCATGAGCAGAGTAATGTGCTTGTTAAGGGCCCTGGAGGAGCGGTTGGCATAACTGAAAATCCACAGGCCTTCAAGAAGTGGATGATTGTTGGACCTGAGCAGGCATGCCTTCTCACTGAATTTCAGCAGGAGTACACTGCCATCTTAGAAGATGACTACCGCCACCATGAAGGAGGTCTGTTTGCACAGAAGACATTTCACAAGCAAACACTAATCCTTATTTAAGTTATCATCAAGATGGACAACTCATTCCTAGATGAAGGAAGTGAGCTGCTTGCACTTGACACATGGCACGTGTTTGAAGAATTAGTAGACATTGTGGGTACCATAGAAGATGTGGGACAGGCCCAATACGACAGCTACAAAAAGGATATCATCATTGAATGTAGGAAATCCATCCATGAGCCTATCAAGAGGAAATTTTTGCCTCCGTTAAGGTCACCATCCAAGAGGAAGAGCAAGTAGTCAGATGTGCAAGATAATGAGAAACCAATGATTGATTGATAGCAGAACAAGAAGGGAATACGAGCAAAGCGTATCTTCCCAAGAAAGAAGAAAAGGATAGATAAGAGGCAGGGAAAAAAAGGGGGGGCATCAGCTGTGTCAAAGAGTGGCATATAATATGAAACTAAACTAAGAAATACCTCAAAACAGGAAACATGACAATTTTGCACCATTTTAACTAAACATCACATGATCTGAAAGAGCATACACTTTTAACTTTATCTTCATACTTCTTGAATGATACCACTTTATTAAAGTGATTCATATAAGCTTAAGAGGGTTCAAATCTCTTGGCGCCGGTTCTAGAATATGAGCAGGGAACCTAAAGATTGCATGATATAAATTTGGTGCTTTTATCTGGCATAGCACCATCCCTTTGAAATTCTAGTGCTAAGCTGCCTCACTATCTGGTTATCACATAATTATGGGTAAGTCTGTTCCTTATCAGTATTTTTATCTTCATCATCACTAGTTGACGGTCCTCTAGTCCGGTGTTGAGGACATTCACTTCACCCACGAGAGGGGCCTGGTTCGATTCCCCAATGAAAAAGAACAATTTTGGCATGTTCGGTTAAATTCCATCGTTCATCTGTTGACCTAAACAATGAATTGTGTACGCGGTAGTTAGTCGACTGTGGTGGTTGGCAGCCATGGTATAGACAGGCATGGGGCTAACAACCTCATCCCAAAAAATGTTGAACACAGGAAGGGTGAGACTTTCTATATCCACTCCCAATAGAAAAGGCCATTAGTAAAATAAAAATAATGATGATTCTTATTGTTTTTGTTGTTGTGTATCATTACTGCAAGTGTAACTGTCCTGTCAAAAATGGGGCAACATTAAAGAATATGTGCAGTTGAAGCACACGCATAATGTATTAGGTACATTAAGGTGCGCTTCTTTTTTTTCTGAACCCTAGATTGCGTGATTACTAAACTTGGTTTTTGAATACATGTTGCGTTTTCTATAGCAGTGATGATAACAATAATTATTATCATTATCGTTGCAGTTTATTCGTGAACCTGCGATAAACACGTAGCAGGTAAAACATATACTGAAACGTGAATATAAAAATGAGATGGTCCTTTTATGAATCATAATTCCTTTTGAAATATCAGTGTTGGATAGGTCTTTATGACTTTGCATTCTATTATCATGGGATTACCACACACACGGATTTCCAGCCTTTTTGTTTTTTTATTTAACGAAGGATTACTGTTCCCTAGTTTGTTCATATTGTTCTTGATTTTGTTTTGAGTCTTTTGTTCGGATGGATCGTGTTTTGTTCGTTTGTTCGGTGGCAAAGGGAGGGAAAAGTTTTTATGTTTATTTTCCTATTTTTTGCAAATAAATGATTGCAGATTTGCTTCTCACTTTGAATGGAATAGGGAGTTTATACGAAGCTGACGCTATTCACGAGCTTCATTGGAGGTGTCATTTTATTGAAATCATTGTTCACCTATAGGCTCTGCATATGTATATATATATATATATATATATATATATATATATATATATATATATATATATATATATATATATATATATATATATATATATATATATATATATATATATATATATATATATATATATATATATATATATATATATATATATATATATATATACTGTCATGAATGTAAGTCACCTCACCCTCTGAGAGTGCAATGATGCACCAGATCAACGTAATTCACATGTTCCACTGAAATAAAGGTAGTCGCGTTGGTAACACCGCTGACTAACAAAGACAAGTTATGGAAAAACTTTGCCCATTCCTGGAAGAATCTCTCATTCCTCACCCCTTAAAAATAATCTCTTAATCCTCCTCCTTGACCTAGAGACTGCTCAAGCCCTTCTTCCAGGTATCACCTTTCGGGAAGCCAAATCCCCGCCAGAAGCACAGACGAGCCAGCGAAGGGGATTAACTCCAAAAAAGAAAGCGCCCAGGCCTTAACAACAGTACCACCACATGGCCAGGGAATACCACATGGCTCAAAAGGCACTACCGTCTGGGAGGAGAGGATTCATAATCTGCTGAGGTCTTAAAGAATGACGCCTGGGCAGCGCTCATCAGAAATGCCCGGCCCCGACTCAAGACATTTGTCCTTTGTCTCATCCGCTCCGTCAGAGGCCTGATTCTTCCCATGTGGCTTCTTTGAGTCTGAGTCTTTATTTGTGGTGAAAGCCCCTAATTCATGCCCTCCCTGCTGGAGCTGAAGACGAGGTCCCCTGTCTCCGACAGAAAGGTAAAGTACCCGAAGCAAGGTTTTGAATCGGTCATGAATCTGTTATTCTTCTACTGAATTTACTTTCCTTTCTTAAGTGTGATCTTTTTCACGAGACCCGGTTTGTTTAGTGCAGTGGGTAAATATTCAAGTTCAAGTGGACACCAGTGCCTAGAATCGAGTTGCTTTGACACTTTATGTGCAACCCCCTCGATTCCCTCATTACACTACCTATTTTTGTGTAAGTAAGCAAATGCGTTCTCGATTGCAGACGGAG
>NC_089788.1:29189252-29341752 GCF_040412425.1 Macrobrachium rosenbergii | reverse complement strand
TCTTCACCTTACTCCTCCCCATAGCAGATTCTTTCTCAAAGAGAGAGAGAGAGAGAGAGAGAGATCCACTGACTTAGTGACAATTCCTAAGGTATAAATAGGTGGATATTGACGATAATGGATGGATCGATAGAGGTTTTTTCCCATTTTCCAAATGTGACCTGCATATTTCCTGCAACTGAGAAAAAGAATTTCATTCTCGCATAAATCAGGCGTAAAAAGCAGAGGGGAAAGTTTCAACTGACGGCGGTGCAGAAGGGCGTGGAAGATGGGAGGAGATTCCGTCGAGGGGTCTGGCCCTGAAAGGTTGCATTGTGGATAAGGGCGTCAGGATTGGACTTGAAGTTGCTGATAATTTTAGGAAGGTTTTAAAGTAAATTTTAATTTGAAATTGGTCTTTTTGACAGCTCTAGTGTATCAGAAGTTATGTTTTCGTTATTTCATGATTATGGAACTTTTTTTTTTTTTACTTTTTAGTGATCATGACCATTTGTTTTCACATCCCTTTCCTTAATAACGTGTAATTGTTTTCTGTAATTCTTTATTATACATTAACATTACAAATTTTTAGTCGATGTTTGGATTTGTGGCCACAGAAAATGGACAGATGCCTGTATGTTGGGGTCTAGGCAAGCAGCATCATCCCAAATTACCAAATTAAATTATATATATATATATATATATATATATATATATATATATATATATATATATATATATATATATATACAGTATATATATATATGTGTGTGTGTATATGTGTATATATATATACACGTATATATATATATATATATATATATATATATATATATATATATATATATATATATATATATATATAAATCTATAAAAGCAAATGCGGTGATGCATAGTTTCATTTATTTTAGCCAAGTTCCACAGGATAACTTCGTCATCAAGGCTAAAAGCAGCCTTCTTATTTGATGGTTACCGTAGGAAAAAGAATGACGAGCCGCCATGGGATCTCGTTTGGATCCAGTTTTAGCTCATATTTTTCAGCGTCATTTAGAGGAAACTCTCTGTGGCTACTGCTCACATTCGTTTCGCCCACATAAGGTTTATAATAATGTCTTTTGTGAATATAACTTTTATACTCTTTTACTAAAGGGCACGAAAAACATAGTCGCCTTCCTTATTTAGATGTTTTAATCAGCAGGTGCGAACAATAATTTCCACTTTTGTTTTTCGCTAGCAAACTTTTGTCGGTGTTGGTTCTAACGTTTACTGTTCATGCTTTTTAAATTTCAAAGTTAACAGCAGTTTTGCATTACTGCACAGAGCTCTTCTATCTTTTCGGCTGGCTTTCTTTTCATGAAGGTTTTGAATTTCCTGGAAAACGTTTTCTTGGCTGTTGTGTGACAAATGCCCCAGAAATTGTTGAATGACAAGTTTCACCCAGTAATTCCTGTCTGCGGTATCTGAACTTGATTCGTGGGCTTCTTTGCCTTCTATGGATAAGGTTCAGTTTTAAACCACACTAACACAGATTATTAAGAAATACTTTTATTATTTTAATCCTAAGCTGGTTCTTAGGAATCCAAGAACAATTGGCTCCTTTTATGGAAGCAGAGATACTGTGTCTAACCTTGTGTGTTCTTTGGTAGTTGAGTACAGCTGTCTAAGATGTCATCTCGGGACTTATCTCGGTTCCAACAGAAGAATGCTAAAAGTCTTTCCAAGCATCGAAGAGCTTGGACAGTCGTTAAATGGTCTGTCTCTTTCTGCCCTTTGTCTGTAGCATGAAGTCTTTCTTTGTTCATGGGGAGTTTTCCTTGGTCATTTAGTCTCCACACTTTCAGGCGTTAGGTTGGTTTTAGTCGGTTGTTTCTACTTTTAGTTTATATATTTAATTTAACTTTTACTGTCGTTTAACTGAGTCTTTTTCTGTTGATATTATTTGTATTCAGACGATTGCCTACCATTAATAATTATGCTAGACTTTGAAACGGTGGTTAGATATTACTGGGATAATATACTAATTCATTTTCGTCATCTTTACATTATATCACATTATATTATATGTGATAGAGCAATGGCCTATCATTTGCAATGTCTGTTGTTCGAGCTTTATCAGACGCCCACAAGTCGACCTGGTTGTGAATGGGTACTAGGATCAGTAATGGCCAAAAGGCCATGAAGCTTGCAAACTCATACCTAGAGGCTTGCTTAGAATAGGAACTCTACCCTTTTGATGCCACAACACACACACACATGTATAACTCTATATATATATATATATATATATATATATATATATATATTAAAGGACCAAACTGGAAGGTTCTAATGGAGTTTTTGAATAAAAACCCATTAGATACCATCAGTTTGAATGAGGTCAGTAATTCTACTAATGCACAATTGTGTATGTGATAAAGTTAATATATATATATATATATATATATATATATATATATATATATATATATATATATATATATATATAAAGAAAGGCAAATGCCACAAAGGAAAGTGAAACAATGGAGTGGTTGCTAGGCCTTTCAACACACGGTCCTTTATGAGCAGATGGATGAGGAATATAAAATTAAGTGTACAAGAAAGCTCATATAATTGGCAGATGACATACAAATATCCCTGAGGCTGGGGATAATAAAGGAACAGATGCACCTGGAATCCAACACAATTGAAGAATTAGTGGACTTACCAGAACAAAGGTAAATCTCAGAGGGGTTTTACAAAGGACTGAGTCAATTAAAGGATTATACAGAAGGAAAGACAGACCACCAGAAATGACCTTGGAATGAATAAGTTGATTACATATTTATAAAAGTAAAACAATTAGTACATTCTCTTTTTGGTAAACAATAACAGTTTTTGCAAAATGAACATTTTCAAAAAACTATCAAACATAGAAAATATATATAAGATAACTAATTAGTAATTAAGTCAGTGATTTTATCTTAAGGTCATTCTTGAACATTTTACTAATACAGGAGTCCAAATAATACATGCCAGGGCTAAGGTTGAAATTACAACTGGAAATAAGCTGTATAATTGCAGATTCTAAAAGATTTCGTAAATGAATGAATATTGTTTTGGATTTTTGCCCTGTTTTGTCAGAATACTTATGCTGTTTAATTCTCACTTCTAAATCTTTACTTGATTGACCTGTATAAGAAGAAGAGCAGTCCAAGCATGGAATTTTATATATGATGTTGTTGCTTTCCTTAGGGCTGTGAGCAAGGCACAAGCAATGCAGACCGCAAAGTAGTGTCGACCTCTTGACATGTGGAGGAAAAGGGATTAACAAGAGACATATGTGTCTTCTCACAGATGCAAAATAGCCAATATACCAATATACAAATACAAAACATATGAACATCAAGGAGATACTTAGGACTGAATGGATTACATTCTGATCTATAGAGTGATAACAATGCATGAAAGGTGGCGATAACATTATCAAATATTTACATAAAACACAGTCTTGAGGATTTGTGTTTTCTGTCTTGCCTGGTGTCGATTGCATGGTCCTTTCCACGAGGTGAGAGCTGGTTCATTGCCAGGTAAGCCACATGGTTGATCCACGTAGGGCTACAGGAACCTGTGGGCTGGTGTCCTGCATGAAGGTTGATTTCAGTTTGTCGATTGAAACCCAGGTCGTCCTTCTGTCAACCATCATCTGGTATGTTTCTGGGATGTCATTGAAGAATTCTATGTGGGCCAGAGTATGTGAGGAAGAGGGGGGGTTTGTGTGTGTCGACCTGAATGAACACATATTTTACATTCTTTAGGTCTTCAGGGATGAACACTTTTCTGTTTGTTTGGTATGTCATTCTTGCTAGTAACAATTTCTCTATCGCTTTCTTGTGTCTGATGTTGTTGGGGATTTGTTCTCCAGAACGGTGTCTGCTGGCAACGTCAACACTTGGCCATACAGGACTTCTGCTGAGGCATGTTAAATGCTTTGTGTGATGTTGCTCTTAATCCCAGCAGGACCCACAGCAGTTCTTTCCTCAAACCTCCTCCCTGGCATCTGGTTTTTAGAGAGGTTTTCAATGATCTATGCAGTCTCTATGATTCCATTTGCTTCGGGGTTGCAGGCCATTGTGTGCATGATTTTCATTCCCAAGCTGTCGGCCAGGGCATTCCAAAGGACGGAGGTGAAATTGGCGCCTCTGTCGCTGGTGATGATCTGTCGGACGCCATGCCTGCTGACCCAGTCCTGTGGGGCCTTGACACAGCTTTCTGTCATCTGTTGTCGAATTAGTATTGCTTCTGGCTATCTTGTGTTCCTGTCTGGTATGATAAATAGATATTTGTACCCCTCTGAGGGGGTAGGGTCCCACAATGTTGATATGTATGTGGGCAAGTCGGTGAGTCGTTTGTACTCCTCTATCCTGCTCTCCGTGTGCCTCATGACTTTTGATATTTGGCATGGTATGCACTGTCTTGCCCACATCTTCACGTCCTTCCTCATGCCCCACCAGACGTACTGCTCTGTTACCATCCAGGATGTTGACTGTCCTGGCAGGTGGGATAGGTTGTGGGCAAGGCTGAAAGCTTTCTTTTCTAATCCCTCTGGCAAGTAAGGGCTTGGTCACCCAGTACTCGTTTTGCAGGTGATGGTCGCCATTCCTCTGATGATCAACAGGTCACTCCATTTGAGGGTGGGATTTATCTGCCGCTGTCGTTGTAGTCCTTCATCATCCTTCTGTGCCTCTGCTATTTCGGGATAAGGTATCCTGAGCTGGATGGTCTTGACACAGTTTCTGGATGGGGCGTCTGCCACGGTGTTTGAGGAGCCCTTCAAGCACTTCATGGTGCAGGAGTATTCAGCCATTTCTGACAGACGCCGTTGTTGACACGCTGACCATGCATCTGCTGTTTTCATGAAGGCGTGTACCAGAGGTTGGTGGTCTGTCTGCACCACAAACTCTCGTCCCTTGAAAACATTTAGTGGAAGTGCCGGACTGCTTTGTAGGCTGCGAGGAGTTCCCTGTCAAATGTTGAGTATTTCTGCTCTGCTGTTAACTTTTTGCTGTAGAAAGTTAACGGGCGGCGACCATCACCAGTGTCCTGCTCAAGTACGGCACCCATCGCCGTATTGCTTGCGTCTGTTGTCAGCATGAGGGATCTGTTGGGTAAAGGAAATATTAGTGTTGTTGCATCTGTTATTGCTTGTTTTGCTAATTTAAATTCAGCTCAGTGTAATTGTTTCTTGTTTCCTTTTGAACATTGATAAATGGGGCTCAGTATCTGTGCAATTTTTGGGATAAAGCAGTGATAATAATTTATGAGTCCTGAGAACTCTTGTACTGATTTCACTGTTGTGGGTTTGGGGAATTCTGTGATTGTTTTCACTTTTCTGGTAATGGTTTTATGCCGTCTTGGCTCACTTTGTGTCCCAAAAAATCTACTGTTTTCTTTCCCCATTCTCACTTATTTTTATGTACTATTAATCCATTTTCTTTTAGTCTATTTAGTACTTCTCTGACATTTTGATATGTTCTTTTAAGTTCGGTCTGAATATTAATATGTCGTCCACATATATTACACAAAATGGAAGTCCCTGAATATTTTGTCCATTAATGTTGGTAATGTCACCCCTGAGTTATGGAGGCCGTGGCAGCTGTAGTTTAACGTAAATGTGCCGAATGGTTTGATGAGTGCTGTTATCTCTAAGTCTTCTTTCGCTACCGAAACTTAAAAATGCCCTTTTAGCAGGTCTGTCTGGGTGAATATTCTTGCTCCACTCATTTCATTTGTTATGTCTGCTGTATTTGCTAGTGGGTATCTGTCCGGTTTCATTTTCACGTTCAGCCTTCAGTAGTCTCTGCAGGGGTGCCTTGTTCCGTTTGCTTTAGGCAACTGTGTATGGGTGATGCACATGGACTGGAGGCTTTCTGGCATATTTCAGCTTCTTCCATTTCTTTAAATACCTTCTTGGCGTAGATAAGTTTTTCCAGAGCCAGTTGTCTGAATTTTGAATGGGTTTTGTGAGGTCGTGCTTGAGGTCATCCTTGAATATGTCACAGTGCAATGGGGCATATTTTTTGTTTCTTCTTATTTACTGCCATACTTGTTGTAAGTCTCCTTGGCTGCTGGGGAGATGAATTCTATGTTGTTCTCTTGACTAGTTCTTTTTCGCAATGTCGACCAGTAAGTTGTGCGCTGTTAGGAAATCTGCTCCTAACAACGCCACTGTCATGCCTGCTGTTATGAATGACCAGCCATAGTCTTGTCTGTCAAACTTGACCTTCATCTCCTTCCTTCCTTACATTATTAGTAGGGCTCCACTGGCAGTCGAGACTTGTAGATTGGGTGATGGGGCGGGTTTCATTCACTCCGCTGGTCTTGCTGGGATGAAGGACCTACAGGCTCCAGTATCCACCAAGAATTCTATGTCTGATCTCTCATCCCTTATGTAGAAGCATGTCTCAGTCCATCTCTTGTACCTGGAAGAAAGACAGCGGGGCAGCAGGCATGATTTCTCTCACAAGGCAACCTGTCTGGCCCCCCCCCACTGATATTAGTATGGTTGGGTCACTTCTGCAACCCTACTGGGTGTTTTTTGAAAATATGCAGTCTTTGTTGCACATCTTTGCCTTGGCCCAGAATCTCCAACGAAAGAAGCAAACTCCTTCTGGGGGATCCTGCCTCTTTTGTGGTTGCTTTTCTCTGTTTTCTTGTCTATAGAAGCATATCTTGTAGATGGGGGTGGCTGGCTCATCCTTGTCTTTGTCTTCGTCACTTCTGGACAACTGTCCAGTGCGACGTGCTGCTGATCCTGGCTGCGAGGGATCTGCTGCTTTGCGTGCTGTGTGGACTTCATCCACCATTATTAAAAATTCTTCAATGGGCATGATGGAAGATTTCAGCATCGCTGATACTGTTTGGTGGGGCAGTTTTGAGAGGAGTACTTCACTCACTAAGTCCAAAGACAACTCTGCTTTGTCACCTTTGGCTGGTAGAGTGATGAGTCATCGCAGCTGCTTGTACACATGAGACAACAGTCTTTTGCCACCTATCGGAGTTCCCAGTGATTCAGGAATTTTTGGCTCTCTGGGCTGGCGGCATGCTGAAGGATGACTTCAGCTGGTCCATCAGGATGCCGAAGGTCACTGGGGTGTCTTGTTCTTCTAGCCATGCTGACATCATCCAGCAGGAATTCAAGAACGGTATCTGCTTTCTGTGTTGATGAGGTGATCTTTGTCTCTTCCCTGAAAAGCCATGCTTCTGGGTGTTGGGGCATGAAGGGTGGTAGTCGGATGGAGGTGACTGCAAGACTCTTGGAGATGGTGTGGGGTCGCTGGTGTTGGCATGGTCGGTCATCTCTCCTGGGTCACCAGCGTGAGTGAGGTACAAGAGAGAGTGCAGGTCTAGATACAGCTGATTTATTGATTCAAAACCCACAAATGTCATAGGCCCATGCGGACTGCAAAGTAGTCCCAACCTCTTGAAAGGTAGAGGAAAAGGGAGTAACAAGAGACATCTGACTTCTCACAGATGTAAAACAGCCAACATACAAATACAAAACATATGAACATAATTGAGATACATAGGACTGAATGGATTACATTCTAGAGTGATGACAATACATGAAAGGTGGTGATAACATTGCCTTGAGGATTTGTGTTTTCCGTTTTGCTTCGTGTCAATCGCATGGTCTGTTCCATAAGGTCAGAGCTGATTCATTGCCAGGTAAGCCATCTGGTTGATCCACTTGGGGCTACAGGGCTGTTTTTATTAACATTCCTTTTACTGTGTTATTGCAGGAAAAAACCAGGTTTATATTAAAAGATTTTAACAATGATTTTATGGTTTCAAAACTAATAAAATAAGGCAGGCTAAGAATGTTCTTAGGGGTTTCTTTCTCAATGTTACTTTCACTATAAAACTTTTTGTGGGCTTTATAGTGCAAAGTAACATGGAGAAAGAAACCCCTAAGGACATTCTTAGCCTGCCTTATTTTAGTGGTTTTGAAACCATAAAATCATTGTTAAAATCTTTCAATATCAATCTGGTTTTTTCCTATGATAACGACTAAAAGGAATGTTAATAGAAAATCACCCTAAGGAAAGCAACAACATAATATATAAAATTCCATGCCTGGGCTACTCTTCTTTTATATAGGTCAATTGAGTAAAGATTTAGACGTGAGAATTAAACAGCATAAGTATACTGTCAAAACAGGGCGAACATCCAATGCAATATTCCTTCTTTTAAGTAAAACTCCCACAGGATCAATTGGACTGACAGTCCAGTGAGTACCAGATTGAAAGATTTCTCTTCACAAAATTTTTTAGAATCTGCAGTTATACAGCTTCCTTCCTAGCTGTAATTTCAACCTTAGCCTGGCATGTATTATTTTGACCCCTGTATTAGTTAAATGTTCAAGAATAACCTTAAAGATAAAATCACTGACTTAATTACTAATGAATTATCTTATATATATTTTCTATGTATTCATATATTTAATAGTTTTTGAAAATGTTCATTTTGCAAAAATTGTTATTGTTTACCAAAAGGAGAAAGTATTAAGTGTTGTACTTTATAAATATGTAATCAGCTTATTCATTCCAAGGTCATTTTTGGTGGTCAGTCTCTTCCCCTGTATAATCCTTTAATTGACTCCTCCATGCTTCTGAGAAAGTTACGCCTAATCTTTTGTAAAACTCAGCAAAGATTTACCTTTGTTTTGGTAGGTCCACTAATTCTTCAGTTATGTTGGATTCCAGGTGCATCTGTCCCTTTATACCTCAGGGGTTTTTGTATGTCATCTGTCAATTATACAAGATTTCTTGTAAACTTACTTTTATATTTCTCATCAGTCTGCTAGTAAAGGACCATGTGTCAAAAGGCTTAGCAACCACTCCATTGTTTCACTTTTCTTCATGGCATATGCCTTTGTTTATACATTCATCAGGTTCCATATCTTTGTGATTCAGTATACATATATATTATATATATATATATATATATATATATATATATATATATATATATATATATATATATATATATATATATATATATATATATATATGTATATTTCCACTGAAGCCATGGGAAAAATAAAAGGAGGAAAGTGTAGGTACATGAAAGACACTTAGTATGATGTATGAACCTTTATATATATGTATTATGTTCTTTTATATTTCATGTCCATTCATATACTTCCCTAATATATTAAATGTGTTATTCCTATATGTATCATGCACGATATATAATAATCAAACCTCACCCGTCTGGCAGTAATGTATCACCAGTGCAGGACTGCTGCTGTATTCATTGTACACACATAATAGCACCTTTGTGAATTTGTTAACTCACTTAGACATTAAGAACCTACTTTTGGTATCTCGGTGTTTCCTTCATCCCCAACCCTTAGTGATAAGGATACCACATCAAACACACACATGGTGCAGTGAACTGAAGTGTCAGTGAAGTTTTTATTTAAGAGGATTTTCTGCAATGTACAGCTTCTGGTGCCATTAATCAATGACGCTATTGTCTGATCGCCACATCCACCCAACTTTTTATTGTGGATTTATTGTGCTTCAAGTGTACAGTGAACAGTGGTTCATGAGTGAAGTGTTGTGTAAATTGTCTTGTCGTTCTAGTGTCCCTTTTGTGCATTTCATATAGTGATTGTGACATACAAAACCCCTGCTGTTGCTCATAGTGAGAGCTCATAGCCCCATCTGGTCCCCTCTATTGCCCATGGGTAGCTAACTGACCGCTGTTCACTGAGCTTGAGCAGAGCAGACACACACATACGTAATGCACACATTTACTCGCTGATCCAGTAACTCTTATTTAAACTGTTGTTTTAAAAAGATTAATCTCTTTAATATTTTAATACATGCCATTCATTGCATGTCACAAGATGAAATAAAGAAGAGAACAAAGAAGATGTGAAGAAGACGACAGAAGAGCACATGAGAACTTACATAGAAGGGAGGAAAATATGTGCAGAGATGAAGAAACCACAAGATTTACAGCCCTTATCCAGGCACTCTCGTCTGCCCAACCCTTGCACTCAGAAAACTTAATACCCGGTACAGAGATGGGTGTTTCTGCTTCCAGTGAACTTTCTCTTCCCCCACTACAAAAAGTTACGGCGCAAATGCCGCTCCCACTCATGGCTGATGCAAAATTCCACATGTTCAGGGAATGGGGACGCCAGTGGGATGATCATGCTAATATGGTCAATCTTTTCAGGCTTCCTAGGAAAAAACAGATGATCCAGTTGCAGATGTGCTTAGCCCTTGAAACTCAACGTGTGTTGCAGCACACCTTACAGATCTCACCCTCCACAGATAAGTCTGTAGATGAAGTGTTGGATGCCCTGCAGTCTCACATAAAGTGGTTATGTAATGAGGTTCTTCGCCGTATGAAAGTGCTTAGTTACAAACAGATGGAAGGAGAATCTTTGGCAGATATGTACGTAAGGCTTCAATGCATCGCAGAGAAAATTGACTTGTGCCCAGAGAATGTGCGCTGTTTCTACCTATAAAAAGGGTAAGAAGAAAAGGGCACGTGAAAAAACCGACTTTGACACCAGCTACTTTATGTGTCCTGTACTCAACAGCATGGCCCCAATGAGTGCCCTGCTACCAACAGTACTTGCAAAAGCTGTACCTGCCTCGGTCATTTGCCAGGACAATTAAATGTCATGCCAGCAAAACCTAGTGCCACCTCTGCCACTTCATCAGACACTTTGATAAGTGCTGCCTCGCTTTAGCTCCAGCAAGACCCAAGATGCATGGCAGAACAGCTGTCGTCATTTAGGATGCCCTTCTTCCACAACCCCCAAGATGCCCCAACCCATCTGTGTCTTCTTGTCATATGGCAATGTTAATTCCCCGTATACAGATGTTACCAGACACAGGTGCTGATGTCACCGTTATTGGCCAGCGACACCAAGAGAGTTTAGGCAGCCCCAAAGCCTCTGCCGACCATACAATGCAACACTTACTGTGGATGGGTTGTAAATTGCGCCTGCTTTGGGCATGTTTCAAGCTACTCTCACTGTAGGCAAGTGGTCTTGTTCTGCTAGGATTCATGTCCATGAGAATGTCCTGACTCCACTTCTGTCTTATGCCCACTGTCAAGAGTTGGCCATAATATCTCCAGATTTTCCTAACCCCATTGCTGAAGCCAGACATGTTAATAGATGCAGGGAGCTACCTATCTCAGCCACCACATCGCCTTCAGCTACCAAGGAATATTTCTCTTTGAGAATTTGCAGATGTTTTGGTTTTCAAAGAAGACTTGAAGTCAGTTCCTCAAGCCCATGGTTGGTTCTCCCTGAGGATTCATCTCAAGGATGGTGCTGTGCCCTTCGCCATCCACACCCAAGACAGGTTCCCCTCACCTTCAGGGACCAGGTCAAGGAAGAGCTTGACTCCATGGTAGCCCAAGGAATAATCAAGCAATGACCCTTCAGAATGGTGTCACCCTCTCGTCATCATCACCAAGAATGTCACAGAAGTATGCATCACCGCCAACCTCTCCAAGCTGAACAGCCAAGTTTCCCACCCAGCCCACCCTTCACCCACACCCTTCACTGCCATTTGTAGTGTGGATCTATTTCCTCGTTGGCAGCAGGTTCCGTTCAGCTACCACTCTGTTGGTCGCGAGTTCAATCTCGACCGGCCAATGAAGAATAAGAGGAATTTATTTCTGGTGATAGAAATTCATTTCTCGCTATAATGTGGTTCCTTCCATAATAGCCCACTGCTAGGTAACCAATTGGTTCTTAGCCCACGTAAAATAAGTCTAATCCTTCGGGCCAGCCCTAGGAGAGCTGTTAATCAGCTCAGTGGTCTGGTTAAACTAAGATATACTTAACTTTGTAGTGTGGACCCAAAGGCTCAGTTTTTCACAACAGCTGATGCCCTCTGTGGGTACTGCCAAATGGAAGGCTGAAGAGGATCAACATTTGACCACCTTTACTATGCCATATGGTCAGTTCAAACACTGCAGAGGACCAATGGGCTTCACAGCTGCTGGAGATGTGTTCTGTTTGCAAGGTGATATGGCCCTTCAAAGATTCAAGAACTGTGTGAAGGTTGTCACAGACATCCTTCTCTATGATGAGGATTACCATTCACACCTTTACCATATCCACGAGATGCTCACCAGGTGCCGCAAGTTTGGGATTACCCTCAACAAAGACAAGTTTGTGGTTGCCTCTACACCCTCTGATGAGCCAGCCCCAAGAGAACATTTGTTTGGACCCCTGATGGATGCCTACATTTAGTTCAGTTTGGCTATCAATTCCTTACTGATGCCGAGACATGTTATGCCACTATTGAGCTCGAGATGCTGGCCATGGTCTGGGTGATGTCAAAGTGTAGGCTGCATCTTGCTGCCCTACAGAATTTTACTCTGATCACGGACCACTGCCTTCTCATACCTATCCTGAATTATTACTCGCTGGATGCCATCAAGAATCCTTGTGTCCAGCACCTGAAGGAGAAAATTTTGCCCCACTTATTCACAGGTGTGTGGCATGCTGGCAAATCTCTGAACATTCCTGATGCCTTGTCTTGAGCCCAAGTCAGCCAACCCCCCCCAACCCCCCCTCCCAGGACAAAATCTCGGGCTCCCTTTTCGCCAACCATCTCCAAAGTCATGGCTGTGTACTCTGTCACCTCTTCAGGAGAGTCTCCAGCTCAAGATGCTGACAGGTCCCTTCAGGATCTACAAGATGCACCAAGAGCAGATCCTGTCTACACTCACCTACTCGACTGTGTCACCTCAGGATTCCCCTCCAACAGATATGATCAGCATAACTCATTACTCCCATACTGGAAGATACAGGACAAGCTCTACTCTGATGGTGACCTTGTTCTGTATGGAGCAAGAGTTATAGTTCCTGCTGCCCTCCACTGCTGCACCTTGTCCCACCTACATGACAGCCACAGGGGTGTAGAATCTACTAAGTGCCAGGCAAGACAGGCTGTCTTCTGGCCTGGTACCGACTCAGACATTGTCAATTCAATTAGAGCTTGTAAGTCATGCCAGATATTGCAGCCAACCCAGCATCAGGAACAATTGATGAGTGATGACAACCCCACACGGCCATTTGAATCTTTTTCAGCAGATTTCTTTATCGTCGCAGGAAAAGCCTTCCTCGTCATAATTGACTGACTCTCAGGTGGCCTGTTGTCTCATGTAAAGGTGATACTACTGCTTCTAACATAGTCAAGATCTTGTCGTTACTTCTAGGAGTTGGTGTCCCTCTCTGCCTCAGGACCAATGGAGGCCCACAGTTCACCAGCAACGAGTTCCAGGATTTCATGGAGCAATGGGGAGTTCGACATGTGGTGACCTCCCCATATTACCCACAACTGAACAGGTTGCACTGAGGCCGCCATGAAGTCGATAAAGCACCTTATCCTGACAACAGTACCCTCCAGCAACATTGACTGTGAAGAGTTTGATTAAGGCCTCTTAAAGCTCCAGAATACTTCCAATTTCACAGACCACTCCCCTGCACGGTTTCTGTATGGCCAACCTCTTAGATTATGCATCCCTGCACACCCAGAGTCCTTTTCAAAGGAGTGGCAGGTCAAGACTGATGACTATGACTGCTATGCTGCTGCCCATGCTGAGCAGGTTAAGACCTGATACCATCATCATGCCTGGCCCCTACCCAGGTTGACCATTGGATAGCATGTCCGGATCCAAGACCCGACATCTCACCACTTGGAGAAGGTTGGGGTAGTCATGAGTTTCAGCAGGTCGAGGGAAATTTGTCTTAGTGGTCATGTATGGTGGCAAAACCGCCATTTCCTTCTCCCAGTGCCACCCCCTAGTGTTGACCCCTCCCCTCTTTCCCCTGTGGCCCCTTGGTTGGACCAGGAAAAGCAGTCCTTAGTTGATATCCCCCCCCCCTCCAATGTCCCCACGCCGGTCTCAGAGGCTCACAGAAAAAGAGTATGCTTAAAAGTATACTATGAGCATGAGGCGGGGGAGGGAGGTTTAGGTATATGAAAGACATATTTAGAACGATGTATGAACCTTTATATATATGTAGTACATTCTTTTATATTTCATGTCCATTCATATACTTCCCTAATGTATTAAATGTGTCATTCCTATCTGTATTATGTACGATATGTAATAATCGAACCTCGCCCGTCTGGCAGTAATGCATCGCCAATATAAGGACTGTTGCTGTATTCGTTAAATGCACATAATTGCACCTTTGTAAATTTGTTAACTCACTTTCCTTTATCCCCAACCCTTATTGATTAGGATACCACATCAAACACACACAGAAAGTACCAAGCGCTTTCAAGCTATTTCAACACATTTTCAGGTATCTTGAAAATGTGCTGAAATGACACGGACGTGCTTGGTGCTTACTCTTGTATTTCACCTGTGTCCTCAGCTAACTCTGCTGCCACATTCTATTTAGTGATATACAAATATATATATATATATATATATATATATATATATATATATATATATATATATATATATATATATATATATATATATATATATATATATATATATATATATTCTTATGCTGTGGTTTTCATAATGCAGTAATCTCCCCGTGTTTATGTGCAGTGTTGTTATATAACTGTTTGATTTTGTGTTCAGATGTGCGTATACCATAAAAAAGAGTTAGCGTAAGTAAAATGATTACACCTGTATGGGTTATAAAAGGGACTTATGTGTCGAGCTGAGAGAGACTGAGAGCCTTGTTCTTTGTATAGGGATGTAGGTTGTTAGTCCATTTTCAAAACTGCTGAAGTAATGCATTCCATTGGGACTCGATCAAAACACTGTGGTTAGACCTACCACGTAGATAGACGCCCATACAGAGGAGTCGACACTGAGAGACCAAAAAGCGTTGTGAAAAGGAGCTGCATTTTTCCGCTCCGCGTCTCTCTCTCTCTCTCTCTCTCTCTCGCTCGCTCGCTCTCGGGATTTTACGAATGTCCTGTTTTAACGTAATTGATATTTAGATAGACGATGGTCACTCATATCCTTTAGCGGTTCAATTCCTTAGTAAATGTGTCTGAGTTATCTGAACAGTGTATCTTATTAAGTGTGTGTGTGTAACGGCGCCTGGTTAAAGACATGAAGCATTTGGTACCAAGGTATTGTAAAATAATTATTGGGTTATAGTGCACTAAAATATTTAGAATGGTTATATGTAAAGATACCTTTTCACTTTTTTTTTTTTATTTTTTCATGTTATATGTTTTATGCTTTATCTTTTGAAGAATTTTTCTTTTATACATACGTGTGATGTGTTTGCTATTGCCTTAATTTTTGCTCTACATTTTTTTATATTTAATCTTTTGCAGAGTATATTTCTGTGTCTTTTATATCCATATTTTTATATGATTGATTTATTTGCTTTATTTTGTTTAACACTTGGGAATTGAAGTTTTGTTACTCAACAATTTAAATTCCTCTTGAATAACCCTTTTGATTAATTAATAAATTAATTTCTGATTTAATTTTGACTGATGATTAATTCAGATTTAATCCAATTTTTCAAGTAATAATAAATTTCCCTGAGACTGTTAATGTCATGTATAATATTTGAATTTAGAAATAAATTTTTGTATTTAAAATATTATATCAGAGTTTCATTCATTGACCCACCAGTAATTTTGATTTGAATTAGAGATAGAGTGGTAAGTGAGATGTTTTCCTTCAAGTAATTGAAGTGAGCTCGAACCAGGAAATGAAATAAATAGAAATACTTGAACTTTTATAATGTTAATGGGTGACGCCCTTAGATTTTACCTCACACCTGTTTAACGAACTTTATCTGCTTTCTTTCATGATTGATAAGTTTTATAAGGATCACTGTTGCCTTTAGAGAAATCAGTCGTCTTGTATGTGTGATGAGGGTTCAGGTGTCTGGCTTTTGTGAGGTAACTATAATTGTTGAATAAATGGTAAGTTTGGTAATCATATATCAAGCACTTAGATACCAGGTTTGATTTAAAGAACAGACACTGGACACTCCGGGTCACCATATATAAATGGTGCACTAGAATCCGGGACAAGCACTTATATATCAGGTTTGATTTGAAGAACAGACACTGGACACTTCGTCACATATATAAGTGGTGCCCAGACCCGGGAAAAACAGATCACAAATATCACTCTGGTGTATACTGGTGGTGTTAGGGACATATTTTGTTAGGAGAGTGACCATATAGTTCTTTTGTTTCATGAGGAAAGTGACCATATAATTGTTTTTGCATTTCATGGTGTTGAATTGTTGTAATATTGAATTATTAGTTGGGTAACTGAGAGATGGCTCCTTCGATGTTCAAGAGTTTTAGCAAATCCCTCCATCCAAGAGTTATCTGAAATCACTCTGACTAAAGCACAGTGGAGTGAGATAGCAGTAGCATATGGTGGTCAGGTGTCTGCCAACATGGTAAAGGCACAAATAAAATTCATTGCAATCCAAGCATTGATGGACTCTGGTAAAATAGATGAGGAGCTCGGAGATGCTCAAGAATTGTTGAATGCAGCTGAGGCAGAACTTATAGATAAACATGGGCAAAAGAAAGAGAAAAGTGATGCAGAAGCAGAGCTTAGACGTCTAGAAGCAGAAGCAAACTTGATTAAGCTGAAGATGCAGGCTGAAAGAGAGAGAATGCAGGCTGAAAGAGAAAAAATGCAGGCTGAAAGAGAAAGAGAAGACAGAGAAAAAATGAGAAAGTAAAGAAAGAGAAGAAGAGAAAGCTGCTGAAGAATTAAGAAAAAAGCAGAAGAAGAAAGAGAAATAGCTAGACACAAGAGAGAGATGGAAAGGTTGAAAGCTACAGCTGAATTGCCCGTAACACCGTCTAACCCTACTCAAGGTGATTCAGACCCTGTATTTGATGTAGTAAGAGTGCAGAAGTTAATTCCAAAGTTTACAGAAGAAGCTCCAGATGAGTTTTTTGATCACTTTGAAAAAGTGGCTGCAGGAATGGGATGGCCAGAGGATAAATGGTCAGTCTTGTTACAGAGTGTTCTCATTGGAAAAGGAAGAAGTGCCTATTTAGCCTTATCAGCTGAGTAGTGTAAAGAGTACAAGGTACTTAAACACAATGTGCTACAAGTTTACCAGATGACCACTGAATATTATAATGAAAGATTCATAGGGGAATTCCTGAACACATAAGAGCCTATCTGAGAGAGAGAGAGGTGAATAAACTTGACAAAGCTGCTACACTTAGCGAGGACTTCAACATTATCAGCAGCAGAAGGAACTATAATGTCAAATGCCGAATCAACAACGCACAGGTTTTAGGTCTCACCCAAATTTCAGGAGCAGATTTAATGGGAATCCTACAAGTGGTAATACCAAGTCAATGCACGGTAATATCCTCAGCAAGCTAATGTAAAATCCTCATATAATAATGTTGCAAGGCAATTACAGAAGCCTGATGTTGTCTGCTACAAGTGTGGAAGAGCAGGACACTTCAGTCAGGAGTGTCATCAGACACATTGGCAGCCCAAACCAGTTGGTCAAGTAGTAAGAAATGACCAGGTGAAACAGACTACAAAGAACAATGTGGGGAGGAGTCAAGCTCCAGTGAAGACTGGGACTAAACAAGCTGACTGTTTAGCAACCAGTGGAAATGTAACTTCAAAGCAGTGAGTGGCTGAGCAGTTTGGAGGCTTTTAAGCCATATATCTATGAGGGCACACGCTGACAACTCCAGGAGGAAGTGTGCAGGTACCAGTCAAGGTGTTACGTGATACAGGGAGTAACCATAGTGTGGTAGTCCGTGGTGCTCACCCCCAGTTGGAGGAGAATCTTACAGGAGATTCTGTTATTTTGAAGGGTATAGGAGGAGAAGAGGTAACTCCTATATGCCGCTTACACCTGTCATGTGAATTAGTGACAGGAGATGTTGATTTTGCTGTAAAGGACTCACTGGCTGTTGAAGGTGTACATGTTCTATTAGGGAATGAAGTTGGTAGTGTGCCATTTGTTCCTTGTCCTATAGTGACAGATAAACCATTGAGGATTAGTCCTACTGTAGATTTGGAGAAGAATAACCCCCACCTATTTCCCTAGCTGTGTGACTACTAGGAGTATGAAGAGGACTATGCCTGCAAGTGAAGAGACTGAGGATTTACCCACTCAAGAAGGATCATTGAGCTTAGAAGAGTTGTTCCAGAGAAATGATACTTCCCCTAGTGCTGATCAAGAAGAGGTTTCCCAAGAAGAAGCTGTCGTCCCTGAAGAGACTCTGAGTAGTCAAGATGTTCCTGAGGATAACAGTGAAACTACAGTAGCTGAGTTAGCAGATATTGAGAGCTCAACCCTTGAAGTTGGTCAGGTGACCAGGAAGAAGCTAATGGACCTACAGAAGAAGGATGTATCCTTAGCTGAGCTGTTTTTCAGAGTTGTTGATCAAGAAGAGATGCAACAGACTCCTGCCTGTTATTATCTGAAGGAAGGTTTGCTGATGAGGAAGCATAGACCTGCAGATATACCAGGAGATGCTGAATGGGACGAATATCATCAAATTTTGATCCCACGTCCATTGAGGAAGCAAATAGTAGCAGTAGCTCATGAGTCTGGACATATGGGAATCAGGAAGACTGTGGAGAAGACCATGAAATATTTTTTCTGGCCTGGACTTCACAAAGATGTTAGCAAGTTCTGTCAGGAATGTCATACCTGCCAGATAGCTGGAAAGCCAAATGAAACCATTCAGAAAGCCCCCCTACAGCCTATAGAAGTTAGAGGAGAACCCTTTAGCAAGGTGATTATAGATATGGTTGGACCACTGCCAAAGACGAAGAAGGGTCATGGGTATCTGTTAACATTGATGTGTCCTGTGACAAGATATCCTGAGGCAATCCCTGTTAGAAACATATCTGCCAAGATAGTTGCTGAGAAACTAGTGGAGTTTTTCTCAAAGTTTGGGATACCTGAAATTGTACAAAGTGATAGAGGAACCAATTTTACTTCCAAACTATTTCAGGATGTGATGAACTTGTTAGGAGTGAAACAACAGTTGTCCACTGCATATCACCCAGAGACTCAAGGAGCCTTGGAAAGGTTTCACCAGACATTGAAAAGTATGCTGACTAAGTATTGTTCTGAGTCAGGCAAAGACTGGGATGTTGGTGTACAATTGATGTTATTTGAAATTAGGAATGCTTATCAAGAAAGCATGGGTTGTTCACCTAACGAGATGATTTTTGGTAGAGAAGTGAGAGGACCATTGAAAATTCTTGAAGAAAATTGGGAAGAAAGTCAAGTGGAAGTCCAAGGAGAGTATGTAAAGAACTTGAGGAAAAGATTGGAAGAGATTAGAAAATTCTCTTTAGAAAATCTGAAACTGAGTCAAGAGAAAATGAAAAGGAGATATGATAAGAAGACTAAGCTAAGAAGTTTTAGTGTTGGTCAACAAGTGTTAGTGTTTTTACCTGTCAAGAGATTTCCCCTTTCCAACAAGTTTCAAGGTCCTTACAAGATAATTGAGAGGTTAAGTGATAGAACTTATGTAATTGAAACACCAGAAAGACGAAGACAAAAAAGGAAGGTACATGTAAACCTCTTAAAACCTTACTTCTCAGAAACCAAAATGGAAACTGTGTCAATAACCCAGACAACTTCAACTACAGAAGACGACGATGGATATGAATTGGGAGCTGAAAGCAAGATGAATAATTCTTCAATTTTGGAAAATTTGGAGGATAAACTGAAACATCTGAGTGTTGAGCAAGGTGATGAGTTGTGTGAAGTGATTAGAAGCTTCACAGAACTATTTGCGGATGTACCTCGGTGTACTGATCTGATCAAGCATGAGATCAAGATCCAAGAAGATGGCAGACCATTCAAGCAGAGAGCTTATCGCCTATCACTTTATCATCGAGATGTTTTGAAGAAAGAAGTTGAATATTTGTTACAGCATGGATTAGCAGAACCCAGTTCAAGTCACTACAGTTCTCCATGTGTGTTAGGGAAGAAACCGGATGGCTCATTTAGGATGTGTACTGATTATAGGAAACTGAATTCCATCAGTGTGGCTGACAATTATCCCTTGCCTCTTATAGATCAGTTACTTGATAATGTTGGGCAAGCCAAGTTTGTCTCAAGATAGACTTGTTGAAGGGATACTATCAAATTCCCTTAGATGAGAATGCTAAGTTGCTGTCAGCTTTTATTACTCCTTTTGGACTGTACCAGTATACTGTTCTGCCATTTGGTCTGATGAATGCACCTGCAACGTTTCAACGAGTGATGGATCAACTGCTAGGTCCATAGAAGGAGTAGGTGTATATCTGGATGACATAGTCATTTATTCTACAACATGGGAAGAACATCTGAAGATCCTGAGAAAAGTTTTCAAGAAACTAAGGGAAGCAGGACTCACAGTCAACCTAGAGAAGAGTGAGTTCAGGAAGGCAACTGTGCAGTATCTTGGGTTTGAAGTTGGGAAAGGCCTTCTCGCTCCAGTAAATGCTAATGTAGAGGGTATCCGTAGGCTACCCCACCTACTACTAGGAAACAGCTACAGAGATTTTTGGGCATGGCAGGATTCTATCGACGTTTCTGCCCGAATTTCTCAGCTGTAGTAGCCCCCTTAACAGACTTAACTAGCTAAGTTTGTTTGGACTATGGAATGTCAAGAATCCTTTGAGAAGGTAAAAGCCATTTTAACTTCAAGACCAGTACTTCGGGCTCCAGACTTCAATAAGAAATTTGTGATACAAGTTGATGCCTCTGACTGTGGAAGATGAAAGTGAACTTTTGCATTCCGTATGTTTCATGTCTTCGAAATTGAAAAAGCATCAGAAAGTGTATTCCACGATAGAAAAAGAAACTCTAGCCTTAATCACAGCATTGAAAAAGTTTGAAGTGTATGTGAACAGACCTAGGAATGAAGAGATTTTAGTGCTGTCTGATCACAATCCGCTCAATGTTTTTACAGCGGATCAAGAATCACAACCAGAGACTCACTCGGTGGTCTCAGTGCTTGCAACCCTATAATATTAAGGTACAGCATATCTCGGGTAAGAACAATGTGGTTGCTGATTACTTATCCCGTTGTGAATCGTTGGATTCAACCCCGGGATAACCAATCTTCTTGGGGGAGGAATCTTATGCTGTGGTTTTCATAATGCAGTAATCTCCCCGTGTGTATGTGCGAGTTATATAACTGTTTGATTTTGTGTTCAGATGTGCGTATACCATAAAAGAGTTAGCGTAAGTAAAATGATTACACCCTGTATGGGTTATAAAAAGGGACTTATGCGTCGAGCTGAGAGAGACTGAGAGCCTTGTTCTTTGTATAGGGATGTAGGTTGTTAGTCCATTTTCAAAACTGCTGAAGTAATGCATTCCATTGGGACTCGATCAAAACACTGTGGTTAGACCTACCACGTAGATAGACGCCCATACAGAGGAGTCGACACTGAGAGACCAAAAAGCGTTGTGAAAAGAAGCTGCATTTTTCCGCTCCGCGTCTCTCTCTCTCTCTCTCTCTCGCTCGCTCGCTCTCAGGATTTTACGAATGTCCTGTTTTAACGTAATTGATATTTAGATAGACGATGGTCACTCATATCCTTTAGCTGTTTAATTCCTTAGTAAATGTGTCTGAGTTATCTGAACAGTGTATCTTTTTAAGTGTGTGTGTAACGGCGCCTGGTTAAAGACACGAAGCATTTGGTACCAAGGTATTGTAAAATAATTATTAGGTTATAGTGCACTAAAATATTTAGAGTGGTTATATGTAAAGAAATTACCTTTTCACTTTTTTTTTATATTTTTCGTGTTATATGTTTTATGCTTTATCTTTTGAAGAATTTTTCTTTTATACATATGTGTGATGTGTTTGCTATTGCCTTAATTTTTGCTCTACATTTTTTGATATTTAATCTTTTGCAGAGTATATTTCTGTGTCTTTTATATCCATATTTTTATATGATTGATTTATTTGCTTTATTTTGTTTAACACCTGGGAATTGAAGTTTTGTTACTCAACAATTTAAATTCCTCTTGAATAACCCTTTTGATTAATTAATAAATTAATTTCTGATTTAATTTTGACTGATGATTAATTCAGATTTAATCCAATTTTTTCAAGTAATAATAAATTTCCCTGAGACTGTTAATGTCGTGTATAATCTTTGAATTTAGAAATAAATTTTTGTATTTAAAATATTATATCAGAGTTTCATACATTGACCCACCAGTAATTTTGATTTGAATTAGAGATAGAGTGGTAAGTGAGATGTTTTCCTTCAAGTAATTGAAGTGAGCTCGAACCAGGAAATGAAATAAATAGAAATACTTGAACTTTTATAATGTTAATAGGGTGACGCCCTTAGATTTTACCTCACACCTGTTTAACGAACTTTATCTGCTTTCTTTCATGATTGATAAGTTTTATAAGGGATCACTGTTGCCTTTAGAGAAAATCAGTCGTCTTGTATGTGTGATGAGGTTCAGGTGTCTGGCTTTTGTGAGGTAACTATAATTGTTGAATAAATGGTAAGTTTGGTAATCAAATATCAAGCACTTAGATACCAGGTTTGATTTAAAGAGCAGACACTGGACACTCCAGGTCACCATATATAAATGGTGCACTAGAATCCGGGACAAGCACTTAGATATCAGGTTTGATTTGAAGAACAGACACTGGACACTTCGTCACAATATATATATATACAGTATATATATATATATATATATATATATATATATATATATATATATATATATATATATATATATATATATATATATATATATATATATATATATATATATATATATATATATATATATATATATATATATATATATATATATATATATATATGTGTGTGTGTGTGTGTGTGTGTGTGTGTGTGTGTGTGTGTGTGTGTGTGTGTGTGTGCCCGTCTGTGTCCGTGTTTTTAATGTCATATTTAAACAAGTGAATCTTGAAAAATATTCTCTTTAATCAGCTCTGTTGAGCTGGTAGTTATTTCTGATGTCAGGGGTTATTATTTAAACTAAAGCTCAGGCATAGCTTTATTCATCATTCATGATGCAGTTTGGACTTTATTAGAAACGAATATTTTGCTCTGAATTTTGGAGGAGTCGTTCATTTGACATTACTTCTATTGCTGGTAACTGAAAAATGAGGATCTGACATTACTCTTATTGGTGGTAATTAAAAACTCGTTGGACATTGTTCATATTTCTTAATCACAAAGAGAGGCTGTGACGTTACTTTATTGATGTTAAGAGAGTTTTACAAATTCCGCTCAGGGCTGGTGTCTGAAAATGGACGATGATATTTATGCTAATGTCAATCTCCAAAGTTGAATGTGCGCCATACATTATTCATCGATGTGTCTTACATTAATCATCTGTTTGTTATACAGCATTCGCGTCCTTATGCCATATTAACCGATTCGTTTGCATGTTCCGTGATGTCTGGTTCGGCCTTGACACGTGCGACCATTTCATAGAGCGCCAGAAATAACATTTAACAGGGACATCCATTAACTGCACTCTAATGTAGGTTATAAAAAGATATGAGAAGAATATTTTCAGTATCTCATCAAGATATGGTTTCAAAATGAAAGCGAGAATTCCAGATATCAAAAAACTGTATATCAATCGTACTTCGAGGCGTATGAGTTTGCCTGTGGATCCTTCTCAGGTGTTCAGAAAATTTCAGGTACTAATATTTTCATGTAGAAGTTTGAATGCCTCAGTTAAAAATGAAAATAGGTTGGAAAATGGAATTATAATTGCGGGGTCAGTGTGTGTAGGATAAAAAAAGAGAGAAAAGCATTTGAAGTGCTGGAAAAAAGGGATGGCTTCATAATTGTCATATATGAATATTTGGGACGGGCATAAAATGGGAATTCTCTATGACTCACTAATTATTTGAATTCTGACAGCTATATCAAATGATTTATAGGACTGGCAGAAATTGGAGCGCCATTTCGGTGTGTAATTTAGCGTTACATGTCAATTCATGCATGGCTTGTAAAGGCTGATATGAATGGGACTTGATCTCTACTGTGTGTCGGGATAATAATCTTGTATGATTAAAAAATACTTGCAAGCGGTGAATACTCCTCGTATTATTCCAGAGGGTTCAAAAAAGGATGGGTGGGTATCTCGCCCCGAAAATAATCATAGACTCACTTCCTTGAAGAAGGAAGGTTACAGAAATGCAGGAACAATTCGTCGCCAAAAATTGGGTTATTTGGTGTACAGACAGGGATGGAAAAGGCTGTCCAAAACGAACACCGCCCCATAGCATAAGGGTGCTAAGTAATGACAGACTCGACTTTTGAAGAGACGGGTTATACGATTCGAGCTGAGAATTCACAATGAATTATTCGCTGAAAATTCTCTCTCTCTCTCTCTCTCTCTCTCTCTCTCTCTCTCTCACTCAGCTCTCTGACTGAGGGATGACTCTCTCTCGTTCCATGCCTATGTTGAGCTCTCTGACTGAGGGGATGACGTGGGTTTTTCAGTATGCCTATGTTGAGCTCAGTTAGTATGTTGATCATGTTAGAAGTTGAGAGAGAAAGAGAGAGAGAAGAAATAAATAATACCAGACATGCGTGTTCATTACTCCACCAAAATGTAATAGCATCAAAACGGAAGGTCCCCGGTAAAGTATTCTCACGAGACCAGAGAGAAACCATTCATATGATATTCTCTCTTTGGAAATTACTTCTTTAGCAATAAATTTATTTCAGGTTTGTATCTTTAGTATACATACATATATACACACAAACACACATATATATATGTATGTATGTATGTATGTATGTATATATGGAAGGCAAGCTCATGTAACGAAAGGGCAAAACACTACCCGAAATAAAACGCTTATAAGGACATTCGATCTTCAGTGAACCTGTTCTTGATGTATTTAACGCGTACACACGTACATACACACACATACACAAACATATTTGTATACATATACATACATACGTATATATACATATGCATATATATAATATATATATACAGTATACATATATATATATATATATGTGTGTATATATATATATATATATATATATATATATACTGTATATATATATATATATATATATATATATATATATATATATATATATATATATATATATACACATCAATGGGGAGGCGGACATAAAGACTTGTTAAAAAAGGTCAATTTATTCCCGACGTTTCGTAATGTCTTCATTACATTTTCGAGGTCTGTACAAAATAAATAACATAAATTACAAAAAGGCTATAAAATTAAATTTAAAAATTAAAATTGCACAATTGATTACAAATTAAAAAAAAAAAAAGTAGATGGAACAATTAAAAAGGTGGAACAACTTAAAAAACAAACCAAAATCTCTCTCTAAAAAAATAAATAAATACAATATAAATGGTAAGCAGATCTGGACCAACCTATTCAGTGGCAATGTTAAGACTGAAGAGAAATCTGCTTGCCTTTTATATTGTATTTATTTTTTTTGAGAGAGAGAGATTTTGTTTTGTTTTTAAGTTGTCCTTTTTAATTGTTCCATCTACTTTCTTTTAATTTGTAATCCATTCTGCAATCTTAATTTTTAGATTTAAATTTATAGCCTTTTTGTAATTTATGTTATTTATTTTGTACAGCCCTCGAAAATGTAATGAAGACATTACGAAACGTCGGGAATAAATTGACCCAACAAGTTTTTATGTCCGCCTCCTCATTGACGTATATCTGGCTGTATGTACCACTGCTGTTTGATATATATATATATATATATATATATATATATATATATATATATATATATATATATATATATATATATATATATATATATATATATATATATATATATATTCAGTTTAAGTTTTAGCTTTTTTATTTACTGTAAACACACTCAGTATTTTGCAACATTGTGCAATACCGCTGGCAACATCGACATGACGCTGTTAACCTTGCAACATGATCAGTATTTTATTGAAGTTAAACTCTGAAGACTTATTGCATTTCAATTGAAGCGCTTATTTTTAGACCAGTCGTGCAACTTGATCGAAGGCCATTAAAATGAGGGACTGGGACTGAATCAGTTTGCGAATATAATTCACACCAAGTCTAATTCCGAAGTTCGATACTTCTAAACAATGCCATTAGGCTGTTTATGCTACTTGAGGGGAATCAGTTGCATATTAGACATCCCCTCCTTTCGGTTATACTTGTCACCACGGGCTGTGAAATTGCCTTTTTTATTCAGTGGTTTTCTCAACCTTGATTTGTTCCCTTGTCGGATGGGACTCAGGTTTACACTTTTCTTCACTTTGCCTGTTTATTCTGAGGGTTTTTATTTATTGTCTCATTATTACACATCTTACAGTAATTTCTAAATTGGTTTTTTATCACGTGTTCTAAGTATGTCTGCTGATAAATTTATTGCCATCTGTTGTACTTCATAAAAAGGAAGGCAGATTAGTAATAATGATAGTTACTGTCTTTGGGAAGGCTGATATAGAAATGAATTATGACGAGGTTGAACCATAAACTCACTTTTCTATGACCTTTGTACTGGCGAGTTTTTTGTCATTTTTCAGATGCTACCTGTTCCCAAGCCAAGGCGGTTTTGTGGAGGAGTTTTGACGCAAGCACCCACGCCATTGACCCAGCTCGAGAGAGCCTTAAGGCAACCAGCAGAGAGACCACATGCATACCAGGTGTCTCTCATAGCCACCCCCCGCCTTTGTTCTCCCCCCCAAGCTGGGGAAGTTGCCATTTCAACAGACCCAGGGCTTCTGATGCAATTGATCACTGCATTATCTATTCCAGCAATAAGTCTGAAGATAACAATTACTCCCAGTTCTCTTTCCTTTCATCTTACGCTAATTTTTCATGTTTCAAGTGTCCCTCTCTTAAACAGCCACTGACTAAGGAAAATCCTTTTAAAACCATTTCCCATTTTTTAAGTCAAATGTATGAAGTGCAATTATTGTTGCCTAGTGGAATTGCATAAATTATCCTCCGTGGTGTTAAAGTAATATTCTTGATCTAAGGTTCATCCATTGCAGTCAATTAATGATAAGTGAGAGGTCTTTTGATATAGGAATGTTATCTGGATACGTCTCTTCCAGAATTGGGCATGTATTGGAACCTGGCCAGCATCTTGTTTGGAGAAGAATTAGCATCCTTGATACCAAGATCCTCAGTTCACATTCTTGAAATTTCTTTATAGACATGTCACAAGAGGCCCCAAGCCCTTGCATTATTCACTCTTTTAGGTTGAAATATCTTGTGTCCGAAATGGGACAAAGTTGGAGCTGTTATTAGGTCCCGTAAGAAATAATTAATACCTTTTTTTGTTGAAACTAGTTGTTTGATTAATGTTGTCTTTTATCCAGACTCAAGCATATAAGCCTTCCTCCCTCCGCATGAAAGGAAGTAGCACAGCTGGTACTAGGAACTAGTCACCCACAAGGGCCAAAGCAACCAAAATTGATTTTTCTTTTCCATAATGCCACTAATCTGAGGCACTGTCACAAACAGAAGCACTTACTTATCTGTTTCTTCTTACCTTTCCTTTTCCTCCTACTTATTAGTTACACTCTGCTTGGGCAGAGTGCATTTTCCCCTTAGTACAATTAGTTGTACTCCAAGATGAGTGCTGATTCCTAGGAATGCACTGGCACCATAGTGCCACCAAAGACAAAAAGTCCTTTGTGGCTACACAAGCTACACCTGTACCTAGAGATACAGAGTGCCATCAGTGTGACCTTTGCATGGCACATTCAGCCACAGTGCCACCTTATTGAAAAGGTGCCACACCACTGAAGTGTCACCCAAATCTGAGGAACACTTCCTCATTTCCAAAGTACGTTCATTCAACCCAAGTAGACACCCTTACCTACCAGAACCTTGGCCACAGAACATTGCAGAACCTTCATGGATCTGGGGAAGAAGGCAGGCCTCATGGGACAGGAACTCGCCAAGTGGGTGAAGGAACAGCTGGATAACTTGGCCAAGAAAGAGAGGGATGAAAGAGCAGGACAGAGGTGTTATGACGCAGAGCAGAGGCAGCTGGAAGATGCAAGAGAGGAGTGGAGAAGACAGCATGAATTAGCCCTTAAAGAAAAAGAGCTCGGGCTGAAGAAGGTAAAAAAGGAAAGTGCGGAAGCTATGGCTACCCAACAAGCCTCCAACCCCACACCTGCTGCTCTTGGCAAATGCTCCAATCTCAAGCATTAGTTCCCTATTCCCCAAGTGGACTGAGGAAGAGCCAGAAGCATGGTTTGAGGAAATAGAGACACTCTTTGAAAACTACAACACCACTGAGACAGAGAGGGCCTTAGCGCTTGCCAAGCACATGGAAGGAAAAACTAAGGCACCCCTCTGCTCACTGGAGAAGAGTCAAAGAGGCATCAATGGTAGAAGTTCATAGGGTCATAACCAAAGCCTACTAAATAACCCTGGAGAAATGTAGACAGTGGTTCCGAGGTCTTGCCAAGGAAGTCAGCTGGCCCTGGACTGAATGGACCTGTCACAAGACCCAGTCTGGTACCCACTGGTTCAACTCCCTGTCGTGCAATACATTCAATGACCTATTCAATTGGACCATGCTGGAGGATCATTTCCAATGTGTGTCTGGGCCCCTTGTTGTGTATCTCAATGATAAGCAGCCCACCACACTTGTGGAAGCCTGCTGTATGGCTGGTTCATGGGAAACCTACAACCAGTCCCACAGCACCTCTCAAAGGCACATAGTGCCACCTGGGTACCTCTCAGGCTGAACTCGCCCAAAGAATGGACTGCCTAGCAAGCCTACATGCACCCACTGTAAGAAGGTGGGGCACACTGAATCTGATTGCTGCTACAAGTTGGGCACCAAGAAGCCATCTGCTACCAATGACCAGAACTCCTCTCCCTCTACTTACACTCAACCCTCTCCACCAACAGTCACCAGGTCACCGAGCCCCCACAAAAGGCTCTTGCCGATCCTGTGGTGCTGCTGGCCACTACAGTGCTGGACATCTGGCCTGCCCAAATCATGTCCCAGCCCCCAAGTTCGTCAACTTGATAAGCACCTCGTTCTCCGTGGCCGGGCCGCAAAAGATACTTCACCCCAAGAGGCTGGATACCCAGTTCATCTCGGTGGCACCCTTTAATGGCTCTAGCCTGCCCATGGCCCTATCGGTCACGGTAGACACTGCAGCTGATGTTAGCCTTATTGCCTGGCTCCAAGTGCCAGCCAGTGCCACAGTTGATGAGAAAACTTGGTGGGAAATGAAATGGGTAGAGAGCCACAACAAAACCATTTCCTTAGTCAAACTCAAGGTCACAACACCTTGGGGCACGCTAACTCACTGCCTTGGTGTGGTGAGTGGAATCAGGCCTGGAGTGGACTTCCTGTTGGGCCACTTCACCGCCACGCTACCTCCTCACCAGCTCAAAGCACAGCCACTTTGACTGGCGTGCCATCAAAAGAAGAGGAACTACTTTCCACCAGCTGAAGTGGTCAGCGGAAGAGGCACACGCAAATCAATTCCAGGCCTAGTCCTCTCTCTCCATGATGACCAGCAACAAAGTCCACCCTCTCAATGATAGGACACTCAAGGAAAGCAGTACCACAGTAGAGTGTGTAAGGTGACAGGCCACTCCACTAATAAGCATCTCCCAGCAGATGCCCCAAATCAAGACTCTCCAAGAGGCTCTGACCTCCAGCATGGACAGGAATCTCTGTCTCAGCCCAACTCAATCCATCCATGAGGTATTGCACCTCCGGACCCTTCGTCAGGCATGCCTTACCATCAATCTCTGCCAGTGCCACTTGCAAGCTCTGAGCAGTGCCACGCTCCGTCCACCTCAGACATTGAGCCACCACAAGAATTGGACCCTGTGCCAGATTCAGATCATGAGACGGATCCTCCTCCGGGAGATCCAGGACCCGTCACAGTGCTAATCTTAGCAACCTGTGAGCCTCCAGCACCTGACACGTCTTCCTCACCAGATCTGTCCCCAGAGGATGAACCCCCTGGTGGATCAAACTGCTACACCTTCCCTGGGAGACAAGGAACTGGCCTCCCTGGACACAGAGATTGAGACCGCTCTTGCTCCGGTTGTTGCAGCAGCCGGAGTAGGGAGCCCTCCTGTAGCCTCTGAGGTTACAACTGACTTCGCACCCAGTAGCCCTTCTGGCCTTTCCCCAGAGTCGGTGCCCTCATCACCTCCTAGGACTGACATAGATAGGCCTTGGAGGAACCCGAAAAAGAAGAAGGGGTGGAAGAGAACCAAGTAGTTGTGAGACCCATGAGCTCATCCTGGCACTCGTGCCCTAATGGCACAGTGCCCTTTCCATCTCAAAGTGATCCTGGCTCCTGCCCAGAGGAGGTAGCCAATGTGATCTCTGACTTATTAACAGCTTAGACCAGATTGAGTAAGTAGTAACAGTAACCTAGTCATTGAAACCTTGCAATGAGCAGCAGTAACTACATAAGTATATCTTGTGAAGCCAGTAATCATAACTATTGTGAATAGAGCCACTGAGCTCATGATGCGCATAGCATAATACCTCAGTTGAAGCAAGCATTTTCCATATAAAGTAAAAACTCATTTAAAGAACTCAGATTATATCTTTGTTTACTGTGATTGCAAATTCTATTGTAAGACATAGTATACTTGTAAGAATATTGTAACTTAGCTAGTTCATTGCCCTTTACGTTGGTGCTACAGCAGTGTTCTAATAGGCTATGTCATAAAAGATATGATTGAATGTACCATTTGGTTGGGACTGAATATCACGATCATCAGAGGTAGCATGTAAATGTCCGTAAGCACCTTTAAGTAGTGTTAGGAGTCTGTAGAAAGTAAGTGATTAAAGCTCATATCCCATTCTAGAGTTAGGTAGATCCTTGGCTAGCTGCACTGCAAGGGGATAAGAGTAAAGTAATCGAGGTGAGGGGGGGAGCTATAATAAATATTCATAATCACAGTTTGCCCTCCCTTCCTTGATTTATTAGAAATATAAAAAAAGCTTTCTCTTTCTTAAAGTAAGAGGGTGCATCCTAGGGAGGGAAGCAAGCGAGCAATTGTTGTTGTTCCCAAAGAACCAACTGTCAAAAGGGGTAGAAATTTTAGTTAGAGGCATATCAGACAGGATAGGTTTTGCTAGGACCCCCTTAGCAAGATTGTACCTCAAGCTCACTTTTCAGATGCTACCTTTGCCCAAGCCAAGGCAGTTTTGGGGAGGAGTTTTGAAGCAAGCCCCATGCCATTGACCCAGCTCAAGCAGAGAGACCACACACATACCAGGTGTCTCTCATAGCCACCCCTTTGTTCTCCCCCAAGCTGGGGAAATTGCCATTTCAACAGACCCAGGGCTTCTGATGCAATTGATCACTGCATTATCTATTCCAGCAGTAAGTCTGAAGATAACAATTACTCCCAGTTCTCAAGTCAAATGTATGAAGTATAATTATTGTTGCCTAGTGGAATTGCATAAATTATCCTCCATGGTGTTAAAGTAATATTCTTGATCTAAGATTCATCCCTTGCAGTCAATTAATAATAAGTGAGAGGTCTTTTGATATAGGAATGTTATCTGGATACGTCTCTTCCAGAATTGGGCACATATTGGAACCTGGCCAGCATCTTGTTTGGAGAAGAATTATGCATCTTGTTTGGAGAAGATCCTCAATTCACACGCTTGAAATTTCTTTATAGACATGTCACAAGAGGCCCCAAGCCCTTGCATTATTCACTCCTTTATGTTGAAATATCTTGTGTCTGAAGTGGGACAAAGTTGGAGCTGTTATTAGGTCCTGTAAGAAACAATTAATACCTTTCTTTGTTGAAACTAGTTGTTTGATTAATGTTGTTGATTTAGTTGATGTGTTCAGAATAAATCGCTATATTCAGTAATCTAGTCTCAGCTGGTGACCTAAATTAGTTTTGTTAACTTATCTGTCTTTTTTAGGTAACTATCAGCCGTAACTGATAGGATTACATGGGTCTTAGGTTAATCAAGGCAATATAAATCATTAAAATTAATAATTAAACTCATCAGCCACGTAACAATATAATATATATATATATATATATATATATATATATATATATATATATAAATATATATATATATATATATATATATATATATATATATATTTATATATATATATATATATATATATATATATATATATATATATATATATATATATATATATATATGTATATATATATATATATATATATATATATATATATATATATATATATATATATATATATATATATATATATATATATATATATATATATATATATATATATATATATATATATATATATATATATATATATATATATATATATATATATATGTACACCAACAAGAGTTCACCTTGCTTCCATTGAATGAAGTGGTAAATAACATACCTGGTTGTTTGTTGAGTTGGTGGGTCTCATTCATGATGGAGAAAAGGCATTTGAGCTAACAACCTCATTCCGAAAATGCTTGTTCGGAATCAGCACCTAATGTATATGTATATGTATATGCATATGTATGTATATGTATATGTGTGTGTGTGTGTGTATGTGTGTGTGTGTGTTAAAATGAATCAGGGTAGTGTTCAGCCAACTCTCTTTCACAGAATTGAAGTGTTGATGTTGAATGACAATGAGAGTAAATATACTGAAGCCATTCTGGTGAATAATTGATTTAGTTAATGTGGAGAGGGAAGGACTGATATTTTTACGAAGTCAAAAAAGAGAAGGAAGTGAGAACATTTCTGAAGAGTAAGTTACAAAACAATGACAGGCGAACTGAAGCAAAAAACATTTTTTTATGTTGTTCTGTAAAAAATTATTCTTTGAGCAATCGCACAGACAATATAATGAACGAAATTTACTCTTAAATGTCACTCGACTTCGCTATTTTTCTTTCTGTAATCTTGCAAATATGAGCGATTTTTGAGGCAAATATGTATTATTATTATTATTATTGCCTTTCACGATTGTTGAAGGAAATTTGTCCAGTAAGTCATATATTTGACAAGTTCTGATTCTCTCTCGTGAGAAGAGAAATAATAAGTTATTAATAACTCAAGGATCGAGTTGAACGTGACACGCCCAAATACCGGAGAGAGAGAGAGAGAGAGAGAGAGAGAGAGAGAGAGAGAGAGAGAGACAGAGAGAGACAAAGGATTTGGTTTTCTCATTCCTCCTTTCCACACACAGCACACACACACACATATATATATAATATATATATATATATATATATATATATATATATATATATATATATATATATATATATATATATATATATATATATATATATATATAATATACACATATATACACACGAGTTTCGTTTTTATATTGAATGCAAACACGGTCACTAACATATTCATACTTGAACTGCTGGATAGTGGAATAACTTCCTGTACAGAAAAATTAGGCAGTATTACTTGCTCCACATACATTTGCAGAAGGCTCATCAGCCGCACATCGAACTCCATGCACACACACACATACAAACATATTGATAATACTAAGCCATTCACTTCTTGAGCTTCCTCTGTATTAAGGTCCTTCCTTCCCTATACCTCTTCTACACTATGCAGCACTTCTAGACCTTCTTATCCTTCTCACATGTGACCCTTACAAATTATGCCTGCTTTTCACCAGCCTGTCGTCTTCCATTCTTTCCACATGGCCAGACCCTTTCGAAACACCAAGATTCCTCGTTCCACCTTTGGTAACCTTTTACCACTTTTATGTATCTCACCATATCTCACCCTTCAGTTCTCCTTACATCACATACACTACGCAAACAGTTCATCTCAACAGCTTCAATCTTCTTCTTAGTTTGTGTTCACATTCAGCAGCAACACTTGGCTCCCACAAAGGAGTGTTAATGCAACATCCCTTTCGTATATTCCCTCTCTGATTTGCGTAAGGACTCTAAGTCTCTTTCTCATGTCTTTAACGCATACCTGCTACCTTCCATGCCGTACCTAATCTGTGACTCGCATTTTCTCTCTCTCTCTCTCTCTCTCTCTCTCTCTCTCTCTCTCTCTCTCACCTCACCATGACCTTTGATGCATACGGTTAAGCGCTTGTACAAAATAACCACCACTCCATATGCACACATATATACATAAATAGTTCCTCGTTGGACTGGTCGGTACCGTTCTCGGCTAGCACTCTGCAGGGTCCGAGTTCGAATCTCCGGCCGGCCAATGAAGAATTAGAGGAATTTATTTCTGGTGATAGAAATTCGTTTCTCGGTATACTGTGGTTCGGATTCCACAAAAAGCTGTAGGTCCCGTTGCTAGGTAACCAATTGGTTCTTAGCCACGTAAACTAAGTCTAATCCTTCGGGCCAGCCCTAGGAGAGTTGGTAATCAGCTCAGTGGTCTGGTTAAACTAAGGTATACTTTTATATACATAAATACATACAGACGTATCTATATCTATATATATAAATATATAATATATGTGTGTGTGTGTATGATTGTGTTTTTGATGCGTGTGTGTATGTACATGTGAATGTATATATATATATATATATATATATATATATATATATATATATATATATATATATATATATATATATTTCCTACAACATATTTCATTTCACCTGTGAAGGGGGAAGACGAGGGCGTTGTTGACGTTTAGTTTTGTAACGGCGTTTCTCGATTTCAGATGTAGTTCATATTTCATATTTTCGTTATCAGAAAGAAAAGTCAGGTACACAGAAAAAAGCGAAATGGGATATCCTGGTGTGGTTTCTGTGCCCTTAGACGTACACAGATGCGGTTTTGAGATTGTCATTGTGCAAGGAGATTGTATTGCGGGTAGTCTGCGGTCTTGTGGTTTCATAATTTGTTTTCCATTTTTCATTGTTATTTGCACATCCTATCGGGAGGCTTTGTTTTGTTATCCCTCAGTATTTGTCTTTTTCTGACCCTGTCTTGGCCGACTTTTCCTCATTTGCACCGGGGGTCATGCTTGGTTGTCTGCTCTTTCATCTGATGATTACAGTATTTGGTATGGTGTACCTAAGGACTCTGTCCTGTTGCTCATTATTTTTTCTTTACTGTTTTCCTTTTTTTAAGCTTTGGGTCATTCTATTCTGCGGAACTTTGCTAACGGATTATTTACCGAGGATTATATTGGAATCTTGCATCATAAAGCTTTTTTTATCCATTTACTTGGAAAAGAGAGATCTAGTAAATTGCATCGTGCGGTTGCATCCAAAATAAGCTATAGGAAACAACATTACAACCCCTTCCCAGTTCAAAATGCTACTCCGTAACGTACTTTTTAAATCCCAAAGGTAGTATTTGTAGGTATTCATGAATTTTTCTTCACTTGAACACTAGTGACATTTTTTATAGTCACAAATATCAAGCCACAGATATAGTTTAATATCGAATTCACTGTAGCCCGGGAATAACTTTAACCTAAATGGCATTATAATTGATAAGGCTTGTGCCCTGACCGGAATTCGAAAAGATATTCCAGAAGTATTGTGATTTTGATGTTACACGATATTTGTGGCTTCATAATTGTAGATATTTATATTTTTAGGTGTTAGTACGTTAGGGTAGCATATGAATTATTTTTTGCGTGGATGCCCCTGGTAATTTGAGGCATTATTTTTTTCATGTTCAATCAGTTATGCGATCTCTTGATAGGCACCTCGATGGCAATCCTGCCCATCGGACAAGGCTGACGGAATGGCCAGGCAAGCTAATAATAATAATAATAATAATAATAATAATAATAATAATAATAATAATAATATTTGATTTAATTAATTATTTTTTATTTTAGTGTATATTTATTATTAATTTCGCTGTGATTATCATTATTTTTTACTGTTGTGAGGTAACAGTACTGTTAAGATAAATGCACGCGAACGCAGCTGTGCTCTTACAAATAATGTAATAACATTTATTAATGTTTTCATTATTTTCATTTCATTTTATTTTATAGCATTGCTGTTATTATTGTTGTCTTATTTGTCATTATTGTTGTTGTCGTTCTTAAGTGCACAACTGCAGTCGGCAACCGAATAAAAATACGTGTAGTTATATTGGTTCTGCAGATTATCGTTGTCTCGGTGTGCGATATTTCTCTTTTCTCGGCCTTTCCGCGCTCCCCCACCCCTCGTTCCTCTTACATCCCTATTATACACGCCTGGCCCTACGATTAACATCCCCCCCCCCATTCCCGTAACCCTAGCCCCCAACTTCACAATCAGAACAGAAGTCTTTTCCGTAGCTAAAGTGTGGCTTGTATTACTAACAATCACGACATTGGCAGAATTCGTTAATATTTCTGTAGTAAAGAATTTTGATCATTATAACTTTTAAAATCTGCATTGTTATTAGTGTAGCGTCTACTTATGGGTCAGGTTTTTCTTGCTAGTATTTTCGACTCTAATTATCAAGACGAACAATGTCGACATTGTTCAATATAACTTTTGCATTACTGAATAAGTGGGTTTTTACTTTTAATGTTTCGATTTTTGTACTGTAAACCTTAAAATGTCGAATTGTATGCTATTTTCGCTTGGCTTTATTGCTCAAATTTATTAAAATTTTTGTATACATTTTTATACTTATACAATATGAGATTTATAGCACCTGAATTCCTCGAAAAGTCAACTTTGTTGCTAATACTGAGAGTCTTTTCCTGAAGAGATAAGCTGTGCAATGTAAGTACACTATTATGGGTTTCGTTTATCAGACCAGTCACAGAAATTCCCACTCCGATAACGCTCTCCGTCCCACGCACTACTGATACATCGTCTACGTTGGTTGGTGAGAATCCAGAGGTCCAAATCAACAACTTCAGCCAAGCAACGAGACACCTTGGGTAAAACCGTTCAAGATTGCCTTCTCAGAATCAGCGAAGGCTTAGTTTATGTTCAACCCTTCCGGGAAAATTTATGTGCGCACTCTTGTCAGTCCCAGGTACGGATAAAAGAGTAGGGTTGAGCCCATGGTTGCAGTCTCGGCCTTATGCAAATCATTATGACACTGCAACAATAGCAGTCTGCTGCAAGCGGCAGTGGATCAGTAGATAATTTTTCCAACTTGCAATGCTCTTTCGTAGACTGTGCAACATCAACTTCTGTTTGCTGAGTGGCCATTCCTTGCTTTTCTTGGCCTCTTTTTCTACACCTTCACACAAGGAGATTCCATTCCTTGGAATCTTGCTTTTAAGGCCGATGTTCTTTCATACTGTTGCCATATGAAGATTTAAAAATTTATAGATAATAATAATAATAATAATAATAATAATAATAATAATAATAATAATAATAATAATAATAATAATTATTATTATTATTATTATTATTATTATTATTATTATTATTATTATTATTATTATTATTATTATTATTATTAATTTGATAATAATTTAACAAAAAATTCAGTGGCAGAAGCCTTTCACCCTCACCTGTACTATATCATAACTAGTGCTTCTGTTTTTTGGCGCTCTTTTCTAGGTTGTGAAAATGACGAAATCGGTGCCTATCCTCCATCACAAATTATCCGTTATACTGAACATATTCACGACGGAATTAGACGGACCCTGGACCTCTCGAACGGTTGGGTGATGCTACGGGTCCTTTCTGCGATCCAAACGCAAAATGCAATTCAGAATCGTTCTTGCACATGGTATGATTGTCATCTGCCAGGCTGCCTTTTCTCAAATTGCTAGGCTCGCTAGGATCGTAAGGTTCTGTTGCTGACTTCCATCCTCAAAGAGGTTTTAATCGCTTCCTTCGGAAGTTCTAGTTTTCTGTAAAAGAAATCTATTGAATTGGCTATTTGTCTGTCCGTCCGCGCTTTTCTGTCCGCCCTCAGATCTTAAAAACTACTGAAGCTAGAGAGCTGCAAATTGGTGTGTTGATCATCCATCCTCCACCATCAAACATACTAAATCGCAAACCTCTAGCCTTAGTAGTTTTTATTTTATTTAAGGGTAAAGTTAGCCATGACCGTGCGTCTGGCACCGCTATAGGTGCCAACAGGACAGGACCGTGGCTGAAAGTTTCATGGGCTGCGGCTGAGAGTTTCATGGGCCGCGGCTGAGAGTTTCATGGGCGCGGCAGAGAGTTTTATGGGCCGTGGCTAAGAGTTTCATGCAGCATTATACGCTGCGCAGAAAACTCGATTGTGCCAAAGAGACTTCCTTTTTACTTGTTTTCTTTCTTTTTCGCTCCTAAACCACTTAAGGACATGGCATTACCATCTAATTAAAACTAGCAATGGAAGAATTTTCAGATTCGACGAACAATTACAACAATGGCGTGATCCACAGAAGGAAGGACCTCGAAGAAGGAAAACCTCACCCGCTGAGTGAAACCCTTCCAGGATGTGTAGTCTGTCTCTGTCTGTCTGTCTGTCTGTCTGTCTCTTTATAAAGACGTTGACTTTTGTGATTAGGTACAGGTCTCTGTTGTAAACTGTCAAAAGCAAGAGTTATGTAATACTGCTGAAGTAGTCAACCTGTGTGTTTGTATGTATATATATATATATATATATATATATATATATATATATATATATATATATATATATATATATATAAAAGACAGAATACGTTGGCGCAAGCAATTACAGCACATAGAAGGACAGGGTGACAAGGAGATAGCCGGTCATCAAAAGGTGATACATTTATTGCCGACGCGTTTCGTAACAACATAGTTACATCATCAAGGCTAAAAAGAAACAACACAAATTAAAAATACATGGAATATAACTTTGACTTTAAAGAGTCTCAACAAATTATACCAAACTTACATTAAAACAAAACAAGATTTAAAAGCACCTGCTAGACTAAAGGCTGAAGGCTTTATGATTCGGAAAGGAGGGAGAAGCAGCGAAGAAAAACGGCTCAAGCCAGAAACAACTGTATAGAGGTGGTGTGATTGTTCAACACTAACTTTAATAAATAATGACTCTAAGATAAGCAGTTCGTGTAAACGGCTTGTTTGGCCCAAGACAGAGAAGTCAGAATAGTTAATGCTGGTGTTACAAATTTTTGTGTGATTTCTGATATTAGAAAATTCGGGATTGGACAATCTGCAGCCAGTACGATGGCTGACACCATTATGTGAATCAGCTCTGACCTTGAGCAATCGCTTAGTCGAACCTACGTAAGTCCCCAAATTACATCTGGGGCAAGTATATTTATATACGACTGAGGATTGCAATAATGGGCAGATTTTGTCTTTAAATTTAAAAAGTGATCCTATTGTAAGGGGGATTTTTGGAATTAAAATAACTTGCAACATATTAAAGTGTTTTCAATTGCAGACTTGAGATTCCTTCTAAATTTGTCATCTTGGATGTATGGAATACTGGCATACAGTTTCTTTCGTGGAACAGTGCTTATGGGAGGAGTCTGATAGTTTCTTATTTAGAAAATTCTTGCAATGTCTGAAGAAAACATATGAGGAAACCAGTTATCAGTAAAATATTTATACAAGAACAAAATTTCTTTATGATATGAATCCCAGGAAGAGGTTAGAGTGTAAGCCCGATGAAGCAAGGTAAAAATTGAATTGAGTTTAAAATTATAAAAAACAAGCACTATAAAAGTTTGAACCCAGACCTGAGAAAGTCTTTTTCTAAAAACGGAAGTGTTAAAACTGTTACCATGTCGAAACACCAAAACATCCAAAAATGGCAATCGATCGTTTTCCTCCCTCTCTAATGTAAACTTGATATTCGGATGTAATTCATTAATGTACGAGAGGAACTGGTCAGCATGGAAAGCTGATTTAAAGAGAACAAAGGTATCATCAACAAACCGTTTATACACAAGAGGATAAAAACCAAGAGGGCAATTTTCCAACATGTCCTCCTCCAGGGAGCACATAAAAATATTGGAAAACGTAGGACCGAGGGGTGATCCCATTGCCATACCGTCAACCTGTTTGTACAAACAATCATTAAAAATAAAGGCAGTGTCCAGCACTGCTAACTGCAACAATTTCTTATAATAGCAACGATCATAGTTAAAATAAGTATCACTGGGTTCAATAAAAATTTTATCTAAAATAACCTCGATTGTTTCTTCTACTGGGACATTTGTGAATAAGGATTCCACATCATAACTGGTCATATACAAGTCAGAGTCTTGACATAAAATATATGATTTAAATTCTTCAGAGTTTTTAAGGTATGTTTCATTAGAAGTAAACGCCTCAAAAAAGGAACTAGGTGCCCTTACCCTTACCTGATAAGGGTAAGGGCACTGTCATCTTGAACAAAGAAGATTATATAAATAAAATGGAATCTCTTCTGAGCGATGAAAGCAAGTTTCAGAAAAATTGGTAAACCTGAATGTAAACATATATTTAAAGTTGAAGACAGAATCAATAGATTTTTAAAAGAACTTAATACTAAGAATATCATTAACAAAGACACCTACGAAGATTTATATTGCTCAGGTACATCCTTTGGAGTCCTTTATGGTCTACCTAAAACACACAAAGAGGAACCCCATTGAGACCAATACTGTCATCAATTCATGCTCCAATTATAAACTAGCCAAATACCTAGTTCCTTTGCTTGAGCCGTTTACTTCTAATGAACATACCTTAAAAACTCTGAAGAATTTAAATCATATGTTTTATGTCAAGACTCTGACTTGTATATGACCAGTTATGATGTGGAATCTTCACAAATGTCCCAGTAGAAGAAACAATCGAGGTTATTTTAGATAAAATTTTTATTGAACCCAGTGATACTTATTTTAACTATGATCGTTGCTATTTTAAGAAATTGTTGCAGTTAGCAGTGCTGGACACTGCCTTTATTTTTAATGATTGTTTGTACAAACAGGTTGACGGTATGGCAAATGGGATCACCCTCGGTCCTACGTTTTCCAATATTTTTATGTGCTCCTGGAGGAGGACATGTTGGAAAATTGCCCCCTTGGTTTTTATCCTCTTGTGTATAAACGGTTTGTTGATGATACCTTGTTCTCTTTAAATCAGCTTTCCATGCTGACCAGTTCCTCTCGTACATTAATGAATTACATCCGAATATCAAGTTTACATTAGAGAGGAGGAAACGATCGATTGCCATTTTTGGATGTTTTGGTGTTTCGACATGGTAATAGTTTTAACACTTCCGTTTTTAGAAAAAGACTTTTTCAGGTCTGGGTTCAAACTTTTATAGTGCTTGTTTTTATAATTTTAAACTCAATTTAATTTTTACCTTGCTTCTCGGGCTTATACTCTAACCTCTTCCTGGGATTCATATCATAAAGAAATATTGTTCTTGTACAGATATTTTACCGATAACTGGTTTTCCTCACATGTTTTCTTCAAACATTGCACGAATTTTCTAAATAAGAAACTATCAGACTCCTCCCATAAGCACTGTTCCACGAAAGAAACTGTATGCCAGTATTCCATACATCCAAGATGACAAATTTAGAAGGAATCTCAAGTCTGCAATTGAAAACACTTTAATATGTTGCAAATTATTTTAATTCCAAAAAATCCACTTACAATAGGATCACTTTTTAAATTTAAAGACAAAATCTGCCCATTATTGCAATCCTCAGTCGTATATAAATATACTTGCCCCAGATGTAATTTGGGGACTTACGTGGGTTCGACTAAGCGATTGCTTAAGGTCAGAGCTGATTCACATAATGGTGTCAGCCATCGTACTGGCTGCAGATTGTCCAATCCCGAATTTTCTAATATCAGAAATCACACAAAAATTTGTAACACCAGCATTAACTATTCTGACTTCTCTGTCTTGGGCCAAACAAGCCGTTTACACGAACTGCTTATCTTAGAGTCATTATTTATTAAGCAGTTAGTGCCCAAGTTGAACAATCACACCACCTCTATACAGTTGTTTCTGGCTTGAGCCGTTTTTCTTCGCTGCTTCTCCTCCTTTCCGAATCATAAAGCCTTCTTTAGTCTTGCTTTTTAAATCTTGTTTTGTTTTAATGTAAGTTTGGTATAATTTGTTGAGACTCTTTAAAGTCAAAGTTATATTCCATGTGTTTTTAATTTGTGTTGTTTTCTCTTTTAGCCTTGATGATGTAACTATGTTGTTACGAAACGCGTCGGCAATAAATGTATCACCTTTTGATGACCAGCTATCTCCTTGTCACCCTGTCCTTCTATGTGCTGTGGCCCGCTTGCGCCAAAGTATTCTGTCTTGTATGTCGTGACTCAGCTCAGGCTTCTTCCGGTGGCCCACATGGAATTCAACCATTGGTTCTACGTTCTTCTATTCCTGATCCGGGTGCGCTCCAGAGGATTCACACATTTCCACCAATTAGTCCGCAACCGTTATGGCCCAGATGTATTGTCCCTATGCAGATCCTTGGAGACGACCATGAAAAAACTTGAAAAAGCTAAATTGGACCTCGATTTTCTACATTACTGCCAACTCAACAAGATCATCCCGAATTTTATTAAGTTTAAACTGTATCGTGCCTCTCTGTACCAAACTGAATTTTATGCTGATGCCACCAACAAATTATTAAACATAGAAATTAATACAAAAAACTTCAATGTAACTAAATATTTATCCACTGTACAAGGTTTATTTCAACGTGTTCGTAGCACCTTATCTTTTATTGATTTTATTATTTTTCAAATTCTTTTTAACAAAAATATTTCTGACTATATTACCAGCATTCAACGATGCCATAGTATAAAACTGCAAAGTCTTGGTGTTGTTCTTCCCCATTTTAACCATAGTGTGAGTTCAATATTTAACCTATCCTCTCATGTACTTTCAAAACGAGAAGAATTCTTATTATCTCTTGGATTGGACTTCTGCATGCCTTGTTACAAACCAAACTACAACAGGTTTTTTCTGCCTTTAGAATCTTTATTTCATAGGTTAAAAAATCAGCCTTTTAATATTGATATTGGTAAATTACAGTCACAACTATCAGATATCACTCAACAGGCATTTAGGAAATTGACTACCAATTGGACATCTTTCTTTAAGAAAACTGACCTAGATATTCTGAAAAATCTGGCAAAAAATGAAAACTTGTTAATCACTAAACCGGATAAGGGTAAGGGCACTGTCATCTTGAACAAAGAAGATTATATAAATAAAATGGAATCTCTTCTGAGCGATGAAAGCAAGTTTCAGAAAATTGGTAAACCTGAATGTAAACATATATTTAAAGTTGAAGACAGAATCAATAGATTTTTAAAAGAACTTAATACTAAGAATATCATTAACAAAGACACCTACGAAGATTTATATTGCTCAGGTACATCCTTTGGAGTCCTTTATGGTCTACCTAAAACACACAAAGAGGGAACCCCATTGAGACCAATACTGTCATCAATTCATGCTCCCAATTATAAACTAGCCAAATACCTAGTTCCTTTGCTTGAGCCGTTTACTTCTAATGAACATACCTTAAAAAACTCTGAAGAATTTAAATCATATGTTTTATGTCAAGACTCTGACTTGTATATGACCAGTTATGATGTGGAATCCTTATTCACAAATGTCCCAGTAGAAGAAACAATCGAGGTTATTTTAGATAAAATTTTTATTGAACCCAGTGATACTTATTTTAACTATGATCGTTGCTATTTTAAGAAATTGTTGCAGTTAGCAGTGCTGGACACTGCCTTTATTTTTAATGATTGTTTGTACAAACAGGTTGACGGTATGGCAATGGGATCACCCCTCGGTCCTACGTTTTCCAATATTTTTATGTGCTCCCTGGAGGAGGACATGTTGGAAAATTGCCCCCTTGGTTTTTATCCTCTTGTGTATGAACGGTTTGTTGATGATACCTTTGTTCTCTTTAAATCAGCTTTCCATGCTGACCAGTTCCTCTCGTACATTAATGAATTACATCCGAATATCAAGTTTACATTAGAGAGGGAGGAAAACGATCGATTGCCATTTTTGGATGTTTTGGTGTTTCGACATGGTAATAGTTTTAACGCTTCCGTTTTTAGAAAAAAGACTTTCTCAGGTCTGGGTTCAAACTTTTATAGTGCTTGCTTTTATCATTTTAAACTCAATTCAATTTTTACCTTGCTTCATCGGGCTTACACTCTAACCTCTTCTTGGGATTCATATCATAAAGAAATTTTGTTCTTGCATAAATATTTTACCGATAACTGGTTTCCCTCACATGTTTTCTTCAGACATTGCAAGAATTTTCTAAATAAGAAACTATCAGACTCCCCTTCCATAAGCACTGTTCCACGAAAGAAACTGTATGCCAGTATTCCATACATCCAAGATGACAAATTTAGGAGGAATCTCAAGTCTGCAATTGAAAAACACTTTAATATGTTGCAAGTTATTTTAATTCCAAAAAATCCCCTTACAATAGGATCACTTTTTAAATTTAAAGACAAAATCTGCCCATTATTGCAATCCTCAGTCGTATATAAATATACTTGCCCCAGATGTAATTTGGGGACTTACGTAGGTTCGACTAAGCGATTGCTCAAGGTCAGAGCTGATTCACATAATGGTGTCAGCCATCGTACTGGCTGCAGATTGTCCAATCCCGAATTTTCTAATATCAGAAATCACACAAAAATTTGTAACACCAGCATTAACTATTCTGACTTCTCTGTCTTGGGCCAAACAAGCCGTTTACACGAACTGCTTATCTTAGAGTCATTATTTATTAAGCAGTTAGTGCCCAAGTTGAACAATCACACCACCTCTATACAGTTGTTTCTGGCTTGAGCCGTTTTTCTTCGCTGCTTCTCCCTCCTTTCCGAATCATAAAGCTTTCAGCCTTTAGTCTAGCAGGTGCTTTTTAAATCTTGTTTTGTTTTAATGTAAGTTTGGTATAATTTGTTGAGACTCTTTAAAGTCAAAGTTATATTCCATGTATTTTTAATTTGTGTTGTTTTCTCTTTTAGCCTTGATGATGTAACTATGTTGTTACGAAACGCGTTGGCAATAAATGTATCACCTTTTGATGACCGGCTATCTCCTTGTCACCCTGTCCTTCTATATATATATATAAATATATATATATATATATATATATATATATATATATATATATATATTGTGAATGTACACCGCTGTATCTCTTAGTTATTAATAATTCAGAAATTTCCCATTTGACTAGGGGGGATAGGGTATAGTAACAGTCTAGGGAGCAACAGGAGATTTTTAAGGAGTGTTTCTGCTTCCCCCTACTTAACGAGAAGCCAGGAAAAACACCTGGGAAGGATAATGACTGTTCACTTCTAGCTAAGCCCCAAACTTAATTAAACCCTTTGATATTTCCAAATACTGGCGACGATTTTTTCTTGTTAATTTGCAGGTAAACGCGCTCAGGTCGTCGACTAAAGTCATGCCTGCGGCACAATTTCTGTCATGAAAAAGGCAAGCCGACAGGAGCCATCAGTCAGTTTGTTTGACTCTCCTGAAGGCTCTGTCGAAACTTCGACAAGAGAGATTGTACTTTAACACAAGTTGTGGTATAGTTTTATGTATTCTTTCTAAATTTACGTAAAGTGGAGATGTGTATTATGTAGAAGAAAGATATTGTGTTTTGTTGTGTTTGTGTTTAGTTGTGAAAAGCATTGTGTTTGGCTGTTTCAAACCATTTAGGCTATACAATCACTTTACGATTTGAAATGCTGTACTTATTCTGAACGAGTTGGAATAGGCTCTGACAGTTGGAGCACTGAGCCCTGGAGCCTCACAGGCACTCATTTCCTACACTTAGGGAAACTTTGACCTTTGACCAGACGTCATCACAAGATAGTGAAGATCTGCCGCACCTAGAGAATCTTCTGTACAAGCATACCAAGGAAGCAAAAAACAGTACGTCCTGTGATTCTAGAGTTATTTCTAAGCCAGTGTAACTTTTTCTCTTGCTTGATATCTCTCTCTCACAACTCATAATTTAATTCAATCCCTTATCCTTTGACTTTGCAACAGTGTACTGTATTTATGTGTCCCTTAATAGAAATGCATAGAGCAACATCATTCCCTTGTTAGAAGTGATTAGAGTAATGCAGTCCATTTTATTTGTGTAATAATTCGTTCTAAGAGAGATCTTATTATTAGTCTTATCTGGAATTATTTCACTTCCAGGAGTGTGTCCTGTGTCATTTGCCAAGTAGATGTTTCTCCTGTGTTTCCTGATTTGCCAAGAGAAGTCCGCCCTACCGAGCTGATATAATTGTATGACTATGGGAATCTTAAAGACTTCTTGTATATGGTCCATTTATGTACACATTGGAATTACTTAATGTACTAATTTCCAGTTCATTGATTTATCAAACTTATTCATTTTAGTGAGATCTGTTACCTTTAATTTACCAGCGTGCTTGTGTAAATAAAGTAAGTGTTAAGAAGCAGAATTCTCACTTGGCGACCTACCAATTATTGTTTGTTCTTTTTTCTCGCTCTGGTTATGATAGTTCGTGAGTTTTATTGCAAGGTCCTGTTAATCACAGTAAACTCCAGCTCCTGTCGAAATTCGTAGTAATATATATTTATATATATATATATATATATATATATATATATATATATATATATATAGATAGATAGATAGATAGAAACTTTACAAGCATTTATACAATGTTTATATATATACATTTACATACATACATATATATACAGTAACTTTATAAGTATTTATGCAATGTTTTCATACAGTTGACTTTAGGTACTTCCCTTGTTAAGATATGTATTCTTTCTAAATTTACGTAAAGTGGAGATGTGTATTATGTAGAGGCTGTGTTTATCGATTGTTTACCATGAAAACTGTTCAAATGCAGCTTGGAATATATAGGTTCATTTGTAAGACATCTTTCTTTCAGAACCAGTCAATGCAAAGATGTCAATTCAGGGACGGCCAGGTCACTGGTGAGATCTTACAGACTGTAGGAAGAGAGCAGTATTTATATATTTAGTATACTTTTGAACTCTTTTAATACGAATATAGTAAAACAGTGTGCAAAACAAAAAAATACCTCAGAGGTTTGAAGGTGTTTGGAAGTGAAGAAATTTGGAAGTGGATTTTTAGCAAGTGCGACCTTCTAAGTTTTAAATATAAGCCAGGAAAATGAAGCAGTCAACTTCAGTAAGTAAGTATACCTTAGTTTTACCAGACCACTGAGCTGATTAACAGCTCTCCTAGGGCTGGCCCGAAGGATTAGACTTATTTTACGTGTCTAAGAACCATTTGGTTACTTAGCAACGGGACCTACAGCTTATTGTGGAATCCGAACCACATTATAGCGAGAAATGAATTTCTATCACCAGAAATAAATTCCTCGAACTCTTCATCAGCCGGCCGCGGGAATTGAACTCCGGCCCATCGAATGACAGTCTGAAGCTCTACCGAGTCGGGCCAACAAAGGGCTAGTCAACTTCAGTGTGGATGGTGAATGAATGGAAGTGATGGATTCGAAAAGGGATTTTGGAGAGAGTAAATATTGGGTAAAAGAGAGGATAAGCCATAGAATAGTATATAGAGGAAGGCAGCATTAGTATTGCAGAAGATATTAAGGAGAAGAGGAGTGTGTATGGATTGTTGAATCAACTGTACTTTATGGAAGTGATGTTCGGATGATTAATATGGTTGAGGACAAAACGGGATATGTTGAAATAAATTGTTTTGTATATTGCATGTGCAATAAGTAGAATTAGAGCTGGGAGAAATACAAATACAGGATAAATAAGGTAAACACAGATCAAACATATGTTAAAGTGTGTTTAATTAGGTGCTTCTCTTATAGACAGGTAGGAGAGAAAAGCCTAGTAAATGCTTGATGAGTTTAGCAGAAACAGTATAAGAATGGAATGGCCTAAGTATCCAGGAAAAGAGTGCTTGGAAGAAAGGTGAGTAGCACAATGCTGTAGGGATGATGCGCTGTTGATGAGCATTCTGTTTGAAGGGTTCATCCTTAATTCATCAGCTAAAGGGGAATGTGCAGTAACTATTCTGTCTTTATATATTTATATATATATATATATATATATATATATATATATATATATATATATATATATATATATATATATATATATATATATATTCTTCTTTTAACGTGCTTTTTCCCATTTTTGTATTTTTGGGGGGGTAAGCACGATGTCTTCTTTTGAAGGACTTTTGATTTGGCTTTGGGGTAGACTGTAGTCTCGATCGGCTGCCCTGCCTGACATCGCTTAGACCCCGGTAGCGTATGTTTCATGTATCATACCAGACCCAACGCCCTTTCTTCCCAGCAGCGAGAAGTTGTTGCGCGGGTAGGGCGAGAGTTCGAGACGTGTGAGATGTTTGTTATGTATTTTTTTTTTAGAAGGTGTTGTAGTGGCTTTGTTTTGTGTGTATTTAGTCTGTAACACCCATTTGCATTTTAAGCAAACCTATCCGTTGATTACATATATAATCCCGGGATGTCTACACGATAGCAAAGTGTCTGCCTCTCTGATCAGTCGGCTGCGATTTGAACCCGCCACAGACCTCTACGAAGTCCGAAGCTGCTGCTGTAACCGACTGAGCCATCGAGGCTCCATATATATATATATATATATATATATATATATATATATATATATATATATATATATATATATATATATATATATATATATATATATATATATATATATATATATATATTATATATATATATATATATATATATATATATATATATATATATATATGTATATATATATATATATATATATATATATATATATATAATGTGTGTATTTATATATACACACACACTACTACCTGACCAACCCGGCACTGCCCGGAAGAGCTTTGAAGAACTCAGAAAAGTTTTCCTGCATCCCCTCTGAATTATTTTGTCGTGTAAAGTATGTGTACAATCATTGAAAATACTTTTCTTTCCTGTGATTAATAATTCTGTCTTGAATTCATTACTTTAAATAAACATGATATATAGACATATACATATCAGGCACTTATCTGATTAAAATGGTGAAAGAGAGAGAGAGAGAGAGAATGATCGACTTGCAGTGGCAAATATTCTCAGGCTTTTTCTACTATGACTTGATGTTTAACCCAGTTCTTAAAGGGAATTGCAAAGCATGAATTTGCTTGCAATAGTTAAAAACCTCATTAGATAAATTCTGCTCCAGATTGTTTGAGTGATGCCTTGAGAGAGAAAGAGAGAGAGAGTGAGTTTGGTGGAGGTGGTTTCCGATGGTGAAGTTGGTGTGCATGGTGGTTGTGTTGCCAAACTATGCGATAATTAGTTTTAGACCTCATTTAAACCGACTATATAACAAAATACGTCATTGTATCATCACGAAGCAGTTGCTGTAGCTAATTCCGAAGGTAAAAACAAAGAAGAAATGAACGAATTAATGAGGAAGTTTGCATTTGAACAAATAAAATAAAAGGAAATACTGTATATGTTGTGCTTAGCCAGCTACTACTAGGCATGCGTGGATAGGGAAGTCATTCTCAGCTGCAGAAAGGAAATCTCTACTTAGAGAAATTACTGATATAGATTTTCTATGTTGATTTTATCAAGGTAATTAACAATTAATAATTATCATAAACTGTGATTAGAATTCACATAAATTCTGATAAAAAAAAAATTTGTTATATGGGATTTATTGTTGTAGGTTAATCATACGTCAGACAAAATCTAGAAGAAAGCCTGATTGCTCAGGCAAAAATTTACCATTAACCCATAAAGCACGTGAAGGTAAACCTGACAGAATTGGTAAAAACGAATATTTCATTCAATTAGTCTGTGCTTGATGTCTGTCACGGGGGTTTGATTTTAAGTTATAACCTTCCTGTGGTCACTAGGGGCTGCCTTGCCAAATTTTGTCTGCATCTGTCAAGTGGTTCGGATTTCTATAGCACACAAAAACAACAAACATTCACTTTGATTATATAGAATATATATATATACATATATATTTACGTATCTATTTATTTATTTATTTAAATACAATACGCGCATCTACAGAGAAAGGGAGGGAAGTCATGAAAGCTCAGTGGTATAGTCAGGGACTTTCACTACTTGATGGTGAGTTCAGACCCCAATCAGGCCCGACAGATTCCACTGAGACACTGCCCCACCATCCTTGTGTGCTACAGATGGCTCAGTATTCCCTGTAGCTGTACTGTATACTATAATACTCGTCTGACCAAGGCCGTGCGTTTGACGATTGCAGGAACTGAATCCGGTCTGCTTCCCACTAGTCCACCGGGCTGTAAATGGATACTTGAGTGTCGTAGAGGGAAGAAAATCGAGTGAACCTAATAACCTCATTCTTAAAGACTTTCTGGTGTGGTGTCACTCCCTCAGAAAAGCACAAAAAGACGAATGGTGTATATATATATATATATATATATATATATATATATATATATATATATATATATATATATATATATATATATATATATATATATATATATATATTTGTGTGTGTGCGTGCGCACGAATGCAAGAAAAAGAGAAAGAGAGTTCATAATCTAATTATATGCCCTTGTGCGTCATTCCGACCCAGCACGTAGAATAGTTTTAGTAGCTTAGGTAGTTACGAAACATCTGGCTTGCATGAGTCTCGAAAAGAATATTTTATTCCTATTCTCATCAGTATCATTTCAGCATTAGATAGATAAAACTGCAAAGAAAGCCATGTCTTATAATAATGAAAACCATGAAAACAACAAGAGCAGTGTAAAATATTAAGTACTCACGTGTCCCGTAAGAATTACGAAGATGGACCAGGCATGTCAGCGCACGTGATTTTGAGGTCACGTGCGTCAAGTCCCGAACGACCTCTTGGCAAGAAAATTCTCTCTCTCTCTCTCTCTCTCTCTCTCTCTCTCTCTCTCTCTCTCTCTCTCTCTCTCTCTCTCGTTCACGGGGTACACGCGTCAGTTGATCAATTACACACACTGCACTATAGTTATGGATGATTTGCCGCGGCTCTCTCTCTCTCTCTCTCTCTCTCTCTCAGGGTCCCAGTGGCTGGCCTGTGTCCTAACACTCATACTCCATCCTTCTCTCTTTCTCTCTCTCTCTCTCTCTCGAAAAAGAGAGAGATCCAAATGCCAGGCCTGTGGCCTAAAACCCGTACTCTCTCTCTCTCTCTCTCTCTCTCTCTCTCTCTCTCTCTCTCTCTCTCTCTCTCTCTCTCTCTGAGAAGCATTCTTTGCAATGTTGTTTGGTTCCCAAAATTTTCATGATTAATGACAGTAGCTCTCTCGCATCGTTTTTCTGTCCGTTTCTTAGTCCACAGTATTGCATGCAATTTATTTGTTTTTGCATGAGTTCAGGCACATTTGGACCTTGACTCATAGCAATTTGGTCAAGTTCAAGGCTACACAGGCAAATTGTTATGATTCTTGAGTACCCAGTGCTCTGTTTACTGGGTCGCAGCTGACTGGGCAATTTACTAGTCACAGAACTGGTAAGAATTGAACAGCAAATCAGCGCATCATGATGTTGCTATAGTGTGGAGTTCCCTCCAGACTTATGGGTGAGTTGCTCCTTCACTCTCTTACCACACCTCCGTCTTACTCCTTCTCCTCCTCCTCCCCATTAAAGGAATAGATAAAGAGCCCGCTGACGGACGAAACCCTCATCTGAATTTCAAAATAATCATTGAGAGTGAAGCAGCCCCTTATTGTTGCATTTTTCATAGTGGTCTCTCTCTCTCTCTCTCTCTCTCTCTCTCTCTCTCTCTCTCTCTCTCTCTCTCTCTCTCTCTCCTGTGTACCAATTTTCCTCTTTCCCCTCCCTTAGGTTTATCAGCCTCTTTCATAAATTCTTTCTCTTTTTGTTCGTATATCACTGATAATCTTGTCTTTATATCTCCCTACTATGACCATTATAGACAGGAAATTAGAGATTATCCACTTGCCATCGTTTCAGAAAATTTTTGAACTCACTTTATCTAAGAAATTAATCGTGCATGTATGTATATATATATATATATATATATATATATATATATATATATATATATGTGTGTGTGTGTGTGTGTGTGTGTGTGTGTGTGTGTGTGTGTGTGTGTGTGTGTGTAAGGTGTAACACCAGTTTATGCAAATGTTTTGGGAAATGAAAGTAAAAGTCATTTTGAGTAGAAAATGTTTTATACACATGTGGATTTTAAGGCTTCGTTTGTCGGTAAGGTGAATTTTTAGGGAGGTCGGAGTGAGTAGTCAGGGATATGGGGGGAGGGGGATGGAGCTGATCAATTCACTTGTTACTCTGAACAGTCTCGCTTTTCTGCCAAGAAAAGTGATCGTGTCCGGGTTACAAGTGTCAAATTCCGGATTCATTTTGAGAGCAAGGAACTGGAGACAATGCCTCACCGTTCCAGTAATGTGGAATATGCAGATAAGATGTACAGTACATTTATGGGTTTTGCAAGTTCAATTTCTAGATTACATGGTTGTGAAATCCTGTTATACAAAAGAGGAAGTCGGCGATTAGGCCTATGTGAATAAAATACCTCCAAATCAAATGTATTCTTTACATACTGAACAAAGGGGAAAAAATGCATACATCATTGAAACTTCCCTCTCCGTCAATGGTATTCACTGGACTCCGATAAAGGAAAGAAAAGGAAGCCTAATGGACTATCCCCTCCATCAAAGATAGGCCTATTCATTAAACACCGATCAAAGATTTAAAATGTATTATCAAAAATCTCTTAGTCCATCAAAAGTGTTCATCACACACCAGTCAAAGGAAAAAACGCATCTATGAAAACGCTTTCGTCTCTGTCAGATTAAAAAGAATGGGAACAAGATGGAACATTCACTTTTTTTCTTTCTCGTCAAAAGTAGCCTATTCATACAGAAATCGAAAGAGGTAAAAAGCTGACGTTGTTCAGATGTTGTTCAAAGTGCAGTATCATCCCTAGCTATATTCCATTGTTATCATGATTACTATCACTATCACTCATTCAGCATAGGCGTAGGCCTAGTCCTGACTGCTGATTCATCAATTCCGTGACGAGGCGGCGCGACAGTTTGGCTAGAATTCACCGATCACAAATAAATGTTGCCAAGCAACATTTACACAACTTTCTTGATGCGTAAAACTAATCATTAAAATTAATTCCATAAAGTCTGTTCACCGGTGATTTACTCGTTGAAGGGACTGTAATGTTACATTTTTCAATAACCTGCAAGAGAAAGTTATAATCAAAAGGCTAGCAATCCAGTTGCCTAACGCCCTTCATCAGCCCTTCCCCCCGCCCTCCCCAATATTCCTAACTACTCACTCCGACATCACGTACGCGCCAACTTAATTGACCGTTTAATGATAACGGTTATTTAAAATACCCTCACCGACAAACGAAGCCTCAAAATGTATGTTTATAGAACATTTTCTGCTCAGCATGACTTTCATTTCCCAAAATATTTGTGGTAAACTCATGTTACAGCTTGTATATATATATATATATATATATATATATATATATATATATATATATATATATATATATATATATATATATATATATATAGACGATATAATATTTTTCATAGCTTATGAGAGAGAGAGAGAATGATTACTACTGTATATCGCTCATGTATGTGTCTATGTATGTTATGTCAGGTAATCAAGTGTCTCTTCTGTTTGTATATTGAATTTCTTATTTACTTTACTTTTTTTTATCTTATTTGTTTTCTTTTGTTACTTCTCCTTCTTAATTCATTCTTTATTTTCTAATTTTATTTTCTGTATTGCACTGTTTTCCCTACTGTAGCCCATGGACTTGTAGTATTTTGCTTTTCCAACCAAGGTTGCAGCTTGGACCCGGTGTTTGTCTAATAGTCTCATCCTAACAAGACTTGTTGAAAACCGCATAGGTTAATCTTGGGCCCGTCTCCCAGAGGGGAAAAGGCACACGGTGAAAAAGTGCTTACATGCAATGTGTCTAAAACACTAGAGGTATTCTAATCACTTCCTCCACATATTATCTTGACGACTTCGCCCGACCCAGTCATGCATCCAGAACATATGACCTATTGAAAGTGACCTGTTAACCTTTAGCGCGGCTGAACCTTGATTGCCCGGGGCCAGACTGAAATGTTAGCGGGACTTGGTATCATGCAATTATGTTATTACTCAAAGATTGTTATTAAACTTAACTGTTCGCATAATAATCGTTATTATCATCTCATCGCTATTATTTTGACTGCGGCTTCCAGGTCTATCATTATTATCAAAACAATTCTATACTGTATGTGGAAATGTAAAATTAGTGTCGTCATTTTCAGAAATCTGTTCTAAGAGCAAAAGGAGCAAAACTTTTGAAGCCAACCATAACCACCTTTCAGCTCCCTGAAACCAGCAATAACCCAAAACCCATCGTCTTCCGAAACTTTTGTGCTTCCAGTACAAATTGGTATTGATAATAATGGCATCATCATTATTGTTAATATACACAGTATTTTTGATAACCTGAAAGTATAGTTTAAAATAATTATTGTTATACAAATATCCCTCTATCTGTATTGTATTAGGAGTCGATATTTTATATTTTTAATGTTTAACATCACGTCAGGTGCCAGCCTCTCTCAACACTGTCCTAATAGGTATGCAGAATGAACGGATTTTTGTCTGCGCTTCAGAACGGTACGTAGCGTCCCTGCGTTGGGTCTCTCTCTCTCTCTCTCTCTCTCTCTCTCTCTCTCTCTCTCTCTCTCTCTCTCTGTTTTTTTTTTTTTTGTAAAAAATCCATTATAGCTTAATAACCCAAAAATCATCTTTCTGCTTGAAGTTTTAAACAGGTAAAAGTACATGTATTTAATTTTTTCATAAGATTCCTTGCTTTTACTAATCACTTACTGTTACAAGAAGAGCGCTGTGGGTCAAAGAACAACAACGTGGGATAAGAAAGAGGGTATCTAGGATTGGAGACAAAAGTGAAGACGGTCATGTTCGTCAGTTTGCAACCAAAGATCGACCTTCGTTGACGCTGAAAGCTGTCCAGTACATTTCCCTAAATGACAGAAATATTAATTAAACTCTGTAGTGAAAATATCACCACCGTAGAACATGACAACAAATCCCACAAACTCAGATGTAGGCGTGGATAGAGGGACTTTACTGTGTCTTCCTTTTCCCATATATACTCTTTTTTCAAAAAACAGCCAAGGCTTTGTATCTTTCAAACAAAAGGATTTCACAGCTTCAAAAGAGCAAACATTATGTGAAATAACCACAGAGTTTTACCTGAACTTGCTGTTGTTTCTTGGAGAAGATGCAAATACCTTGACTTTGTCTTATAAGATTAATAAATGTAGACCTTTAAGAGAATTATCTTTGACAAAATACCGAGGATGAGTTAGCTCATCTTTAACGAAATCATGAAATGTGCTTTGTAATTGTCAAGAGGTTAAATGTGGCCCGTTCTCTTAGAAAGAAAATTTAATTTCGACAAGAAAAGACTGAAGGAGAATACGCTGAGAGACGGACAAGTTGGTGTTTTTGCAAGAATGTAAAGACGTCAGTTGGGGGCGTTTTGTGGGTATGACTTCTGGTATCAGAGGTGAGATTTATCCGGATCCGTTTCCATGAGAGGTATGACGATAGCGGGTGATTTTAAGAATAATGTTTCTTGATGATGATGATGTTGCAGCTTTGAAGTGGGTGTGAAGTAATTCGCCTGTGGCGTGAATTAAATCATATTTGGCCATCCATCGACCCAAATCATTGGAGGATAAAGATCATTAGGGGAGGACTTCGATGTTAGGCCCGGAAAGCACCGGGTTCCCAACCTGGAATGGCAGACGAAATTCTTAGGGTTCCTCTTGCACGGCTCGCCCCGCAGTTCTTCCATGTCTGTTGGCAATAGCGTGGGAAGTGATGACATTTCCTCCCCTCCCCCCACCCCTTGAAAGGTTGATAATAGACTTGAGGACATGTGTCGCATCCACAAAAGCACATCATCTCGAAGCAATGATCTAGACCGCTCTCCCATTCAGCCAAAAAAAAAAAAAATGAAAAGGCAAAGGATCGTAGGTGAAAGGACACAACCTACACAATTTTTAGATTCGGAAATTAAGCAAAGGAGATCTTGATGTTGACCTCCCGGAGAATCGGGATTTTTGTGGACACGTTTGTTTGTCAAAACTGATGAACAGGAAAATGTACAGGTGCTACACAAATGAGGAAAAGGCATGATATGAATAAAATTGAAGATATGAATGTGCAAAAGGGAAGAGGGACTAAAATGGCTCAAGAAATTGATGTTTTGCCTCAGACACATTGTAAGTATGGCTAACTTGACATAGTAGCGTTATTTAATGTAATATATCTGAGGTGAAGACCGAGGCTTTCTGAAGAACCATAAATTTTAGGGAGAGAGGATATTTCACAGGCAGTCTCGAGACATCGGTCTCCTCCGCAGTGTCGAAAATACTTAAAGATCCCTTGTGATGACTATGGTCACCTTTATTGGGGGAAGAATAGAAGGTCATTGTCAATAAAAATATAGGAAATGCTAAGTAAGAAATTGCAGTCCGCCAACAACCTCTTCAATCATAAAACTGAATATGAATAAACTATTGATGGGCTTGACGATAAAAAATGGTATTTATGGGCGATGATTACCTCAAATTCAAAAAATTCAAATTCAAAACATTTATTGACGCAAAATTATATCAAATGGAGCAAGCTAGCTTGCTAACATGCCCCAGACTAAACTTTACAGCAGTTACATAAGCAGCCAAAGTTCACATATATATGGAACACTAGAATTAAATCAAATCATACATAAATATTAAAGTTTTCGAACTTCTTCAAAATTTTCTTTACCTTATCATTGTTTATTATATAACACACCTGTTCAGTAACAGTTTCAGCAAGCCTACTCCTGAACTCAGACAGCTCATAGCATTCCATCATGTAGTGGTGCAAAGAATGAGAAGATGGTTCATTACATAATCTGCATGGTATCCCATTACCCTGAGTATACTCCCATACATATCTATAACCAAGTCTAAGTCTCATAGTCATTGTATCAACCTTTGATAATGCTTTCCCATATGTGACATTCGTATTTTCCAGTACATACAAATAATGTTCTAGACTTTCACTGCCATTTTCAATGATGTTACGAATATTTTCAGTCTCCCACTCGTTCCTTTTGAAAATCATCCTTTTCTTAATTCGCGAAATACTGATGTCATTCTCTATATCAATGGCAGCCTAATTTGTGGCCTCTTTAGCCAATGAATCGGCTAGTTCATTGAGTCTAATACCAGTGTGAGATGGTATCCAAAAGAAAAAAGTTGAATTACCATGTGTTTGCACTTTACTCACAATATCTCTGCATTGCATAACCACATCTTGGTTAGCACATACACTGCTGTTTAATGAATATAAAGCACCTTGGCTGTCACTGAAAACATATATATCCTTCCTCTTATCAACTACTGCATTCAACCCTTCATACATAGCAATTAGTTCAGCAGTAGTACTTGAACAGTTATCCTCTACTCTCTTCGAAATAATTTCATCAACACCAATTCCATCAAGGAAGTATTCCCGAATTACAATGCCACACCCCACTCTAACTCCACTAACAGAGCCATCACAATATATATAAACACAGTTAGTCCGTAGTAATGAATTTATTATAGAAAGAAATGACTGTTTCAGTTCATGGGTATTACATTGATGTTTCTTTGCGCCTAGCTTACAGATATTAACATTAAGTCTACAAGTTAACCAAGGTTTAACATTTACAGTAGCAGGTGTTTTAACACAGTACCCAAACAACTGATATTTCACTAGTGTTTTATTCTCACGTAATTATTGATTTGAATAGGGGCGGCACCATTACCACAGACCTTATCAACAGCCATTTTAAGACTTCTGTCGCCCCTCCTGATCAAACGTATCATTGCCACAGCAGCCAACTCATGTATTCTGTCAGAAATTGTCGGAAGGTTCAACTCTAACCTCATAACTTCTATGCGGGTACTTCTCGGACAACCTAATATAATTCTCATAGCTTTGTTCTGCAAAACCTCGAGGGGTTTTAACTCATTCTCGGCATACAAAATTAACATTGGCGCAGCATAGTCTATAACCGCTCGTACAGTACTTATGTAGACTATTCTTAACACCGGAATTCCGGCCCCATTACCTTTATTAGCAAGAACACGTAGTGGATTCAACCTAGCAGTACAAATAGTTTTCAGATGGTCAATTTCATCATTAGATCTGTTAAAGCCAATAAACATGCCTAAATATTTATATGACTGCACTTTTTCTAATTTTATTCCATTAAGCTGAAGGTCACACCCACTCATTCCCCTAGACTGAAATTTACTTTTATTTTCATTTATAACCAGCCCCATAAGCATACACAAGTTCTGCAACTCAGCCAGTGCCAGTCTCAGTTTATTTTCATCGTTGCACTGCAGCACAATGTCATCTGCATAAACAATTTGAATGTTTCTGGGGAAAGCGTGCCTAGCAATCTTGTCCATCAACACATTGAAAAGCATAGGGCTGAGTACCCACCCTTGTGGAGTACCCAAATCCTCAGATCGGCTACCCTGGAACCACGTCTTCGCTTTCCTATCACTGAGGTAACTATCCAACCACTTCAATAATTTCCCTTTTACACCTTTACCGACCAATTCCTCAAGTATGACATCAGCATTTGCCCTATCAAAGGCACCTTTCAGATCCACAAACGCTCTATATTTGGCGTAAGCATTACTCAGTACCTTAATAACACAATCTGATGTACTTTTTCCTTTCAAAAAGCCATACAAATTATGAGACAACTGATCACCTATTACAAATATCAATCTATTTAATATTAATCTCTCCATCATTTTACACATACATGAAGTGAGGGAAATCGGTGTGAAATCCCCATTACCTTTGGGCACTGGAATGATTAGGGCAATTTTCCATTTAATGGGAAGTCTACCATTCACGTAAGATAAATTAAATAAATCCAACAACGGACTATTTTCCATCGATATCAAACAATTCAGTACCTTATATGTTATGCCATCCTCGCCTGGAGCTGTAGACTTCCCTTTTTTGACGGCACACAACAACTCGTCTTCAGTAAAAGGCACATCAGCTTCATCATTCATAACAGACTGCATCATCACAAGTCGCCGTCTCTTTGTTCTCCTGTTACGCAAACAAGCTTGCACATTATTAGGTAAAATTTATCAAAGCTAGACGATGCAGCCCATTTACTCATCAATTCATCAGCCTTACCTTTGGGATTCGGATGACAAATCACTTTCCTTTTAATACCTCTTACTTTATTGACTTCATTCCACACCCCACCTAATGACTTAGTAAAGGATACCATCTCTAAAAATTTATTCCAATGTTTACCTCTTATATTTTTCCTCATTTCTGTTGTGCAATCTGCTATTTGCATCATAATTTCTTTAGACTTCTGATCACTAGGATTTTTGCTCCATTTACTTTGCCCTTTTCTCAATAAACTGCACCATCCTTTAACAACCTTGTCATCAACATATCGTGACTTAGGTCTACTACACTGATTAAGTTCAGGTTTCTTTGTCCTGTCTAAAATCTTATCAACAACAATCATTAAATCCTCATAAAACTTATTTTCATCATTGCCATGTCCATTGTTACTTTTATAATCGTTATACCATTCTCTGACCTTTTGCTTAAAGTCATCAGTTCTATCATCCTTTAAGTGGTATATTTTCCTGCTTGTGTCATATACAATCTTCCCAATATTCAAAGAAACATGAATAGCAAAATGATCACTAAGCAGATCCCTGACGATCTTTGCACAGCCTTCATATGATACCATATTGAATAAAATTGCATAATCAATCCTCCCACCTCGAACATGTGTAGGCTCATTATTTCCCAATACTTTAACATCATCCAAAGAATTCAATATATTATACAAAATTCGGCCATTCCTATTTGCAGTTCCAGTAGTTCCCAAATTAGGATGACGAGCATTCATGTCCCCAATAACAGACATTTATCTGTAAAAATACAATCTGGCATATCGTCAATGTCAAGTTTATCTGCATGAATATACACATTAACAATACAAATTTCTATATCTTTCAAGTTCACCTTTACACAAAGACACTCAGTACCATTAATTTTTAGTGCCCTAACAAAAGTAGCAGGAATACTATTCTTAATCAGTGTTACCAAACCCCTAGTATTATTAGTACAATCCGCACATAATTCAAATGCCTGATATCCGGATAATTGGAAATTAGTAGCACTGACACCTGTTTCTTGCAAAACAATCACATCAGGATTGTTATCAAGAACATAAGAATGTACATCAGTAGATCTTTTCATCAAACTATTAACATTCCAGGATACACATGTCAGAATTTCTTTATCCATCGTTACATATTTTATCCTTAAATTCCTTTGCCGACCTCAAGATATTGGTTCTGACATTATCTTTTGGGTTCATTGTATACTCAATAACAGAATCCTCTTTCCTTCCTTGCACAGAAGATACACCATCACTACTTTGACATTCATCTGAGAGAGATTTTACCGGCCTAGACTCACACACAACATTATTTTCAGGACTGTTACCTTCTGCACAACCAACGAACTTTTTCATTCCGCTTTTTGAAACCGCACCACGGTCATTTGTATCACTTGTTTTACAGCAATTTATGTTAGCAATCTGAGTCTGTAAATTCAAAACTAGATTTTGAAGTCTTTCTATTGCCTGGCAAAGCGAGTTTATTACATCAGGATCAACTTTACCATTAGTTATCACACCATCAGTTTCTTCTCGCTGTCTCTGTATCTCAGCTCTTCGTTCCCAGACGTTAACAACCGGGGCGCTAATTTGATTGTTTGGCGCCTGATTGCCTGCTGCTGCCAACTCTGTTATTTGAAACTTTCCAACACGAGGCCTCTTCTTACACACCCAAGACCTAGCATTGTGTTCCTCTCCGCAATTACAACATTTTGGAGTGATTTTTATGTTTTTTTATCTTATCCGCACATTCCTGTGAATCATGACTCTTGCTGCAGAATCTGCATCTAAAACTATTTTGACACTTGAAAGCCATGCGTCCCCATTTACTACACTTATAACACAGTTTTGGATTTTCATTATATAGTGCGACCTTTCTGTAACCAATACACGGCACAAACACTCTTTCTGGGATCTCGCCCTTTATTAAAGCAATAACCTGCGGTTTTGGGTTGTCTTTCCCTTTATAGTTGACTGCTCGACGCTTTACCCAAACCATGCGACCATCAACTAGTAACTCCTCTGGATCCATGTACACTGGATAGTCAAAAACTATGATCTTAGAGTACTTTTCACCGTCCTTAGGGATCTCAAGAACTATATTCTCAAAGGCAACTGTACTGAGAAATTCAACTGCATTATGATCTTTAACAGTAATATAAGGTCTGTTCCTACCTTCTTTAAAAAGCACTTCAAATTCCCGATAAGATTTGTTTAACCTGAGAGCCCATTGGAGTTTGCCATGGTAATCCAACTCAACGGTGTTAGGAAAGTATAGCCTTTTCCTTCCACCCCCGTGGTTCGCCTCTTCTATCTCTTCATTGTTATTCCTCCTATTGCTTTCACCATCTTCAATCCGTTGATCATGTGTAGCCAAACTCTCTTTAACAACTATCCTTTGTCATTTATTATCCAACGAATTTCCACTTTCTTCGTCAACAAATTCCGTGATTATTGCACCGATATCCTGAACTTTCTCTTTCTTCTCATTCTTCTTTTTCCTTTTCTTTCTAGCTCGTTGATGTTTGTCAGAATCTCCGCCGTTTTCACTGCTAGATACTTCTAAATCCATACAGACACTTGTTACTTCCATGTCCAAGGCGTGTCTTGACCCAGGGTCCGGTGCTGAGAATCAAACAAGGGAATAGACGAAGCAGCTATCAAGAGAACCTTCCTTCACGAAAGCTCAGAGCGCTCTCATGATTACTTCACAAGGAGAGTTGCTGAATTATCCTTGAACGCTAGTTCTACTAACTATAACTTGTCGGCAGGTCATTTTATACTTAACAGGCAACTAATCCTGTATTTAATTCGTTGCCTCTAAGTGCTTTTACATAGTTTTAGCTTGTGTCGTATTCTTTAGTATTTTGTACTTAAACGGTTGGTTTATTATTGACTGTTTGAAGATTGGCTCACTTGTTTATAGTGTTTTTAGAAATATATATTTTTTTAAATTGATTCAACATTGGTACTTTTTGTCTGTGTACCAATTATATAACTAAGTTACATATAAAGAAGCATGTAACTTTATTGGGCCATATTAGTAATTTCTATAGTGAAGAGGAGACGCGATGTCTCGAAACTGTCTTTCAAATACACAGTATTTCTCGAGTTCATTACAGTTCGATTTTGAGCTTCTGATACTGAAGTTTCTGTGACAGCAAAATGTAAAAAAAAAAATCATCCTTTCGACAGCACCTTTTCACTAACATTTACTGTTTCCTTTGGTGCTTAAAATGATAATAGTCGCGTTCTAGAGATTTTAGCTGACTACTATAAGTTAAGTATAGTTTAGTTTTACCAGACCACTGAGCTGATTAACAGCTCTCCTAGGGCTGGCCCGAAGGATTAGACTTATTTTACGTGGCTAAGAACCAATTGGTTACTTAGCAACGGGACCTACAGCTTATTGTGGAATCCGAACCACATTATAGCGAGAAATAAATTTCTATCACCAGAAATAAATTCCTCTAACTCTTCATCAGCCGGCCGGGGGAATTGAACTCCGGCCCATCGAGTGACAGTCCGAAGCTCAACCGACTCAGCCAAAGAAGGGCTTACTCTCTAAAGGTTGGAAATGGAAGACAGAGTGACTGATGCTGGTGAGCGATAAAGGGTTCTTGTGTGATATCAGTGAGATACCGTAGAGACTGGTCAAAATCTTGAAATTGTTTGTGAGATGACGATGTTGAAAGTAAAATCTTATTAGATAAGGTTATGAGAGTAATATAAACATGGGAAAAGCATTGACGAGTATTATAGTGCATTTTGAACAAATGAAATTAGTTGAACAATAGATCAGGCATTTGAGAGTAAATGTTACGGCGGATTCTATAAAAAGTTGTCATGCAGTAAGTAAGGTAAGGGAGGAAATGGTGGATGTAATAGTGCCCAAGGAGCAAGTGGTTGAATGTGTGAATGTGATTTTTGAGCCAGTTTTCCTTTACAGAAGTGAAGTATGGCTGTTGCATGCGAAGGAAGTGCAAAATGGAGACATGTTTTTAATGTGTGTGTGTGTGTGTGTGTGTGTAGTTAAGACTGTAAACCATAAAGAACAGCATTAAACTTAGGTGAATAAACAGATATGTGTTTTGAAATGGCTTGGTTGTGTAGAGAAAAGGAGAAATTTGAGATCCTTTGGACGAGAAGAGAAAATGAGAGACTTTAAAGTGGTTTGGCCTTGTATTAAGAATATGAAATTTTGCTGTGGTTCATGTCAAGAACAACCTGGAATCGAGTTAAGAACATTGTACATAATTCAAATTTCTGTGGAAGTGGAATCCAGCCAGACCTACAACATAATACTGATCCTCGAACGAAAGGACTTTTGACATCTAGGAAGTATAAAATTCTGTTTTTGACTAATTGTAAGTGAGTAGCGCTTTAAGTGTAGTGACGGCCGATTTTTCTGTATGAAGCTGTTAATTCGGTGGAGGTTTAAAGTTCAAGCGAGTTCGTCCTCAGTGGATGAAACTTTTGTTTTGGAGCCTCAAAATCAAATATGACGCGTATAAAAGCAGACAAAACTGCTTACTAGTGAATTGTTATTTTTGACTGGCATTTATAACTAATAATGCTCTAAAATAAAACATTGGTCAGAGGCAGATCACTTGAACAAGAGTTAAGTCATTATGTCTTTAAAAATCTTTAGTCACTGCAACTTTATAGTCTCTCTCTCTCTCTCTCTCTCTCTCTCTCTCTCTCTCTCTCTCTCTCTCTCTCTCTCTCTCTGCAAACTGCTCCTATTTTTCAGTGAAATGCATTTGGTTGGCTGTTTTATAAAGGTGGGAAGCCTAAATGAATATGTAGTGTGAGGGACAATACCAGTGCTTATAAGTAACAAAGAGAGAGAGAGAGAGAGAGGGGGAGTTTATGGCAAAAGATTTAGATCTTTTTTACATCAATCATAACTTGGAATGATCAGTTTTTAGTAAACAAATTTTGGGTATTTTTAGATGTTCTGCGGATTCTTTGAAGCGCAAAGCTGCTTTTTCTAATGTTCCGGATGAACATTCCAGTTTTAGAATGGAAATCCGAGTTAGCTTAAAGGTTTTGTGGATTACTCTAAACACAAGGCACTCCATCCACCTTATGACCAAGGTCATTGTTGGGCCAGTGTGCATAAATCAGTCAGTCAAACCTGAAGGGGCAGCGCATCTTTTCCGTCGCGTTAAGCCCCACTCTCTCTTTTTTATTTTTTTTTTTTCGAGTGTAGGCTTGATAAGGACCTTTAGCTGTCCTTCCGTAGTGCCTATGTGATTAAGGAACAAGAGGCCTCTACTTGTTCTGTAACTCCTAAACATGTAGTTCACCACCCTTGATCTCACTTGAACCTCCAATACATAATGAGGCTTTCGTGTAAAGTTTTTCAATGGCCCCACACTTAATTAAACTATTTCTTAATTATCCACCCTTGTGAGATGGCTTGGCTTTTCGGTTGGACAGAACTTGAGCCCTTCAGCCTAGGGTTCTTTATGCCGAGTGTCGGTGAAGATGGCTGGTGGTACCTGAGAAGAAGAAGTCGAAAATGTGATGTTTACAAGCAAAGAATGGGCAGACACTACATACAGACATGTTACATACATACTGACAGATTTGTCACATACAGACAAACAAACGATTAACAAACTGTGGTCAGAGACGCACACTGGCGCTACCAGCGTAGGAAAATTTATAACAGAGAGAGAGAGAGAGAGTATTTGAATGCATATTGATGAGGGCAGTGACCTCATCGTGCAAGATTATACGACCAAGTGCTATCTTTTAAGGTCCGAATAAACATATCGCCTTTGCTCTCCAACAAAAGGAAGTAAAATAAAGATCGAAGATTTACTGGTAGTAAAAGTCTACTGAGGTGGTTTCGCTTCGGACATGCTCCATTGGACCGCACCTGTTGAAAGTTGCATTTATTTGTTTATTTGAAGTATTTATACCGAGTTCTGGGATGCAAATCCTGATTCATGAGTTTTTCTTTTTCTTTCTTTTTTTGTGCAGAAGCATTTTTGTGGACTGCTGTGTACTTTTTTGCCTATCATTTAAAATGTTATTTTGTATGTGAAATTGTGGTTTTATATTTCGGTTCGGCAATTCCTTTTAATTCTTTTCTTTGTGAGTTTGTCCATTCACAAGACCGGCCAAGAGAGGAAAGTTGAACTGGCTTGTTAAAAGATGATTCATCAATGAAATTTGCAACAGACTTTAATAGTCTAAAAGCAGCGGCACTTGGCCACAGTAAAACCGGGGTAGCCAATAATGATAAGCTTCAGAACATCATATTATTAGTCATAGTTTGCGTTCATTCACGTGGGAATAGGGCACAGGGATCATTTACTTGTTACCAAGCATCTGCAGACTAGAATTTTAGTTAGTGAAACAGGGAAAAGAGATAAGGGAAGATAGAAGTGAGATAAAATAGCTACAATTAATAAAATAAATGATTAGACGGCCGAAAATCTATGAAATCCGGATGAACAGCAGAGAGCGAAAGAAATGGGTAAGACGGGGGTTGGTGTATGACCCAGAACAACTCAAAAATAACAAACGTAAAATCAGTGAGGTATCAATAACACAAATACCCAGTATCGTTGAAGTAACAATAACACGATGAAGGAGTAAAGATTCCGTAACAACATTGAAACAACAAGGAAGAATTGACATATGGCAACTTTCACTAGCGCGATGACGTCACATTAACGCAAAGACAACATAGAACGTAACCAGAAAAACACAGCACCAAAAACAAAAACAATCATTTCCCGTTTTACAAAGACGGTAAAAGACGAAAAATGTAAAAATAATTCAAATGCCGATTTCATACCAAATCAACAATATCAGATTTATCGTGTATGAAAGAAAATCCATAAAATTTTTTTTTTATTTATTTTAACGATTTTTTGTTTTGTTTTCCCACCACCAACAGGGGATCTGCCATTTCAATCTCTCACATTTCGCGTTTTGGTGTATAATGTCATGTAACTAAACACCGTTAGGAAAACTCAAATCTCTCTCTCTCTCTCTCTCTCTCTCTCTCTCTCTCTCTCTCTCTCTCTCTCTCTCTCTCTCTTACCCTGTGGAAATTTTGAGCAAGTCTCTCCGTCTCTTACCTTCTCACGCACCCTGAGTAAATTTGATAATCTTTCTCTTCCACGTGTATTCATGTACACACGTATATATAATACTGGTAATCTTCTTAGACACGAACACATATTATTCAGTTTCATTCCACATAGGAAAATGAAATATGTAAATGGTTAGAATATGCCCAACAGTTTCGTCCTCCAATGGACCATGGAGGACGAAACTGTTGGGCATATTCTAACCATTTACATGTTTCATTTTCCTATGTGGAATACAACTGACATGTATATATATACATGTGTGTTGTTATATATACAGTATATATATACATATATATGTGTGTGTATGTATATAAAACCACAATACCACTTAATATAGAATTCATTTACCTTTTAAATAACGTACACCTGAATGGAATTATTATTAATTATTAAATGCATCAGCCGAAACTTGGTTTCGATCCAAAAGTGACTGCGGACACCCATTTGGCTAACATGAGATTTAAAGTTGATTTCTGTACTTAGAATCGAATTCAACCCATTTCCGCCATTATAGCTGATTGCTGCGTTAATAACACTTGGCTGATTCATTTTTTTTTAAATATAGACACGTGACTGTGTTATAATCGTAAATATCAAACAGCAAATACTTCTTAATATCAGAATCACTTTACATTAGAAAATAATTTACATCCAAAGGGAATCGTGGTTGATAAGTTCAACTCCGCAAGCCAGGGTTCGAAAAAGTGTCTTTTGGACTAGAGATAGAGGTAAACAGCTGGTTTTCTTTAAGAGTGCAAGTTATTTACAAGGTAAAGTGAAATCTGTAGTAAAGGATAATTTGGCTTCATCTTTTAGAGTATATAAAAGTTACTTGTGAACTAGTGACGAAACAAAAATTGAATGGGTGCGTTTTACAAACTTAGCACTTTACTATCGTGATGCTGGGCTGATTCAGCTCATAGAGCCTGAATTCGAAAGAGGTGTGTTCAGCAGAATGAAATCGACCTACACCTCTCTCAGGGGCTTATGGGTAAATTCACTGTCTTTTCTTTAGCTAACCCAGAAGGCATAGACTGGAACCCTAGCTATGCTAAGGTGAATTTCATATTAAGGGATAATAATGACAACGGTGCGTGATTTTGATATACAATTGAACCACAGGCGAAGAAATAACATATGTGTAGGTCCTGACCGGCTTCTACTTTATTTCTAAACCACTGACGAAGGAGTGATACATAGCAGAAGAAATTCACAATATATATGTACGGGGATATCTATTTATCTATCTGTCTATATATATATATACTGTGTATATATATGTATGTATGTATGTATGTATGTATGTATGTATGTGTATATATATATATATATATATATATATATATATATATATATACATTGTGAATTTCTTCAACTGTGTATCAGCTCTTCGTCAGTGGTTTCGAAATAAAGTCGAAACCGGTCAAGACCTACATCGAGTATGTTATTTCTCCACCTGTGGTTTTATTGTATATATATATATATATATATATATATATATATATATATATATATATATATATATATATATATATATATATATATATATATATATATATATATATACACACACACACACACACACGATTATCATCAGCGATCATTCTCAATTTGACACGAACACAAACATACTTTTGGTGTTCGTAAGTAGTTCTGTTAGGGTATTTGTTCTTGAATACCTTGCTCTGTGAATGGATCTATGGAGAAACCCCGTGGGCGTCACATCAAGAAAGTTCGTAGAAGGCACAGCAACTCAGGATGGTTGAATTAAGCGTTTTCGTGTCCTTTTCCCGTCTTCTTCAGTGATGTTTTCTGCTTGTCTTTTCAACTTGTATCCACAAACAAGCAGGCTTTATGAAACCCACACACGTGGATTATCGTCCATAAGATCCTGGTCACATGACCCTAAATGAATGACGATGACCTAGTCATCAAGGTCACATGTGTATTTTTATGAATGACATTACCATGGTCCCAGTGTAATAATAGTAGAAAATCTCAGCAATTTTAACTAAGTATAAAATGCATTCTAAATACTTTCGACATTGACAGAATTTTTAGGGTCACCGTTATGTTTCCATGGAAAATGATCAGCAGATTTAAAGTAAAGTTCAATGACTTTGTTATGATGTAGCTCTTGACGATTTTTTTAATGTCTTTTACCATATTTTCCCGTCTTATATACTCTCCCAGGAGGAACTGATTCTTGTCTCTCCTACAGTAAGAATTTTTGTTGAGAAACTTGACTCATTTTCAAAACGTGAATTGAAAAAAAGTTCTTAGATATGAGAGAGAGAGAGAGAGAGAGAGAGAGAACGAGTAATGAATCCCATTATTGACAGACTCGCGCTAACCGCTCTCATTCTCAACGGACGCTTGCAAACACTTTTGTCACCCGATCCAAAACCGCGTAGCTTTTTTAAAAACTGTTCGATTCGGAAGTTTGCACAAAGGCCCTTTTCCGTTTCGTACTCTTACGATAAAAGTGGGAAGTGTGTGATGGAATTGTGCTTTGGCATGAAACGGTTTTTCTTTTAGTTCCCCTTAAAGGGAAACAAAGCAACGGAAGATTGGCTTTTAAGAAATAAGTGGAGGACGCTTCGTTGTAAACAGCGTCCGAAATTGGTTTGCAGTGGTATACGCGATTCTGTGGTTTTAGTATTCATCTCTCTCTCTCTCTCTCTCTCTCTCTCTCTCTCTCTCTCTGCCTGTTTGTAATGCTGCTTTATCTTAGTAATTGTTTCTCTCCCTCTCTCTTTCTCTGGAATTACTGGAGCTGGTTAACGGCCTTTCTCTCTCTCTCTCTCTCTCTCTCTCTCTCTCTCTCTCTCTCTCTCTCTCTCTCGTGCCAATTTTCGTTAATATCCAACTTTTCCTCTCTCGTTAATATCCAACTTGCTCTTTCCTGTGTGTCGAAGGTTAAGATTATATATATATACATATATATGTGTGTGTATATATATATATGTATATATATATATATATATATATATATATATATATATATATATATATATATATATACACGCATGATCCTCGGAGGAGCCACAGACCCACCTACTGAACGTTGAAAATGATAAGAATAATTATCCTTTCGCAGACGTTCCCTGTGAAAGGCTAGCCACGCCTCCTGGCATTCTTTGAAAGCATAATTAAGCGACGATTCCAGTGCGCCCAAGCATAAACTTTTTCTGGCAGCAAATATCGGTTAGTGTGCATTCAGGCTACGGCCAGAAAGAAACGACTTAATGACGAGCTTCGTACGTGTGCAGCTTTTTATAATCGCAGGTGGAGCTCCCCGCCTCCAGAATTACAAAACAAAAAAAAAAAAAAAAAACGTTATTCAAGATCGATTCTACTGCGACGTTTGCTGAGAACACCCACTTTTTAATGGCCACTGTGAAGTCGAGAAGTCATTATATAAAATATATCTTTGCATATTTTTGCATATATTTTAACCTTGAATAACATCGACCCCATGGTGGGTAGTGCCGTCAGTGCACCTCACGCAGTGCACTGTAGGCATTACTTAAGGTTCTTTGCAGCGTCCCTTCGGCCCTTAGCTGCAGCCCCTTTCATTCCATTTAGTGTAACTCAATTTATGTTCTCATTCTTCCATCTTGCAACCCACCTTCTCCTAACAAAAGTTTCATAGTGCAACTGCGAAGTTTTCCTCTTGTTACATTTTTCATACCTTTCTACTCTCAGTTTCTCTTGAAGCGCTAAATAACCTCATAGGTCCCAGCGCTAGGCGACTGGCCTAAATTCTGTATCCCATTCCATTCCAATAACATCGAAAACTTCAACGCAATAGAGTATCAAAACTTGGAACACAAGTTCTTAAGCACCATCTGTGCCAGTCTTGTGAAACACCCCGGCCTGCTCCTGCTATCCCTCCCCACAAGAGCGAAAATCCAACAAAATGCGACACTTCATTCCAGCATTTACCAACCAGTGGAAAGAGTCAGTTATTTGTCCAATAGTAATTATTTTTTCATATTTGTAATGCAAAAGAGTTAAGAAGTACAATTCACATGAAACCTGGGTTGATCGTTACTTAAGGTAATAAGAGAATGTAAAAATATTGAGTGAGGCCATTAGAATTGACTTTTCAATATATATATATATATATATATATATATATATATATATATATATGTATATATATATATATATATATATATATATATATATATATATATATATATATATATATATATATATATATATATATATATATATATATATACTGTATATAATATAAAACAATTCTAATAAACTTATTTTAAGTGAAAATCAACACAGGTTTCATATGAATTGTATTTCCTACCCCTTTGGCATTACAAATATAAAAATAATAATTATTATTGGGCAAAGTCCTTCTTGATTTTCATTTGCTTCAAGTGCTAATGCACATGTGGCGTCTGAGTTCACTGGCTAATCCCCAAACGTCTCTAGTGCTTCTTCCAGTCTTCAGGAAGAATAAAGAACACTGTTATATATATTCCTTCCTAAACCGAGAGCTTCCATAACAATCCACGGTCTTCTTCAGTTTCACAATAGAACTACATTCTAATATGGCCGAGAATGTCCAAAAATTTTAAAAAATTAAAAATGAAAATTTAAAACTAAAAAACTAATTACAAAATTCATTCTCAAGAATAATCCGCAGAATTCCCAGGCAGGATGCCTCTCCATGGCTACCCCGGCTCTAAAGAAAGCTCCTGGTCTGAGAAATCTGTTAATCAATGTTCAAAACTTTGATCTTTATATTAAATTTGTGAATTTTGCATTTTCAGTTTCAAATCTTTTTTTCTCAAAAAAATTTTTGGCCATTCTCTGCTATATATTAGAATGCAGTTCCATTGAGAATCTGAAATGGCCCTGACGAAGATCAGGAATGGTTGAAGCATCTGTCGGCTTAGGAATGAATAAATGTTTACCCTCCCTGAAGACTGAAGAAACCCTAGAGACTTCTGGGGATTTGTCAGTGAATTGTAGAGCAACAAGTGTGTATATGTATATATATATATATATATATATATATATATATATATATATATATATATATATATATATATATATATATATATATATATATATTACAGGATGTTTCAAGAAATTATAGCCATGCCCCCCTCTACAGCATAAACTAAAATTGATATGGACAAAAACAAAAGTAATTCAGAACAGGTATTTATTTAAGTTTCTCTCTGAGTATTTAATATTTTGTGTGGCCTCCATCTGCCTGTACCACAGCCTGCATTCTTGAGGGGTATGATTTCAGCAAATTGCAAAAAAGCTGAGACTCAAACTCCATTTCCCTGAGCACTTCAGTCACCTCTCTTCACAGGTCGTCGAGGCTTGGTATACCATCATAGTTCACTGTGCACGTTTCAACATGATCCTTTAAGATACTACCAATGTTTTCACGCACATTAAAGTCAGGGGAGCTACCTGGAAATTCACTTGACGAGAATAAATCGATACCACTGTTTCAAAGCAGCTCCTGTGTCGGAAGAGCCTTGAAACATGGTGGCTTATCATGCAAAAATGTAACTTCTTCAACAGATAACACATTTTCAGGATCTTTGAGGAAAGGAAATACTCTACCAGTAAGCACAGTTTCTCTGAAGTATTCGCCATTCCATGACTGTCCTTTTTCTTTGATGATCCACATTAACCATTTGGCTGTGAAACAGAGAAAAATTCCCAAACATTCAGGAAATTTCAAAACTTGGTGATAGCGCATGCCATCTCTGATATCATCCAACCTTACAGCCCAAATGATGTCATTTTTATGATTTGACTTCCTGACTGTGTAAATGAAGAATTCATCTGATGCGGCAACATGGAGAAAGTCACCTTCATCCCAATCTTTAAGAAATGAACCACAAAACCGTGCACGGTCTTCTCTCTGTTGCTGAGTGATGTTGGGCTTGCTGATAACATGAAATGGCTTGATACCAGATTTTTTCAACTCATGATATACAGCACTATAACTTCTCTTCATTCCCCTTTTTGTTTCTAGTTCAAGCGCCAATTTACGTAAAGACTTTCTTGGTCTACCCACTGCCTCAGCTATGATGTCTTTTGATTCCTGAGAAAGGACTTCAGGCCTTCCAAGATCTCACTCTTTTTGCAATGACAGTCATATGGATTTTTGTTCCAGTTTCTTTTAACAAAGGATTCATCTCTTTTAATGTATTTAGCTATCCAGGAACGTGAAATGAAGAATACACCAGCATCCCTGGCCTCTCTGAAGGTTATAGCCTGGATTCGGTCAGTCCATCTGATTTCCTCATTAGCCATGGCTCTATTTAACTCCGTCACTCAGTCTGAAAATACAAGAAATGTAAAATGAAAAATAGCTTAATAGAAACTCAAAATAATGTACTTGGAGATAGGCTATAGCAGAAAACTTCACAACTTTCCATTTGTTCTGTGGAGGAGAGGCCTCTAATTTCAAAACACCTGGTATATATATACAGTATGTGTGTGTATATATATATATATATATATATATATATATATATATATATATATATATATATATATATATATATATATATATATGTATATATATTATATATATCTTTATCTGTATCTGTCTATCTATATATATGTATCTATACCTATATATAAATATAATATATATATATATATATATATATATATATATATATATATATATATATATATATATGCAATTTTTATTGAAGTCAGTGGCATTATTTGCAGAGACTATCTTTTTTCACTTTGAATCAATTTTTACTTCTTTTCCTCTTCTGATATATATATATATATATATATATATATATATATATATATATATATATATATATATATATATATATATACACACATATATATATATTGTATATATTATACATACATATATTTATCTGTATCTATATATATATATATATATATATATATATATATATATATATATATATATATATATATATATATATATATATATATATATATATATATATATATATATATATATATATATATATATATATATATATATATATATGCAATTTTACTGAAGTCAGTGGCATTATTTGCAGACTCTTTTTTTTTTTTTTTTTTTTTTTTACTTTGAATCAATTTACACTTCTTCTTTTCCTCTTCAGGTGAACTTCCCCGGAATAAATAAAAATTATTCACGATTATTTCCATTTACCTATTATAGTCGACGGACTGACGGCGGCGTCTTCAAGACTAAATTACAAATCTATCTATCTATCTATCCAGACTTAGCCAGCCTTGTGCTAGCGCGGGCTTTTGCTCTTCACCAGCCTGTAACTCACGGTGCAGCTCTTTCGAGAAAAGAAAAACAATGGTAGTTCATAGGGTGAGCGTGCAATCGCTGATGATGTCATTCAGTCCTCTCTTATCTCTGGGCCAGAATATAAAAAGAACAATCGGAGTGAAAGTGTTATATTGCCACAAACATTTTTTGTTGCACCATGTGAACTTGACAGCTAATCCTGAAATATAAAATATGACGTCACTGGAGTGTTGAATTTCTACTAGTCGCCAGGTCTCATTCTCTCGGCGAGCAATAAAGGGCGTGAGCGAGAGCATGAGTTCTGTCTCTGGCCGATAGTTTTGATTTGCTCCATTGCCTGCACTTTCTGTCGCAATCGGGAGAGTTTTGTCGCTCGTTTTTCCCTTCAGATTCTCACAGATGTCTTGTGGTTCCCTTGAAGAAGGGAGGATGAAGGCCGTGTTCGTTTGTATGTTTAATGCAGGCCGTTGTTGATTTATACTTAAGGCTGCTGTTGTAAGTGTACTCCCTGAGAAGCAGGCCTCTCAGTGAACGATCACTGTGCCTTCTAACACTTCTTCCAGTTTAGATTTACGATCGTGGACAGCCACATAATGTTAGAATATTGCCCCTTGTTTGCGGTGGACTTGCAATCAACCGCGTACAGTGGTAGTACTGCGACGTATGTAGCAATTGCTGAGGGCTTGACATGTCCCTTCAGTACATTTAAATTTGTATACTAAGTTGGTCGACTCCCGCATCTCTCTAGGGGGCCGTCTATTCCACATTATGAGGGTGATGACCAGGTTCGGGCGGCGGTAGAGTCCACCGGTGGGCGAGGAAACGATTAGTCGACTAAGTAAATGGAGAGAAACGTAGATAATTTTTCCTTGTTCTTGAGCAGCTTGCTTGAAGAGAAAAACAAGAAGTATAGACTAATATAAAGTCTAAATAAAAAGATAGTCTCTGTAAATAATGCCATTGACTTCAATAGAAACTGAATAAAAGAGAAAATATGCCCAAATAGCTCTTCACTTTTTAGATCTAGTTAGCGCCCTTCCAAATTTCTGCCAGGTCCTTAACTGGTACTTCTTATCCTCATGTGTATTTTGTTTATCTTTCCTTATTATATTGTGGTCATTGTAATCGGTAAGAGCTTCAACAGGCTTCGTAACATAATAATCATCGAAGCATTAAACTGTGCTGTTGATCGCTCGATCAGCTTATTCCGTTAGCTTTGGATCTGGTCAGTTTTTGGATGGGTGACCGCCAAGAAGTCCAGATGCTGGGGGCATGTAAGCCTCTTGACTTTCGGAAGGGGAGGGCGTTGGGCTAAAGATCTCATCCCGTGAATACATGCTTAAAACCGGCCAGAGAACTGGTTCATCTCATCTCCCTTACCTCTCCATGTTGTTGCATTGAAGAACACATTAAAATTCTAATTCATATTATGGATTTAGAGTTGCAAAGCTGGTTGATCGATTTATTTTATTATTATTATTATTATTATTATTATTATTATTATTATTATTATTATTATTATTGGGATAAGTTACAAGACATTTGAACTCATCTGAAAGCTTGAATTAATAGGTTTTCCACCTTTGGAAAACAGAATCAAGAAAATTAGGAAAAAGTTAAGTAAATTCAAATAGTTTCAAAATAACAAAGAACTGTAAATAAACCTCTAAAAACTTACTAAGTATGCAGTAGGTAACAGTGGACAGCAAGTGAGAATTCTGTAAGGCTAGTAAAATAACTTAAAGTCTTTCGTACGTTACATATTTATATGAAAGTTACGCCTATGTACTGGCGTAAGCCTGATACTTAATATGCATACGTAGCATATATCCCCTATTATCATTATTATTGTTCTCCTATTTTTGGTCAGTTTTCTCAAGTACATTTTCATTACACATGATATAATAAAATATGGAAATTGACCGGTAGAATAAAGTTCTTGTCATAGGTGTACAACATGAATTAACTTTGCAATATCAAAAGATAGGACAAGGAATAAGAGATTTATTTATGTTAATGTTTAAACATTTTCGTTAGAATTAGCAAGCCAGAAGTTTTAGATCAAGTCGTTGATGAGAAAATAACAGTACAATAAAGAGAACAAGAATAAAGGAATAGATAAATAAATGAAATGACAAGGTGCGGAAGTGCGCCCTCTTGGTCTAAAACCTTTATAAAAAATGAACTCGTCAAGATCTTGGACTCCTCAAAACTCAGATGCGAAGGACTTGATTAGCAACCCCCTACCAATGGAAAATGCAGATCCCATGGCATACCTCTGTTGCTGTGCTCATCCGTGCCCTCTGAATGGGCATGGAATGTTGGTTATACGGGCATGCCTCTTGGTTGATGAGCCCATCTCTGCCAGGGGCATTCGGTTCCCGGTGAGATTGGGTTTTAGGGTTCATTTGTTGTCGTTGCGGTTTATGGAAGGTCGTCCCTGTAATAATGATAACGAGTATGATTATGATAATGATGAGGATGATGACTGATAGTAACATTAATCATAAGAGTGGTGATGGGAATTGATAGTTGCTACACAAACTGTTCTATTGATAATGTTGGGGTAACACTAATAGTAATAGTCATAAAGTTAACAATCATTTTAATAACAATAGTTGTGGGTAGTGGCACTTTTAATAATATTGATAACAGTATATGAATAATAATAGAGGTGTTAGGAGCGACTTCAACAAGAACTATGGTAATATTTATGCATTATAAGCAGGGAATCTCGCCTGGAAATTGGTAATAAAGACAAACCTCCTCTTTATGGATTTGAACCGCTGACCTGGAAAATGGCAGGTCAGCGGTTCAAATCCACAAACAGAAGGTAGTCTATATCAATGATAATAATAATAATATTTAGGATATTAATGATAACAGAAAAAATGCAAATGTTGTAGGGAAAATATTTTTCATCTGGTGTCTCTTTCGCACAGGGCTCATCCAGAGTTGATTCAATGTCCTGTTGAAATCGACCTTGTGCTTTCACTTCCGGGTTGTGGTGAATGCAACTCCAAAGCTGTTTTGGTGAGCACCCTTGTGTTGCATTCGATTGGAAACAATTGCCTTGGAACTCTGCAATTTAGTAGTGAATGAGCGAACGTTTGTATGTAAATGGACAACTGTTATGATACTGAATGGTCAGCGAATTTGCGATTCAAGCATCCGCATTGTCTTTGACTATAAATATTATATATATATATATATATATATATATATATATATATATATATATATATATATATATATATATATATATATATATATATATATATGCGTGTGTTTGTGTGTGTACGTGTATTTATGTGTGTGTATATATATATATATAATATATATAAATCCTATCATTTATCATATCATATCTGGTCAGCAGTTGAAATATAAACGAGGCACTAACCACTGTTGTGTTTTGAAGCCACTGCCTGTTAAGGTAAATTGTATGGATGTATATATGCACAGTATATATTATATCATGTGTAAGTATATAATGTTTTACTTATTTATTCCACAACTGCAAAACAGAAAATTAATTCAAGAGATGTACTAGACCTCTTAGTTGTTTATGTTCACAGCACAAATGAATAAGAAAAGAGACGGGATGGGGTTAATGCTCACGTTTGTTCAGGAGAGCAGATGGAATTGGTAGAGGAGTAGGTATGACCTTAAGGCCAGATGCAGAAAACGCCCTGACTGACTGGAGAGCAGTGATCAGATTACTGCTCGCACGATTTAATGAGAAACATGACAGTGTGAGCGCTATGCACCAACGAACGGACTCGAAGACAGAAAAGATGAATTTTATGTAGGACTTCAGAATGCTAGAAATGAATATGAGAACTGCTGTTGGTGCTGTGAATGCGAAGATTGGTAGGAAATGTAATGGATGGGGAATTACAATGGGTCAGGAACCATAGGAGAAACTAAATGAAAATGGAGTACAATTTATTAGTTTTCTTACTGTAAACAATATCATAATTTGAGGTATTATTTTCTGCGCTTGAACATTTCCACATGACATTCATAAAAACAAAATAGATCGGATAACTATCAATGGGGAGAGGAAAAGAACAGACGAATGTTAGAAGCTGTATTACCGGATGCCGTCAGTTATCACCAACTTGTTATCGGTAACTAGGGCTGAAATTTCAAGCACTCCATTCCACAAGAAAGTTGACGAAGTATCTAAGTTTGATAAAATCAAACTTCTTGAAGATAAACATTGAGGGGCTTTTGCAAATGAATGTCTAAATAGATTTGCACTTTGGTTAACCATAAATTAGCAATTGCAGACGATCTAAGAGACTGTAATAACATGCGGAGTGTGCATCACTCTGCTGGAAAAGCAGCGCTAGTGGATATCGGATGAAATCTGAGACACAATAAAGGGTAGACAGAGGACAAGGTAATGACAGAAATATTTCAGGGAGGAGATAAGAAATACAAAGTAGATAAAGCTAAATACTGAAGTACAGATAATGAAGTTGAACAATGCACGAGAAGAGATAAGATAGAATATCTGGATAACTGGCGGATGGTGCTGACGAAGCTATGTGTTTGAGGAGAGGCACTAATGTTATGGCAGCCCACAGAACTACAAAAGGAGTATCTATAGGTAAAAAAAAAAGAATGCCTGTCAAAAAGAGAGATTAGCCAATAATAACTACAGAAGAGAAAACGGCAACGCTAGGCGAAACACTTTTGTGAGGGTATGCACAAAACACATGAGAAGTATAATTTGATTGATAAATAGGAAGCTGACGAAGACCTGAATAGACAAGTAAATGAATCCCCTGTTTAAGAAGTGGAACCAGTAATCAAGGAACTTGAGAGATGAAAAGAATCCGGCTGTGATGGAATCAGTACAAAGATTATTTTAGCTGAAAGTAACACGACACTTTGTGTCCCAACCACTGTATAATATGAAATTAGGAAAAAATCTGGTGATTAGGAACTGGAAGTCATAGTACAGCTACCAAAGAAAGGTTACCTGTATGAAAGTAGCAATTAAACAGGCATTGCTCTTACGTCACTTATGATGGAAATATTCAGTATTCTAATCCTCAATAGGCTGAAGAAAGAAAATTATAAACTGCTTAGGAGACAAACAAGCAACCACCCCACTTTTTTTTTTCACTGGAAATTCGGTCGACAAGACCCTATCAACATTAATTTCGCATCCTGTGCGTTCATAGATTCTGAGACGCTGGACCTTCCATGATGTTGGTCCGTGAACGGAACCAAACTGATTCTCGTAATTGCCAAAAGCCATCTTAAGGGCATTTATAAATTCCTTTCACTGCTGCACAATATACCTTATCCCCTCAAATATTTGCTGTATTACGAAAATCAATTTGGTTGGGTTCACTGACCAACACAATGGAATGGGACGTCACTAAAGTATTCTCGTTAAATATGTTAAAATAATTGAAAGTATCCATGAATGAAGCAATTCCTGTGTGCCTCATTAATTTTTATGATTTTACTGTAATTGAAATGAAAAAGTTCCATCACTGTTTTCTTTATTTGTATATTTTTATTGTTATATGTGTTTATTCACTGTATTTATCAGTTTTAAGTTACCAGTCATGTTATGTTACGTATATTTAATGCCTTTTCATTGGCATGTATATTTTTAAGAAACAATAACCTTTAATATTACTTGAGGGTATTCTGAATTATATAGAACCTTTTGTTATTTCTAGTGAGTGACAGCATTATAAAGATCATTACGTTTTTGACAAATCAAAGGGATGAATTTAATGTTCTTCAAACACGCTCCGTTATGCACCCGTTGCCTCTTTTGATCTAAGCGGTGAATTATGTGACTGGTAGTTGCTTCAATGTGGTCTTCCTTGACCCGCGAGGAGAAGGACTTTTGTACCTGTAAACCAGAAGAGTAAAATCTCCCGGAAGAAACGCCTTATGATAATAATCATTCTCTGCCCCATCATCATTCCTCCATCGTCATTAAAACGTTTTTCGTTTACGATGATGACATCAATAACTGGGTGCAATTTTCATACTAACCGTAACATTATTATTATTTTTTTTTCTGAAGGTAGGCTCAGATATTTGTTTTGTTTCTTTGATTCAGATATTTGCTTCATGATGAAGTGCCTACACACACACTAGATTTATATATATATATATATATATATATATATATATATATATATATATATATATATATATATATATATATATATATAATATATATATATATATATATATATATATAATATATAATATATATATATATATATATATATATATATATATATATATATATATATATATATATATTGATAAGTTTATGGTTGAGTGCATCAGAACTTACCTTGGAAACGGATTATATCTAACCCTTAGGCTAAGTCCAGTAAACATATGCAAAGGTGTAGGCTGAAGGCCTGCTTCAGAGGGGGGAAGTTTCATGTAAACACTTAGGTTTTCACTTACATGAGTATATTTACATAAATTACATATCAGAAGAAAAGGGAGCATAAAGCTGGACAGGTAAACAAATTCCTGCCATTCCAGAGGGGTAACAAACAACGGGTATTTTCCCCGACGTAACTCAAAGGTCCGCTTCAAAGGGGCACAGCAAGGAGAGGGGCGTAGAAAGCAGGTGTTATACCACTGCACACACAAGATGATACTCAGATCCACAGCTGGCAACTCCTATCTGTAATTGGAATACGCGTGGTTACGTGGTGTATTGGGAGCATGATCAAGGAATCGAGGGCGTGCAATGAAGGTACCAAAGAGGGCCTCTATTCTGGTGACTAATTCCAAGCAATAAACAAGTAATTCACTTCACTGAAGGTTATTATTACGTTAACACAATTTAAAGTATTTCAGGTCTCACTGTGGGTATATCGTCTTAGAAAGAAAACAAAAAAAAAAGGTAGAAGACTGATAGACACATAACTGACTTGATCTGGGTACATTACCTTCGTCAGGGGATGGCATCCTCGTCTTCAGGGGCTGACGGCGGAGGGTAGCGTTAAAGGACTTCACTACAAAAGGACACTGTAGGCTCAAGGACAGCCATGCGGGATTGCAAGGGGCAGCATAAAGAGCAGAGTGGAAGACCAAGTGTCCTGGGATAGTTCTGACGTCCTCTGAGTCCCAGACAATTCTAAGGCCGAACGAGTCAGCATTCCTTCTTTTATGCCCTCGTAAGGATTACGTCGTTGTTCATTCCAGGCGTCGCTGCTGTCGTTCACCTGGGGTCCCATTTTCTATTCGGTCCATGTGAGGGGCATGCGGTCATACACAGGGTAGTGGTGAGGAGAGATAAATTAGGGCCGAATTTTCACCCATAACTAACTTTCAGATAAAAGCAATGAATGAGTCTGATTTCAAGAAAAGTCAATTATTCTCATTTACAAGTTACGTTACATTCGTACTTTGAGGATGAGGTGGCGTGTGCGATGTTTACCTCTTGACACCTCCCCCATCCAGTTGACATTCACACCCTAGTTGGGCTGGAATGGCTACAGGCATGATAACTCATATGACAAGTTACTCTTTTTTACACCCGTGGGTTGTAACTCTAAATTATTAACACATCTGCAAATCGATAGTCAAATAACAACAATATAAAAAATTACTTGCAATACTTACTCTAATTACAGAATCAATTTAGCTGGCAGTAAAGTTAATCATTTTAATAAGAAGATACTAGACAGCATTTGAAACGAATAGTGAAATGGTTGTTTATTTAATAACAACTCAAAAGCAACACAGTTAATTATGACAGAATTTCTTAAAATATTTTATGCACTTTACAGTAAGTGAGACTGCTGTTTATTTACTAGAAGCTCAAAAGTAAAAAGGTTAGTAACAACACTTACTCTTCAAAAGGCTTCATGCACTTATCAGTAAGTGAGATGGTTGTAAAAGTAACACTATAAGTTACTACATTTATTCTTAGGAGACTCCATGCACTTATTAGTAACAGACTTATGTCGAAAAATAACATGAGGTTAATTTGCCTTGATGAGGCAATACAACGAAGCATTCATGGGCTTAGTTAGGTGCTGCCATGATGCTATGTGCCATTTGGGGCACGATAATTACAGGTGTCAACAGACACAGTTGCAAGTACATGAACGGTGTCAATGCGTAGTGCTAGGTATGGGAACCAATGGTTCGCAAATTACTTAGAGAAATAGAATATTAATATGAAGGGAGTATTTTATACTTTGGGGGCCACTGATAAGGCCGACCAGTAACATAGCACTGTGCCACATTGACACTCATAAAGGGAAAGACGTAAAAGGCTCTGTTATACATAATTTAAAATATACCATGCTTTATATGCATGAAAAGGAAAGTCAGGGACTTATATTGCCTAATCTCTAGCAATTTGCACTCAGCATTGGCGGAGTGGGATTCAAAATAAAAGTGAGGAGCCGTTATAAGGCTTCACAAAGGGATTTTATGACTGGGCAAGGTTGCCAAAAGAAATTTTTTTTAAAAGGAAAATGTTAAATTAAAAGATTTGGAAAGGAAACAAAGAATGATCAAAAGGTAAAAGAGAACATTACCTGAAGGAATCAAATTACAAAGATATAAAGAAAACAGATAGGGGAAGAAACCTGGCATCCTTGTCTGGGTAGAGGTCCCAAAGCTCTTCATAAGGTGAAGTAAGGTACTGTGCCAGATTGGCAATAGTGCAAGGAAGGCTCAGTGACTCCTCGGGCTACCTGGACATTCTGCAACCTTTACCCTTCTTCCTTGGCCCTCTTTTAGGTAGCTGGTTCGATGTTCCGTGGAAAATCAGTGTTACTGATGCGTCCACTCCTGTGGTTAGGAAGGCAGTGGCAGGTTTTGGAGCAGGTTCGACTTGAGGAGTGCCACCTGTTCTGGCTGCTGTGGCCCTGAAAGCAGGGGCATTGCCTACTATTGCTAATACCTGGTGTCGCAGTTCCTTAAGTTCCTCGGCCAATTTAGGTATGGCAGTCATTACTTAGGGACTGGTCTCTTGCGGACTGGGGAAGGGAGGAGGAGGTTATGGCGGGCGTGAGAGGTTCAAAGGTTGCAGTGACCAGCTCAGGCACGGTTGCGAGGCCGCACAGTTGGGTGAGCTTCCACTGTGGTCGGAGGAGTCTGACTCCCTTACCAACACTGGTAGCGGAGCCAAGTCGGGAAGAGAGATGGGATTCTTAATGGGACCTCTTGAAGGAGAAATTATGACGTGCTCTGGCACTGGCACTAATGCAGGGCCAGGCACTGAGAGTGATATTGGATTTGGCTCGCCATTCAGGACGGACAAAGCCTGGCACTGCTCATGTGCATTAAGCTTGAGATCTCTGAAAGAGAGATCTGTGGTGTGCCTTGGCTCTGGCACTGGGTCAGGGCCTGGCACTCAAATTGAACTTTGCATTGGCTTGACATTCTGGATGAGCAGGACATGGCACTGCTCAGGGCGGGAAAGTGGCACTGGCAGTGGGTTTAAGGTATGGTGAGTAGGCTTATTCATGCTTGATGAATGCTTTGAGGGGTTAGGGGCCCTGGATTGTCTCATATTAGAGGGGGACTGGAAGTCCTGTCCGAGGAGGATGCCATAGCCTCCTGGAAGGTAGGTGACTACTGCAAGGGTGCAGAGTTTTGATCGGTGTGGTCTTGTGACCCTCAGTTTGACAGTCAGGAGAATCATCTTCATGTGATTGATTCCTTCCATAGTGATAAAGTGATGCCTGTCAATGGTGGCCCCATGGGGGACCTTGGCCTCTCGTATGAGGGAGATTTGCACACCAGTGTCATTGGATGCAGTGACTTGGTGTGCAGGGTAGCAACCTCGAGGAGGTGCCATGAATATGGGGCCTTCAGCAGGAGGCCTAAGGCCTTAGGGTTTGTTACTGCTAGGGCAACAGGGGGTGTAGCTGCTTTATTAGGGCATTTTGCCCATTGGGCGGAGTGCCCATAAACTTTGCAAGCAGGGCAATAAGTCCAGCTAAAATCTTTGCTTGGCACTGTCCCATTGGAGGGGGCCAGGCCCATTGGTTTTCACCTGATGGCTGGGTTTGGTTTGGTGGGGCATGACCCCTTTGGAGAATTTAGAGGAATTTTCTGGCTGATTTTCAGCCTTTAGGTGGCACAGTTCAGTGGAATGCCCAGATTTCTTGCAATGAACACACACTGGCTTCTTAGGGCAGTGCCCATTCTTGTACTGCTGCTGGGAGTTGGGTGCCGCAGGTGAGGAGGGATAGAGCTTGCACCCATGAGAGCTGTGGTGCGGGTGGTTGGTGTCCCAGCTGACAACACTTGGTCACAGTCTTAAGAGCCTTGTCACGTAGATAGGTAGCGAGGGCTGGCAGAGCATAGGATAGGAAGTCTTCGAGCTGGAAAATCTCAAGGATGTCCTCCGCATTGGTGGCTTTCTGAGCTTCTAGCTGCCTTTTCAAAGCTTGGGTCTTTTTGAAAATCCACTCGGACCAGCTTTGGCCTGCTTCCTTCGGCATACTCCTCCACCACGGTCTTCAATGGTCGAGGGTAATTTCGAAGGTTTTGATGATAGCTTGGCAGACGAGGGTGAAGTCTCCTTGGTCGTCTGTCAGGAGAACGTTGAAGGCGATGCCACCTTTTCCTTGAAGGTGCTTTCTGAGGGTTAAGGTTACCTCGGCTGAAGAGGGTTGGTAGGTCTTCAGGACCTTCTTGACATGGTCGAGCCATTTTGTTATGAGGGAGCCTGCACTCCTTCTCCTTTCTCTCTGCATCTTCCTGTTACTCCTGTGCTATCCTTTCTTTCTCCTTCTCCTTTCTCTCTGCATCTTCCCGTTTCTCCTGTGCTATCCTTTCTTTCTCCTTCTCCTGTCTTTCTTTCTCCCTTTCTTCCTTGGCCTTGTTCAACCTCTCTTGGATCCACTCCCTCAGGGCTTAGCCCTCCAGATCCAAGTCTTTCCCAGCCTCCAGTCGAACTTGAGCTTGTCATTTTGCTGGGCTCTGGTTATCTTAGTCATCTTAAGATGATGCAGAGGGGTATGGCCCTTGAGAATAACGATAAGGTTTTAGGACTTGGGGTCGGAGCCTGTGATGGGATCGCTAATAAGCAGATGAGATGGACTTAGTAGGCCTGTACAAGATTCGGGGTTGTAGCTCATGGGGAGCGAATGTCGTAGGTCTAAAGACCCAAGGAGGTCTCAAAAGATGTAATGGCATTCATAATGAATGTTCTATGGCATCTCAGAGGACGTAGGGAGTTCTCAATGAACGAATTAGGGAGTCACGGGTGATGTAGGGTGTTTGGAACGAACGGTTTAGGGGACTCAAAGGATGTGTGATGAATGATTTCTAGGGCTTCTCGGAGGACATAGGGTTTTCTTAATGAACAAATTAGGGAATCACGAAGGACACAGGGTTTTCTCAATGAACGAATTAGGACGTCATGAAGGACACAGGGTGTTCAGAATGAACAGCTTAGGGTGTCTCAAAGAAAGTGTGATGAACAACTTCTAGGGCATCTTGGAGGATGTAGGTTGTTTTCAGTGAACAAATTAGGACATCACGGAGGATGTAGGATGTTTGGAATGAATGTCTTAGGGCATTTTGGAGGATGCAAGGTGTTCTCAATAAACAGTTAAAGGCATCTCTAAGGACTTGAGGGTGTTCGAAAGGAACAGAGTGATTAGGGCATCTCAGAGGACGTAGGGTGTTTTCAATGAACAGTTAAGGGCATCTCTGAGGAGTTGAGGGTGTTCGGAACAAAAGGAATGATTAGGGCATCTCAGAGGACATCGGGTGTTCAGAATGAACAGCTTAGGGTGTCTCAAAGGATGTGTGATGAACAATTTCTAGGGCATCTCGGAGGATGTAGGGTGTTCTTAATGAGCAAATTAGGGCATCATGGAGAACATAGGGTGTTCGGAATGAATGACTTAGGGCGTCTCGGAGGATGTAGGGTGTTCTCAGTGAATGGTTAAGGGCATCTCGGAGGACTTGAGGGTGTTCGGAATGAACAGAATGATTATGGCATCTCGTAGGACATGATTTATATTTGCAGGAACAAGGTAGATTCCTCAGAGAACATAACTTGTATTCATAGGAACGATTTTTAGGGATTGATCACAAAATTAATGTATGACATTAGAGTTGCTGAGAGACGTCAGGTCATGCTTGCCCAGGTAGATAATATGGCGTACGTAGGGTTGATTATTAGATAAGTTCAGAACGGACTTCCTCGAGAGAATAGTCATAAGGCTTAAGGTTACCAAGCACGGACAAGGTTTGAGGAATGTATTTTGCGTTATGCTAAAGAGACTTGATACGGGGCACATTACTGGGTTTACTTGTGCTTACATTAGCACTGGCATGGGCCAGGTTTGGCAATGGCGCATGAGATTGGGCAACACTGTGGTGAGACAGCTGAAGGTTGTTTAGGCAGCGAGATAATGCAAGGTCAGCTGGGAGGAATGAATGAAAAGGGTGCAGTCTGGTACTGCTTAGTTACTGACTGGAATGGAATTTACCATGTGCATTGCTTCATGGAGGAATTTTAAGTAAGATGCGAATACTAAAGAAAATTTTTCTTGTCTTTTGGCTTGCATAGCATGAATAAAAGTGTTAGGGTTTTATGGCATTTACTCAATAGGGAAAAATAATATATTTGCCTAACGAATTCCTAACCTCTGAGAGAGAGAGAGAGAGAGAGAGAGAGAGAGAGAGAGAGAGAGAGAGAGAGAGAGAGTAAAAATCCTGACTCCAGCAATGCAAAAGTTGCTGGACAGGTTAACCCGTGTGGGTTCTAGTGTGTGCCTAACTAGGGTTTTTGAACGGCAAAATTTATTTGAGTTCCATGAGAGGGGAATGCACGCACTATTTCCTTTGAAACACAAACAGCAACAAAGTCACTTTCACTTTTCCTAGCTAGCCTGTCGTGGAAAACATGCAAGCTATTATGCGTTAGTCAACAAATTCCTAACAAACTCCTACTTTCTTTGCAGTCATGATGTGGTCACACCTAACATAAAATAAAGGTAAAACACTGTACTTACTGTGGAGCTGGATCACTTGTGCGCTTATACGGGAATATTTTTACGCTAATAAGAAGATATGTCTCTTTCTCTTGCAACCAGCTTTAGCGAGGCTATTCAGCTGATGATTGCGGTTAAAAAGAGGAGGGGTGTGTAGGGCTAATATACAAAATTCTAAGCAAGGGTTGCCACTGATATGTTTATGGTTGAGTGCAATGGGAACTTACCTTGAAAATTTATTATATCTGACTCTTAGGCCGAGGCCAGTAACTATATAAAAAGGTGTAGGCTGAAGGCCTATTTCACGGGGGTAAGTTTAGGTAAACACTTGGGTTTTCACTTACATGAGTATATTTGCATAAATTACATATCAGAAGAAAAGGGAGTGTAAATTTGGACAGGTAAACATATTCCTGCCATTCTAAAGGGGTAACAAACAACTGGGGTATTTTCCCTGATGCAGCTCAAAGGCCAGCTTCAAAGGGGCACCTCAGAGGGGGGCCGGTTGTGGGAGAAATCAAGGGTTATACCACTGTGCATACAAGATGATGCCCAGATCCACAGCTGGCAACTCCCATCTGTAATTGGAATGCACATGGTGACATAGGTGTATTGGAAGTGTGATCAAGGAATCGAGGGTGTGCATGGAAGGTGCAGAAAAGGACCTTGATTCTGGGATTCTGGTGACTCTACTTCCGAACAATTAACAAGTAACTCACTTCACTGAAGGTTATCGTTACATTAACACAATTTAAAGTATTTCAGGTCTCACTGTGGGTGTATCGCCTTAGAAAGGAAAGGGAAAAAAAAGTAGAAGGCTGATAGATGCGTGACTGACTTAAGAACCTTGATCTCAGTACATTACCTTCGTCAGGAGATGGCTTCCTCGTCTTCGGGGGGATGACAGTGGAGGGTAGCATTAAAGGACTTCACTACGAAAGGACACTGTAGGCTCAAGGACAGCCACGCAGAATTGAAAGGGCCAGCTTAAGGAGCAAAGTGGAGGACCAAGTGTCCTGGAATAGTTCCGATGTCTTCTGAGTCTCAGGCAATTCTAAGGCCGAGCGAGTCTGCATTCCTTTTTTTTTTCCCTCGTAAGGATTACGCCATTGTTCATTCCAGGCATTGCTGCTGTCATTTGCCTGGAGTCCCATTTTCCATACGGTCTGCATGCGGGGCATGCGGTCATCTGCCAGGTGTTCAATATGGCGGCGATCACATGGGTCAGTCACTGGTTTGGGAGCATTTTCTCTTTTGGATGTGCCTGCCTCAGTGGGATTAGCGATCTCTGGATGACTCAGCACCTGAAATCAAAGGTCTCTGGTAGTCACTAGGGCAAGGAAGAATTAAGGAGTTTCTCACATGGGGCAGTGGTGAGGAGAGATAAATTAGGGGCATATTTCCACCCATAACTAACTTTAAGATAAAAGCAATGAATGAGTCAGATTTCAAGAAAAGTAAATTATTCTCATTTACAAGTTGCGTTACATTTGTGCTTTGAGGATAAGGTGTGTGTGTTTGTGTGTGTGTATATATATATATATATATATATATATATATATATATATATATATATAACCATATATATATATATATATATATATATATATATATATACATTCACAAACCACGGAGCACAGGCGAACTCAGCGCACATCACATTCACATCCAGATCAAGGGCAGGAATATAGAAGCAGATGGCATAGTAACCATTTATTCCGACGTTTCATGATTCGTAATCACAACATCAGGAAAATCTATGATAGTAAAATGTAATATATTAATATAAATGAATTAAAAGAGCTGTTCACAAGGATTTACTTCAAAAAGATGTAGAAAGCAAGGGATAAAACTGATAAAAACATAACACAAAAAGATAGAATTGTTAAGAACAGAATCCTCTAATATATGCAACCATACCATTAAATGCAAAACGGAAATCACGTTATGAGGATTTTAAGATTATTGGTTATACAAGCAGTCTACAAGAACTACTTATTATTGAAACACTAAATATTAAACGAGTTCCCTCTTTGAACTATCAAGCAACCACTGTACCCTTCTGTTGTCTTAACTCTCTTCCTTTCTCTGAATTTTTGTGTGTGTTTTATTATTAGTGTGTTCTTAGGCTCTTGAATGGTAGGTTAGCCTCCAGAGTTTTTTAAGTGCACCTGTATTTAAGTATGTTGTCTGGTTGTTACTTTGTGTTCCTAAGTGAGTCTGTATTTAAGTATGTTGTCTGTTTTTAACAATTCTATCATTTTCTGTTTTGTTTTTATCAGTTTTTCACTTGCTTTTTTGCGTTTTTTAAAGTAAAGTCTTGTAAATAGCTCTTTTCGTTAATTTATATTAACATATTGTATTTTACTGTCATAGATCTCGCTGATGATGTGATTACGGATTATGAAACGTCGGAAGAAATAGTTACTGTGTCATCTGCTTTTGTATTTCTGTCCTTGATCTGAATGCACTATATATATATATATATATATATATATATATATATATATATATATATATATATATATATATATATATATATATATATATATATATATATATATATATATATATATATGTATGTGTGTGTGTGTGTGTGTAACATGCGTATTCAAAAGAATCGCACCATCTTATTATATTACCCGATTTTCACTTGTAATGACAATTTTTTTTTTCTTTTTCATTTCTCTTGAAGATATTCCTAACCGTTTGAGTCCTCTCATTCTGATCTGTTTAAGCCCTTTTGGTTTTGACCTTCTGTGCTCTTTTCTCATCTGATGGCATCCCATGGCATAGGAAGCAAGTCTCTTTCTGATATTCATGGATAGTCACCCTTCCAAGTACCGACCAGATCCATCATCGGTCAGAACTTTTAATGGCTTTAAGTTTGATTATGAAAATGTAACGTTTTGCGAATTTGGTATTTCAGTGTAAATCTTTCATATGCCAAAGATTATACTCGTGTTTACACTATCCGGCACTTTTCATTTGTTTTTATGAGTAATACTTAGCCATTTTATATTTTATCTAATTCATTCCAAATTGTTACACAGCATCGAGGATGAGACTGGTAAACCTGGTCACGCACCCTAACTGCCTGTCTATTTACCTGTTTATCTTTCCGTCTATCGGTCTCTTGCAAAATAGTAGATAGATACTTTCGGCAAGTGCGTGATCACCTTGGACATGCACCCCTGCATACTAATACAAGCAAGGATAATTGATTGTGTGCATGAAAGTGAACTTGCATGCATGAAGAATATTCATGTGTACAACTAATGAAACGTACATATGCTTGTATGAGCACATGTATACGTAACGAAATTTATTTAAATCTGTGTAGTACATGTACACTCAAAGAACTGTGTTCAAGACAAGGAAGTACATGTCCCCGCGAATTTTAAAGCGTGTTTTGAAATGTGTTAATGCGCAGTAGTAGGTGCATGAAAACGTTTCAAGAAATTTATGCTCACTGGTCTCGTTCTTCATAGAACATTTCTAGCTTTTTGTGGTTCTCTACTTTGCAGGTTTCCCCTCCTTCATTGTTCCTTTTATTTCGGAATTTGTTACCAGTAGGTAATCCCTGTTGCTTTCCTCTGGAATTCTCTTCCTGCCTCTGTTTTTCCTGCCTTCTCACCTTCCTTCCATGAAGAGGCTGGAGGTGCAGTGCTTCCTTCGTGTCCACGTTCAGCTCTCCCTGTCCCACCTTTCTCCTCTTCTGAGTCAGGCCTGGGCGGCATGCCCCCAATGGTGTGCCCCTGCTAATGGCTTTTAAGAGGAAAAACCAGAGGCGTTTTTTTTTTTTTTTTTTTTTTTTTTTTGCTCTTTTCTAAATTTCCTGCATATTTGGCTTTTATGTTTTTGACAGCTCCCTCTCTTCACAGGTATCATTAACGCTTTCGTGTCTTCGTCCTTTTCTCTCTCTTTTTTTTTTTTTTTTTGCTATTGCAGATGCTTTTTTAGTGCCCTTTCGACCTTCCCCTCTTTGTTGTTTTTCACTTGATGTTTCTACGCCTTTTTATTATACTGTTTTCTGTTTTCTGTCGTTTTTCTCTCCCCTCATTTGTTATTTGAACAAATTTCTTGTCATTCTTTTCATTTCCTTAATATTCCACTGATATTTTTGTTTCTATTCCCTCATCATATTTTCCGTCATCATTCACATTTTGTCTTATTTCCTCACTTGGCATTCGTCCCTCTTTGCATTTGCCTTGTTCTTCGTTCCACCTTCATCCAGATGCTCGTAGTCTTTGTTCCTCTGTTACTCCTTTGTTCCGGTCCTTCACTTCTTCTTTCGATTTTTCATGCACTTCATTTCTCCTTCATTTTTATTCTCCATGCAGTTCATTTCGCCGTCATTCGTTCCCCATGCATTTTCCATATTCTCTATTCTCCTTCATCCCCTTCCCTTCCATTTTGGCAAGCCCTTCTCGCCTTTCACATCCCTTCCCTTTCCTTCATCAACGTCCACTCGGCCTTGATCCTCTGCTGCGGTTGTTATTCTTGGCCCTTCCCTCCGACGCTCAATTGTTTATTACTCATTCACTCTTTCTTTTATTTGTATGTATCTCTGTCAAGCTCGCTGTTCCACTGTTATTCTCTCGTCCTTCTTCCCCCGGCCTCCTCATCCATCTCCTCCTCTTTTTCTTTTCTTCAGCTGGGCACCCTCCCCCTCCCCTCCCCCTCCCCCTCTCCCTCTCCCTCTCCACTTCGCCCTCTTCCTCCTCCTCCTCCTCCGTCATATCGGACGTATACTTCATCATGATCTGAAGTTCGTGACATGACGTCATGTTTGCAACGTCCGCCTTATTTAGACGCGCGAGGAAAAGACTCTCTCTCTCTCTCTCTCTCTCTCTCTCTCTCTCTCTCTCTGAGTAGGTAGTCGTGAAAGATATTTTGCGTCTCACACTCTCTGTAATAGTAGTCGTTAAGAATTCAATCTCTCTCTCTCTCTCTCTCTCTCTCTCTCTCTCTCTCTCTCTCTCTCTCTCCCCTTGTGGTGTAAGAGGTAGCATGCTTGCCAACTATCTAGACGGCCTGAATTCGATCTCAGGTGATTGGACGCGATCTGAACACGTTCCCTATAAACCATATTTCCTTAATTGACATGATTGTGAACTCTGTACCTGGTGGTGAGTCGACCAACTTTTTTAAAATGAAAACAAGCAAAAAATGCGCTGAAGTCTCTTCGGCGCAATCGAGTTTTCTGTACAGCATTATTGTATGTAACTCTCGATGTGCTGAAGTATGAAACTCTCAGCCACGACTGGGCAGCGCCTAGTTGCTCCCTAGATGCGGTCAAGTGAAGATGAGTCGGCGGCCGGCACCTCTAGCGGTGCCAATCGCACAATCCATGGCTAACCTTAACCTTAAATAAAATCAAAACTGCTGAGGCTAGAGGGCTGCAACTTGGTATGTTTGATGATTGGAGGGTGGATGATCAACATACCAATTTGCAGCCCTCTAGCCTCAGTAGTTTTTAAGATCTGAGGGCAGGCAGGAAAAGTCCAGACGGACAGACAACGCCCCTCAACAGTTTTCTTTTACAGAAAACTAAGATGAAGTTCTATAATCAGTGTTCTTAAATGCTTGGGAGGCGCTGCGTTAGTTTAGGTGAATTTCCCATTTCTTCCAATTTATTCTTCTAGTCGTGACATCTTATGTATTAACATCCTTAATTATTTCTTGCATTATCTCTCTCATGGCAATAAGGTAATAAGGTACAACACTAAAGTATTACCCAATCTTTTGGTTCCCGTGACGAAATGCCTGTATTCGTTACGGGAATAAGAGCTCTCTTTGAGGAAAAGCCTGTCGTTTTCATTTTTTTTTTTTTTTTTACTCATGCACGTGCAATGTTGGTATTCCCTCCCGTACTCCAGGCGCGTGTTGGTTCGTGGGATAAATACCGTCTCGTAGTTTAAGCCGGATACGTTGAGCCATGCACTTAGTTGCGCACACGCACACACATACACACACACACACACACACACACACACACGCGCGCGCGCGCCGTTGAACCTTAGCGGAAGACTAAAAAATATAAATCAGATCTCGGTCATAAAATTGTACATTAATCTGGTAAGAGCTATATTGTTATATGGCCATGAATCATAGTATTACAATGAAATGAGGCCATATGAAAAAGATTTTGTCGATTGGAAACTAAAGGTTTGGGAAGAATCCTATGAGTCAGATGCCAGGATAGATTGAGAAGTGATATTGTGAGGGATATAACGGAAGGTCCATACGTAGGGGAGATACTGATGCAGGGGAGATGGACGTGGACTGGATTTATCCTTCTCACAGCCTCTAGGACAGTGGTTCCCAACCAGGGGTCCATGGAAGAATTTCAAGGGGTCCATAGAGATGACAGGAAGATTTATTGCCTCCTGAAATGACGAGTGCCATGAATATACGTGATATATGAATAAGAGAGAGAAAATTAATAAATAACCTTTATTTTATTATGGCAATAGTAAGTGCAATAATTAATTCATATTGCAATTTATAGTAATACAGCTATTGCAGTTATTATAAAGGGAAGATGCTTATATAAATGAAAATCACTTATCAGTTTAACGGACCGAAGCCGCAGCCATTCCGGGTATCCGAACGCAATCGTGAGCAGCCAAACATTTTTTCATAAACAAACACGAACCAGACAGGACGATAAGTCGCTTACGGCTGTACAGTAGGTACGTCTGCATCACTGTCAGACTTTCGCCGCTTTTTACTGGAATCGTGAGTTACCTCAAAAGTCCCATTGAGAAATATAAAGTGACATACTTCTTTGCAACCAATGAAAAGTTTCATTCACTGCTGTTTTTGTGATTTTTTGTGTTTTATTCATACATATATTCATACATGTGTTTTATTCATACAGGTTTTGTGATTTTTTTTTTCACACTTGTGCTTGCAAGCTCAAAAATATGGCAAGTACTATAAAGATAGTTTTGCGTACAATTCCTAAAACTATAACAACATTAACATAACATTTTTCCTGTGTATTTTACTTAAATAAAAAAGTGCTGAACGGAATGTTTTCTGATTTCTTATAAATAGGCCTACAGCTTAATCAGCATAACAATGCAAGGCATTTTACATGAATATATTCATTTTTTGCAGAAAAATCTTTTATTAATTTTGCTGGCTTAACCTATTTCGTTGTAGGGGTCCACAGGTGAAAAAGTGACTGGAAAAGGGGGAACGGGACAAAAAAGGTTGGGAACCGATAATGCAGCGTGATAGTGTCGGGTGGAATCCTGTGGCCACCAGAGGAGTTGGCAGACCCAGACTTCGGTGAATAAGATCTATATGATGGGAGGCTGGAATTACCTCTAGATTTTTGGAAGATAAAGCACTGGATTGACATTTGTGTTTGACCTTCATTAGGGGCTTCTACGTCGCACACCATTAGAGGCTATGTGGTAAATAAAATATATATATATATATATATATATATATATATATATATATATATATATATATATATATATATATATATATATACATATACATATATATGTATGTATATACTGTATATATGTGTATGATATATATGATATATGTATATATATATATATATATATATATATATATATATATATATATATATATATATATATATATATATATATATATATATGTGTGTGTGTGTGTCCGTAAATTTTTTAGGAGGCCGATGCATTGGAGAATTTAAGGCTTTCGCTTTTTCCGATGCGAAATCCGATGTATGGGATAGTTAATGTCCTTATGAAGCTCAGTCCACAAGAAACAAGCAAAAAGCGTGAAATAAAAGAAGCAGGGGGAGAAATCTAAAGCTTGTCAGTAGAAAGAAGAAGAAGAAGAGCCAGACACGCCAAGGATTGCCGCCTCTTAGAGTGAATGACTGCACGAGAGAGAGAGAGGACTCCTCTTCTTATTGAAGCTCTGGCCAAAACATTACTTATGGAAAGGGATTCATGTGGATGACAACTGGAGCTCTGTCGCACACCCTCTTCTTAGCTTTTGGGCATCATTTGACCCATGGCTGCTTTCTCCAACCCCCTAAGGTCAGTCACAAGTTTCAGTAACGGTCATTAGAGCGTATGTGCCAAAGGCATGTGGCATTCATTGATGGCCACCCATCCAGGGATGGACTAATACTGAAGCTCGGGTTCGTTGATTTATGTCTAAAAATCTGTTGACTCCTGGGCCTCGCTGTGACCCGTAGCCTCTCGGGGATGTTGCAAGATAGTTCGAGTTTTTTTTTTTTTTTTTTATTGCGAGGCGTTGACGGCCGTTTATTCGTCAACTGTTATCCGAGCCTGAGTTTATAAACTCATGGCATGATGGAGAAAGGGGAAGTTGAAGCAGATAAATTGAAGGCAAGACCTTCGCAAGGTCAGGCACTGGCTGCATGGCGTCGCGTCTTTGTGTTCGCGAGCAACGGTTGTCTGCCCTTTATGTCATCATAGTAACCTCGGGAATTTAAACGTTTGGATGGGCTGAAAGAGAATTTACTTCATAATACGCTGAACACAGTTATTTCCTCTCTCTCTTTGGTAAGCTGTGCTCGGCTAAATTGGAAAAAAGATAAGAGTAGGAATTGTTTTACTCTCTCTCTCTTTTTCCCTGTTTAGCGGAGATCAAAATTCTCTTCCCCAGTAGAATATCCTGGTTAGCTTTCTTCAACACAGTGCGGAAAGAGCAAGCCCAGAGTGTTTCCTTAGAGAGAAGATGAACAAAGGAACCCAATTATAATGTAAGATTAATTACGAGTAAAATCCGAAGGTCGATGTCTCAAGTAAATACGAGGAAGCACGTCATTAGGCCACGGCGTGTCGCCTTCACCGGAGATTCTGTTACCACTGTCGTTTCCCTGTTGTCCTGCATTAAAATTTTGAAGATCCCTCATATGAGTTTGGAACAAGGGAAGATTAGAGTATTGTAATGGAGGAGAACAGAGAAAATCTTTAAAGTACCAGTCTTCATTAGTAATTATGTAAGTCACAATACAGCTTTGAATTTGTGTTTCATTGTCCTATTTTTTGTTCACACATACAAGACGTAAATAAGTACCCATCCACCATATATATAAATATATATATATATATATATATATATATATATATATATATATATATATATATATATATATATATATATATATATATTGTTACTTGGCTCCTTCGGCTAATGAGTTTAATTATTATTTACTTTGATTTATATTGCCTTGCTTTACCTAAGACCCACGTATTTCTGTTAATTAAGGCTAAACTCAACTCTAAAGGATAGATAGTGAATAGATCAGGTCGCTAGTTAACACTTGTTAATAAAGAATAGAGGTTTATTCATAACCACCTACTGGAACACTAGTTTCAACAAAAGCAAAATAAAATCAAATGAAATGGGTTATTTACAGGAGCTAATAGCAGCTCAGAATTAGTCCGACTTCAGACAGATCTCAATGCTACATAGAATGAAAGCAACAGAATTAGGTTTCTCAGACACTGTATCAGGAATGTACTGCAAAGTTGAATTAAGACTTCTTGATACTAATGATGCAGATTCTCCTCTAAGAAAGAGGATGTTGTGCAGGCCCAAGGCATACACAGTTCTGGAAAAAGACGTATCCAGATAACTACCTTGCATTACAGAAATTCTCACTTATCATTACTAATCCCAAGGAGATGATTCTTACTTCAAAAATAATACATTTAACACCATGGAGGGAAAGTTATGTGACTTCACTAAACAACAATAATTGTACTTGATAGATAACTTCATAAATGGGATATGTTTTACTAGGATTTCGTAGCCAATGACTGTTTAAGAGAGGAAAACTGGAACGAGGGAAAGAGAACTGGGAGCACTTGTCAATTCAGACTTACTGCTAGTTTAGCTAATGCAGTGATCAGTTGCATCAGATTCCTTGGTCCGTTGAAATAGCAAATTTCTCCTCGGTTTGAACAAAGGAGGGAAAAGAAAGGATGCTTGGGCGACAGCCGGCACATCCTGACGCTGTCGTGGCTGCGTGGAGAGTCCAGAGCCGGGGCAGTTTCTCACATACTTGCTTCAAAACTCCGCCTACCCAGGGCTTGACCTGAAATGACAATAGACTCGCCAGTACATAGGATAGAGAAGACTGAGCCGTAGAAACAGTACCTCTAAGGTCTGTCCTAGCAAAACCTATCCCTGATTTACAGCCCTCTAAGCTAATGTCTCGGCAGTTGGCGTACGGAATTCGAAAACACTTTTAAATCAAAAACACTGCTTCCTGCTTGCTTCTTCCTTCATTGTCTGCCCTTTTACTTTAACAAAGATAAATTTCTTGTATTCGGTTAGAGCAAGGAAGATAGGTCGAACAGGGAATAATTATGATGATATGTAAAGTTGTTAATTGTATTATCGCATTAAAACTTTGTGGTAAGGAACCACAATGGTATGAGGTTAATAAATGAAATATATTGTAGGAAATTTAACTTTCTCCTACCACAGTAGTGTGCAAAAGTTCAATTTTCTAGAATATATTTCATTTATTAACCTGTTACCATTGTGATTCCTTGCCATACAGTTTTAATGTGATAATTCAATTACGTCTTGTATGTGTGAACCAAAAATAAGACAGTGAATTATTACAAGAAATAAATAAGGATGTTAATACAGTAAGATTTCACGACTAGAAGAATAAATGGAAGAGAGAAACTCACCTAAACTAATTTAGCGCTCCCAAGTATTCAAGAACACTGAGTATGGCACTTAATTTTAGTTTTCTGTACAATAAAACTTGAGAGGTTTTGTCTGTCCATCTGCACTTTTTCTGTCCGCCCTCAGATCTTAAAAACTATTGAGGCTAGATGGCTGCAAGTTGGTATGTTGATCATCCACCCTCCAATCATCAAGCATACCAAATTACAGCCCCATAGCCTGAATAGTTTATCTTTTATTTAAGGTTAAGGTTAGCCATGGATCGTGCATCTGGCAGCTCTTTCTGGACGCGTCGTCAATGCACTTTCACTTGACCGCATCTGGGGAGCAACTGAGCGCCCAGTTGTAGCTGAGAGTTTCGTGCAGCATTAAACGCTGTACAAAAAACTCAAATTGCGCTGAAGAAACTTCGGCGCATATTTTACTTGTTGTTTTCTTGTTTTTAACATCGGAGACATTTTTTGTGGAACTGAATTACATACCATCTTTCTGATTCAGGTGTAAAATTTTGTAGAATAAATTGTTAAACTGTGGTCCAAGTGGTATCATTCGAACACTTGGCAGGTCTCATTCAGATAACCATAAAGTGTCCTGCTGTAACATTTCATGATTTGGAAAAGACATGCCTCGTTAACAGAGTTAAATTCATAGTTAAGAAAGTCCTCAATGTAGAAGTGCAAGAGTGGAAAGGGAACACCCCTTAGACACAGACGCCTCTCTGAAGCTGGGCGGAGGATGATCGTGATTACTCGTAGAACCCATTTGATTGCAGTAGTTCCCTTTCCAGTTAAGTCTCCCCTCCAGCACCTGCACGTAGCCTACATTACTTTGATTTTTTTCTTCTTTTCTCTTCTTATAGGGAGATCGTCCCTCCCGTCGCCGTACGTCGTCGTAACGTCACTATATATATATATATATATATATATATATATATATATATATATATATATATATATATATATATATATATATATATATATATATATATATATATATATATATATACATATATATACAGTATATATATATATATATACATATATATATATATATATACATACAGTATATATATATATATGTATATATATATATACATACAGGGTGGGTGAAAAGTAACTAGGCATTAAAAATTAGTAATAAAATCCATATTCCTATTGCAAATTTACTGAAAGCAAATCATACGTGTTTTTTATTCCCTGGGGAAATTAAAGTAAATCTTCATATTGGAATGTAAGCACAGGTGGGGTCAACCAGTTTCCTCGAAGGGCCAGGGATGGAATGAACAACCTTCTGAAGAACGTCGTCTGGGATATCATCGAGAACCTCATGAATCCATGTCTCGAGGTCCTCCAATGTGATAGGTTTGTCTTGTACACCTCCTCTTTTGTGTAACCCCACAGGTAATAATCACATGGAGTGAGATCTGGACTTCTTGGAGCCCATTCATGAGGTCCGCGTCGTCCCACCCAACGTCCTGGAAAATGTTGGTCTAACCACGCACGCACAGTAAGAGCAAAATGGGGTGGTGCACCATCCTGCGTGAATATCAGGTCACCAATGTTTTCCCAGCCAGACACCGTGGGGGCCACACGTAATTTTCGAACATCTGAAAATAGCCGTCTGCATTCACGGTGTCACGCAGAGGATATGGTTGATTGATTGAATATAGAATTTAGGCCAAAGGCCAAGCACTGGGACCTATGAGGTCATTCAGCGCTGAAAGGGGAACTGAGAGTAGAAAGGTTTGAAAGGTGTAAAAGGAGGAAAACCTCACAGTTGCACTATGAATCAATTGTTAGTAGAGGGTGGAAAGTTAAGTATACCTTAGTTAAACCAGATTACTGAGCTGATTAACAGCTCTCCTAGGGGTGGCCCGAAGGATTAGACTTATTTTACGTGGCTAAGAACCAATTGGTTACTTAGCAACGGGACCTACAGCTTATTGGTAGATGGTGGAAAGTAAGATGGAAGAAAGAGAATATGAAAAGAGGTACAGTAAAAGGAACGAAAGGGGTTGCAGCTAGGGGCCGAAGGTACGCTGCAAAGAACCTTAAATAATGCCTACAGGGCACCTCATGAGGTGCACTGACGGCGCTACCCCCCTACGGGGCAGAAGATATGGGCTGACGACTCTTGATGCTGTCATTCCGCAACACGCGTCATTTCTGGTCGAGCTTGCATCTTCTCAACCGCCATTTTCGGATCGGTACCACACGACGCCCAGGAAACCCCATCAGTGTTGTCTGTTTAAAAATGTTTTCGTCGTGACTTCAGTGAGACTGGAAAATTCTATAAGCAATCGCTAATGCTTAGTTACTTTTCACCTACCCTGTGTGTATATATATATATATATATATATATATATATATATATATATATATATATATATATATATATATATATATATATATATATGTGTGTGTGTGTGTGTGTGTGTGTGTGTGTGTGTGTCTGCGATTGCTTTCATTCCGTAGTACAATATCATCTGCTTCTTTTATTGTTTTCGTTCTCTTGGTGTTGACAGATGTATGGGTATTTTTGGCAAGCATCACTGTTTCATCGCATTGTGACATTTTCGCCCTTCCTTGGCCTAGAAACTTTCCGTATTGCGCATTTTCTTTTGGAATTGATTCAAACTCAGGAAAGCGTTAATATTTTATGACCACAGCCATGGAAATGAAAGAGAAGTTTTATATGACTGTGTCCGAAGGGTTTGTGTTCATCCTGAAGAGATGAGTGTGTTAAAAGAAGTTTCTTAATTGGTCTCGTTTTTCCCTTAAAGTTTAAAGTTGCTTGAGATGGTGAAAACAAAGTCCAAAGTCTTGCACGTAAATATACTCTTTTCACTTGCCTAATGTTTCCTTTGTTAAACATATTGTTTTCATGTATAATATATTATTTAGATGCTGTTTCCCGTAATCCAGTGTATTGTTAACTTGTCGAATTACATCGTTTCATTTATCAAAAAGATTGTTTACTAGTGAAAATTAATTTTATTGGACTAATTCATTATCAAAGATATCTTTTCACTCATCAAATACTTCGTTTTCTCTTTTAGTGTATCTTTTCGCGGGTCAAATGTATTGTTTCACACGTGGAGTAGATCGGTTTAATAGCGAAATATGTTGTTTCACTCGTGAAGTGCTCGGTTTTACATATCAAGTATGATTTTTCATTATCAAGAAATCGTCAGACCTGCTCCGTTTTCTCTTAGAAGTTAATCGCCTCATGGAGTTTCGCTAATGATTAATTTATCTCCTCAAGTTTCATCAACTTTTGTTTATCGCTTCTCGAGATACTAGCGTACATAATTATTAAACAAATTTAACTATATTAATAAGTAAATACTGAGACTGGCTGCCTCAGTTATTATGTAAATGTCACGAGCGCACAGATGCTCCTCCTTTGAGCCTTTGGGATCATATGCCAAGATACCTTGGCTTAGAGCCCGATGCGTGACAAATGAACGTCATTTCAGAACCTCAGCGCCCCTGACGTGAAGTGGCTTCTGAGTTGCTTCCCGCTGTTTCTGACGCTACCTATGCCTAGACTGCATCTGCTGCTGCCTTAAATTTTGATGTTTCTGATGCTCCTGCTGCGCCTAATGATGGTCCAGAATTGGTCGTTACATTGCTACTGCTTCTGATTTTACTGCTGCTTTGTTTTCGCTGGTTTTATTGTGGTACTGGAGTAGTAATTTCTGCTGCTACTGCTACAACTGCCTTTGTTGCTAGGAACAGTGCTGTTTCTCGTCCTTAAACTGTTATCCACCGTCGCTGATTTGTCGTGTTCTCGGCTTCTGTTGTCTTTGTAACTCATTGTTGTCAACGTATTAAACGTTATATTGTAAAGTGGTTAGTCACTTCTGAACTTAATAACGTACGTAATTATTGCCAGATATTCTTTAGGTTCATAAAACCTCTCTCTCTCTCTCTCTCTCTCTCTCTCTCTCTCACAGTGAAAATACAGTACGTCTCTGTTTACCTCAGAAGTGAATTAGGATAGTCGACAGTTGTGGTTCCATGCAGGAGGGAGAGAGAGAAAACAACAATAAATGACAGTGATCAGCGTTCCTTCAAAATGTATGAATTTTTACAATTACAGGCCTTATCCAGGTAATTTCATTTCTATTGGTGAAACCATTCATGAAATAAACATAAGATCTCTCTCTCTCTCTCTCTCTCTCTCTCTCTCTCTCTCTCTCTCTCTCTCTCTCTCTCTCTCTAAGCAAGATACTTCGCCAGAGTTGTCAAGGTCTTGACGAACTAAACCCGAATTTTAATTTCAATATTTTACCACGTTGCATTTTTTCCTAAGTACCATTATTAATCTCAAGCCAAAAACTTTGATTGCAACTGGCAAGGTCTTACATGCAGTGCTGTTACAGCTGTCTTAGTTGGAGAATATTGGTAGACGCATCTACATTCTGTCAAAAATGCCACGCTGCCCTGTGCCATATCGCAACTGGCAAAGTGTTACAGGCAGTGCTGTTACAGCCGTCATCTTTAAACGGTCTTGCTGCAAGCATCCACATTCTGTCAAGGTGTCATGCTACCCATTGCTAGATTGCAATTGGCAAGGTGTTACATGCAGTGCTGTTACAGATATTATCGTTGGAGACTATTAGTTCAAGCATCCACATTCTGTAAAGGTATCAGTTGCCCTGTGCCAGGTTGCAAATGGCAAGGTGTTACAGATGTTACAGGCAGTGCTGTTACAGATGTCTTTGTTGGAGAATCCTGATGGAATCATCCAAATTTTGTCGAGGTGTCACCCTGCCCTGGGCCAGATTGCAACTGGCAAGATGTTACAGGCGGTGGTGTTACAACTATCATCATTGGAGAATCATGATGCTAGCATCCACATTCTGTCAGTGTCACGCTGCCCTGTGATAGATTGCAACTGGCAAGGTGTTCAAACGGTGTCTTTACAGCTATTACAGCTGTAATCATTGGAACACTTGGTGCAACCATCCACATTCTGTCAAGGTGTCATGCTGCCCTGTGCCAGATTGCAAGTGGCAAATTGTTTCTGGGAGTGCTGTTACAACTGTCATTGTAGGAAAATCTTGGTGTAAGCGCACACACTGTCAAGGTGTCATGCTGCCCTGTGCCAGATTGAAACTCACAAGGTGTTCAGATGGTGCCTTTAAAGCTGTTATCGTTGGAGAGTCTTGTTACAAGTATCCACATTCTGTCAAGGTGTCATGCTGCCCTGTGCCAGATTGCAACTAGCATGGTGCTCAAGGCGGTGTTGTTACAGCTGCCATCTTTGGATAATCTTGATGCAAGCATTCATGTTTTCTCAAGGTATCATGCTGCCCTGGGCTAAATTATAACTAATAAGGTATTACAGGTGATGCTGTTACATCTTTTATCATTGGAGAATCTTGATGGAAACATTCACATTCTATCAAGGTGTCACACTGCCCTATGCCAGAGGTAATTGGCAAGGTGTTACAGGTGGTGCTGTTACAGCTGTCAACCTGGAGAATCTTAGTGCAAGCATCCACATTCTGTCAAGGTGTCACAGCACCCTGTGACAGATTACAACTGTCAAGGTGTCACACTGCCCTGTGCCAGATTGCAATTGGCAAGGTGTTACAAGCAGTGCTGTTACAACTGTAATCATTGGAACACTTGGTGCAAGCATCCACATTCTGTCAAGGTGTCACACTGCCCTGTGCCAGATTGCAAGTGGCAAGTTGTTTCAGGGAGTGCTGTTACAGTTGTCATCATTGGAGAATCTTGGTGCAAGCATCCACATTCTGTAAATGTGTCACCATGCCCTGTGACAAATTGGAACAGGTAATGCGGTTACAGCTGTCATTGTTGGAGAATCCTGGTGCATGCATCCACATTTTGTCAAGGTGTCACGCTGCCCAGTGCCAGATTGCAACTGGCAAGGTGTTAGAGGTTGTGCTGTTACAGCTGACATCACTGGAGAATCTTGGGTGCCACACTGCCCTGTGCCAGATTGCAACTGGCGTGATTCTAGAGGCAGTTTTGTTACAGCTGTCATCGTTGGAGAATATTGATGCAAGCAATCACATTTTCTTAAGGTATTATGCTGCCCTGGGCCAAATTACAACTAGCAAGGTATTACATCTTTTATTGTTGGGGAACCATGATGGAAATATCCACATTCTGTCAAAGTGTCACTCAGCCCTATTCAAGATTGCAACTGGCAAGATTTTACAGTCAATACTGTTACCGCTGTCATCACTGGAGAATCTTCATGCATCTACATTCTGTCAAAGTGTCTTACTGCCCTCTTGCCAGGTTGCAACTGACAAAGTGTTCAGGCTATACTGTTACAGCTGTCATTAATGGAGAATCTTGGTGGTTGGATTCACATTCTGTCAAGATTTAACACCGCCCTGTGCCAGATTTTAATTGGCAAGGTGTTACAGGTAGTGCTGTTACAGCTGTAAACCAGGAGAATCTTGGTGCATGCATCCATATTCTGTCACGGCGTCACAATACCCTGTCCTGTGCCAGGTTGCATTTGGAAAAGTGTTCAGGAGGTGCTGTTACATCTGTCATCATTGGTAAATCCTGGTACCTGTATCCACATTCTCTCAAAGTGTCACAGCCCCTCTGCCTGATTGCAACTGGGTAGGTGTTATAAGCAGTGCTGTTACAGCTGTCATCATTGGAGAATCTTGGGTGTCATACTGCCCTGTTCCATATTGCACTTTGCAATCTGCCACAGGCAGTGCTGTTACACCTGTCATCGTTGGAGAATCTTAGTGGAAGCATTTACATTATGTCAAGGTGTCATGCTTCCCTGTACCAAATTGCAACTGGTAAGGTGTAAGTGGCAGTACTGTTATAACTGTCATTGGTGTAGAATCTTGGTGGAAGCATCCACATTTTGTCAAGGTGTCACGCTGCCCAGTGCCAGATTGCAACTGGCAAGGACTTACAGGCAGTTCTGTTACAGCTGGCCTCACTAGAGAATCATGATGCAAGCATCCACAATCTGTCAAGGTGTCATGCTGCCCTGTGCTAGATTGTAACTAGCAAAGTGTTGCATGCAGTAGAGTTGCAGCTTTCATCAGTGGAGAATATTGGTGCAAACATCCACACTCTGTCAAGGTGTCTCACAACCTTGTGCCAGATTACAAAAGGCAAGTTGTTACAAGCAGTGCTGTTACGCTGTCATTGCTGGAGAAACTTGGGGTAAGCGCCTACACTGTCAAGGTGTCAAGCTGTCCCATACCATATTGCAACTGTCAAGGAGTTATAGGTGGTGCTGCTACAACTGCCATCATTGGAGAATTTTGGGTGTCACACTGCCCTGTGCCAGATTGCACCTGGTAAGGTGCTACAGGTGGTGCTTTTACAGCTGTCATCATCAGGGAATCTTGCTCAACCATTCAAATACTGTCAATGTGTCACACTTCCCTGTGCCAAATTGCAACTGGCAAGGTCTTGCTGGTAATTGGCAAGGTGTTACATGCGGTTCTGTTACAGCTGTTGCTGCTGGAGAAACTTGGTGCAAGCATCCACATTCTGTCAAGATGTCGTACAATCCTGTGCCAGATTGCAACTGGCAAGGTGTTACAAGCAGTGCTGTTACAGCTATTGTCAATGGGGAATCTTGATGTGAACATCCACATTTTGACAAGGTGTCACCATACCCTGTGCCAGATTGCAGCTAGTAAAGTGTTACAGGAGGTCTGGTTACAGCAGTCATTGTTTGACAATCTTAATGAAAATATTCATATCCTCACAAGGTGTCACGCTGCCTTATGCCAGATTGCAATAGACGAGTTGTTACAGGCAGTGATATTACAGTGGTCATCCTGGAGAACCTTGGTGCAAGCAGCCATATTCTGTCAAGGTGTCACACTGCCCTGTGCCAGATTGCAACTGGCAAGGTGTTACAAGTGGTGCTGTTCCAGCAGTACCACTTGCTCTATGCCAGATTGCAATAGACGAGTTGTTACAGGCAGTGATGTTTACAGTGGTCATCACTGGAGAATCTTAGAGCAAGCATCCACATTCTGTCAAGGTATCAAGCTGGCCTGGACCATATTGCAATGTCATAGGCAGACCCATTACAATTGTCATTATTTGAGAATCTTGGGTTGTGCCATATCATCTTTGGACAATCTTGGTGCTAGTATCCACATTCTGTAAAGGTGTCACTCTTCCCTGTGCCAAATTGCAACTGGTAAGGTTTTACAGGCAGCCCTATTACAGCTGCCATTGGTGGAGAATCTTGATTGAAGCATCCACGTTCTTTCAAGGTGCCATGCTTCCCTGTGCCAGATTGCAACTGGCAAGGTGTTGCAGATGGAGCTGTTACAGTTGTCATCATTGGAAAATCTTGGTGCAAGCATCCACATTCTTTCAAGGTGTCACGCTTCCCTGTTCCATATTGCAAGTGGTAAGGTGTTACAGGCATTACTGCTACAGCTGTCATTGGTGGAGAATCTTGGTGGAAGCATCACATTCCCTCAAGGTTTCATGCTTCTCTGTGCTAGATTCCAACTGGCTAGGTGTTACAGGTGGTGCTGTTACAGCTGTCATCGTTGGAAAATCTTGGTGGAAGTATCCACATTCTGTCAAGGTTTCACACTGCCCTCTGCCAGATTGCATCTGGCAAGGTGTTACAGGTAGTGCTGCTACAGCTGTCATCACTGGAGAGTCTTGGTGCAAACACACACGATGTGATGAAGTGTCACACTGCCCTGTGCCAAATTGCAATTGGCGAAGTGTTAATAGGCAGTGCTGTTACAGCTGACATTGTTGGAGAATCTTAAGTGTCATGCTGCCGTGCCAGATTGCACCTAGCAAGTTGTTACATGAAGTAATGTTAAAGCTATCATCATTGGAGAATCTTGGTGCAAACATCCACATTCTATCAAAATGTCACTCTACCCTGTGTCAGGATGCAACTTGCCAAGTGTTCATGTAGTGCTCTTACAGCTGTCATTGTTGAAGAATCTTGATGGAAGCATTCCCATTCTGTCAAGGTGTCACGGTGCCTTGTGCCAGATTGCAACTGTCAAGGTGTTACATGCAGTGGTGTTACAACTTTTTATTGTTAGATAATCTTGGTACAAGCTTCCACATTCTGTCAAATTGTCACACTGCCCTTTGCCAGATTACAACTGGCAAGGTGTTACAGGAGGTGCTATTACGTTTGTCCTTGTTGGAGAATATTGGTGCATGCATCCACATTCTGTAAATGTGTCACAGTGCCCCGTGCCAGGTTACAAAAGGCAAGGTACCAGAGAATTTTGGGGCAAGCACATACACTCTGTCACAGTGTCATGCTGCCCTGTACCATATTGAAACTGTCAACGAGTTACTGGTGATACTGTTACACCTGCCATCATTGCCAACATTGGAGAATCTTAGGTGGTAGCATGACACCTGTGCCAGATTGCGCCTGGCAAGGTGCTGCAGGCAGTGCTGTTACAGTTGTTATTACTGGGGAATCTTGGTGCAAACATCCACATTCTGTCAAAGTTTCATGCTTCCCTTTACTAAACTGCAACTGGTAAGGTGTTACAGGTCGAATTTTTGCAGCTGTCATTTTTAAAGAATCTTGCTCCAAGCATTTACACTCTGCCAAGGTGTCACGCTGCCCTGTACCAGGTTGCAACTGGCAAGGTCTTACAGGCAACTGGCAAGGTGTTACATGCTGTTCTGTTACAAATGTCACCATTGGAGAACCTTGGTTAAAAATTATACCTTAGTTTAACCAGACCACTGAGCTGATTAACAGCTCTCCTAGGGCTAGCCCGAAGGATTAGACTTATTTTACGTGGCTAAGAACCAGTTGGTTACCTAGCAACGGGACCTACAGCTTATTGTGGAATCCGAATCATATTATAGCGAGAAATGAATTTCTATCACCAGAAATAAATTTCTCTTATTCTTCTTTGGCCGGTCGGAGATTCGAACTCACGTCCAGCAGAGTGCTAGCTGAGAACAGAACCCACCCGCCCAATGGAGAACCTTGGTGCAAGCATCCACATTCTGTCAAGATGTCACACTGCCCTGTGCCAAATTGCAACTGGTAAGGTGTTACAGGTCCTACTTTTGCGGCTATCATTGTTAGAGAATCTTGCTCCAAGCATTTACACTCTGCCAAGGTGTCATGCTGCCCTGTACCAGGTGTAACATGCTGTTCTGTTGCAGATGTCACCGCTGGAAAACCTTGATGCAAGCATGTACATTCTGTCAAGATGTCACACTGCCCTGTGCCAAATTGCAACAGGCAGTGCTGTCACAGCTGTTATCGTTGGAGAATCTTGGTGCAGGCATCCACATTCTGTGAAGGTGTCACCATACCCTATGCTAGATTGCAACTGGCAAAGTGTTACAGGTAGTGCTGTTACAGCTGTCTTTGTTGGAGAATTTTGATGCAAGCATCTACATTCTGTCAAGGTGTCCTACTGCCCTGTGCAAGATTGCAGTTGGCAAAGTGTTCAGGCAGTGCTGGTACAGTTGTCATTGGTGGAGAATCATGATGGAAGAATTCATATCTACACAAGTTGTCAGATTGCAACAAAAAAGGTGTTACAGGCAGTGGTGTTATAATGGCCATTCTGGAGCATCTTGGTGCAAGCAGCCATATTCTGTCAAGGTGTCACACTTCCCTGTACCAGATTGCAAATGGCAAGGTGTTACAGGCAGTGCTTTTACAGCTTTCATCGTTAGAGAATCTTGGTGCAAGCATCCATTTTCTGTCAAGGTGTCATTCTACCCTGTGCAAGGTTGTAACTGGCAAGGTGTTCATGCAGTGTTGTTACAGCTGTCATTGTTGGAGAATCGATTGAAGCATTCACATTCTGCCAAGGTGTCACACTGCCCTGTGCCAGATTGCAACTGGCAAGGTGTTACAGGCGCTGTTGTTACAGCTTTTGTCGCTGGAGAATCTTGGTGCAAGCATCCACACTCTGTAAAGGTTTCACACTGTCCTGTACCAGAGAGAAACATCCCTCCTCTGCAACATTTTGGAAGGATATTCCTGGCAGATTTATTTATGTCAGTACTCATTGATTTCTTTTTTAATTTTACCTGAGTGCCATAGTGTGGTTTTCCTGAGTTCAAGCCCCACACATTTCTTGAGAGATTCTACTGGCAATACAAACTTACTCAGTGAGCTAGGGATGGGCCATCTTAGGTTAGAACTTCTAAGATTTACCTGCTTAGTCATCAAGTGTTAATACCTGGCTCCCTTGGGTCCAAGGTTGAGTGGAAAGAGGACTTGGACTCTGATCATATGAGCAAGAATGCCATGATTTGTCCCTTGCCCCCGCCACATTGGAGAGACCTTTAAAACTTGCAACTTTGGAGAGGTACTCTGACACTAATTTAAAAGCTCCGTGCTTCATTGCCTAAGCTTCTCTGGCGGGCATTGGTGTTTATATCGATATTTCTTTACTTATATTTATTTGTCAGTTCTCTATTTTTTACTTCTTCCACTCTCTGTTTCGTGGAAGCTTGACTTCTGCTTGCGCTGTAATCATGATTGTGTGATCGTATTGAGTAATAATAATAATAATAATAATAATAATAATAATTATTATTATTATTATTATTATTATTATTATTATTATTATTATTATAACCTCATCTTTCCAAGGAGACCCATTTTAAATGTTTTGTTTGAAAATAATGGCTGCATCGGCAGAGTTGATTTTATTTAAATTACCTTGAATTCATACCTTATTATTTCTTTATCTGTGGAACGTGAATCACATAAACGTAACCCTATCTTCAATTCATCAAGATATTCACGGAGAATACGGACGCCGTCGAGTATTTTCGTCCCCTTCTACCACAAAGGTACAAGAAATACCGTCATAAGTGGGTCTTTACAAAGGCCAATAACGACTACCCCTTACGCAGAAAGACATGGCAACAACGAATGTATAGAATGTAATGGATTACAGGTAGAATAGGGGACTATTTATACGGTGTTGCCAACGCTACACGAATAATGATAGTAATAATGATAATGATGACAATAATCGTGAGATAAAATCGACTATTGTGTACATGTAATGTCGTACAGCAATCAGAACTGATGTTAGGCTATATTATGGAGCCAGAAGCTCTCAAGAGTCTGGTCGGCTGTTTGATTTGTACTTTATCGCAAGAGCACAGATGTGGATTTTGTTCATTTTCTCTGTTAGTTGTTCGCTACGCTGTCATGTACTGTGGTAGTTATTTCTATAAAACAAAATTCAACGTTTATTAACGTTTTATTTTTTTTCTCTGTATAATAACGATAGTCTGCGGATACTGAGCTCCGCGTTTAGTTTTGCCTTCGTCCAGCCCGGAATCGGCTTCTCACACCACTGGTCCTGTGGAAGTATAGAGAATGACGGTTCCTTGGGCCGAGCTTCGGGACTGCACGTAACGTCTTTCAGATTAATGCAATTGTCACCACGTTACAGATTTCGCTGTTACGTTCTCACTGAGAGAAATGTCCCTTTTCTCATCTTTTTTTTTTTACTGTGGCAAACAAGGCCGCTATTTTTAGGGCACCGCCATTGTTACTTACAGTCTTGGTTCTTTTCCTGTCATTGACTTTTTTTCATTTTTCCTGTCTTATTGTTCGCTAACATCTTTCCGTAGATTTTCTGTTTGTTATTATTGATACCATTGTTGTATGTCGTTGTTATCATGTTTGGTTATTGATTTTATTTATCATGTGTATTACTTTTGGTTGATATGTTTATTCAATCTTACTAATATTTTTTATATGACAGAAATATGAAATCTTCTTATGTTTTGTGCTTAAGTTTTATTAACATTTTTTTTTACTGTCATCAGATTTGCAGCTGAGTCATGTGTGTTTTTGATGTAATGAAAGGTTGTCACACTGAATCTGTTATCTGAGTAACCCTAACCCAAATTTGATTATTTTGTTTTCCCTTAATATTTAATTTTACTTAATCATTAGTACTCTGCTGGTCTCTGGGTCTCTGTGACCAATATTTCTAGCAACAGACGGCTGTGTCGCAAGATTCACTAGTGCTTGGCATTTTTACGATGCAAGGACGTTAACTTTATTGTCACCCTTTCCAGGGTTGGGACCGACACGAGTTATTCATAAAAACGCTCATTTCATCTCATCTATTTTCAGGAGGGAACTTCCATTAGCATTCCCAGCCCCTGTGCCTGGGAACCAGTGCGTGCTGCTCCCTTTGCAATGCATCTGCTGCCAAGTGGTCACTGGATGCCAGGCATGTCGGTCCCAAAGTCGTTTCAGACCGAAGCCTTTTTGGCCCCACACTAACTCCACATGTCTAGTGCCTACGTTTTTTCCGTCGGACCGCTGAACGCTCTCTCTGGTGCTGATGTCGACGATGATGGCCGCAAATCTGTAAGAGACTTCTGTACACCTTCTGTGCCACATGTGGCTCTGGCATTCAGTGCTTCTGATTTGTGCTGCGTGCTTTGCACACAAATATTAATTTTTATTCAACATTATTTGTGATCCACTTTCCTCAGTGTTCTTCATCTTAACACTAAGGTATTCTCGTATGTGGTATTTTGTTACGCCCGACACTGGGATCATTTTCCCTGTTTCCTACGAACCTGTGCACTCTTGGAAGAACAACAGCAATAATGGTAATACTGTTAAATTAACAGACCTCGCGAAGCGGAGATGTATTTCAGTGGCCAAAAGTAGAAACAATATAAAGTGATTTTATATATTTTTGTATCCAAAGCTACCGGCTGGCTGGCTCTCTCTCTCTCTCTCTCTCTCTCTCTCTCTCTCTCTCTCTCTCTCTCTCTCTACACACACACATATATATATGTACATATATACATATTTATATATATATATATATATATATATAGAGAGAGAGAGAGAGAGAGAGAGAGAGAGAGTGGGTGCGTTCTGCTGCTCTGTTTACTTCCTGCCCGTTTTACTTTTTAAGTTTAGTAACTTTTTAGCCGCGTACTGTGTAGGTTTGTCTTAGATTATGTTAGAAAAAAAATTTATGTTGATAGTTGGATATAATCTAGTGACGTTCTTTTTATAATTAAAAAAAATTGTGCTATTGCAACCTTGAAGATGCAATGGATTATTGCGAAACTCCGTCGGCCACGATAAACTATGTTAATTGTTTGTGAGCACTTTCATCTGATATTCATGTGTATATTTATATATATATATATATATATATATATATATATATATATATATATATATATATATATATATATATATATATTATATATACATATATATATATATATATATATATATATATATATATATATATATATATATATATATATATACATATATATATGTATACATAAATACATGCATACGTACATACATGCACAAACACGTACGCCAATCTGCAGAGCCTATTATATGCAAATTTGATTCTCTCTCTCTCTCTCTCTCTCTCTCTCTCTCTCTCTCTCTCACAGAGTTGTAAACCAGAGGAGGACCTCTGTTAACAGAAAAATGAAAACAGAATCAGATGGCCAATGCCTTAATAAGTAAAGTAGTTATTTTCTGTTTCTCTCTCTCTCTCTCTCTCTCTCTCTCTCTCTCTCTCTCTCTACAAATATGTATTACATGTGTATTCATATATATATATATATGTATATATATATATATATATATATATATATATATATATATATATATATATATATATATATATATATACATATGTATGTTTATATACCATATATATATATATATATATATATATATATATATATATATATATATATATATATATATATATATGGAGAGTGACAGTTATCTCTTTTACATCAATTTTTTTAAATAGAAAGATCATGATTACCCCTATTTTTGGAAGCATGCGTCATGTTGTGTTTTCATTCTTATGTTAATAGAGTTTCCCTTTTTTCTCTACACCTGTGTTTATTCCCAAACTTTGTGGGGCGGTGAGAAGGAGTGCGAGAGAGGTTTATCAAATTTGCATATAATGGTGTCTGCAGATAGGTTACTATTCTTTATCATAGGACTTTGCATCTCGTTAATGTGGTTTCTCTCTCTCTCTCTCTCTCTCTCTCTCTCTCTCTATATATATATATATATATATATATATATATATATATATATATATATATATATATATATATATATATATATATATATATATATATATATATATATATATATATATATATATATATATATATATATATATTATACATACTTACATACATACATACGTACATAAATATACATATATATTTGTGTATTATGTATGTATATGTATAGAAAGATATTTGTCATGTGCTAAATATTGTATTGTTATTAATGTAGATTTTCTTCTTTTTATAATTGTTGCACCAGTGACTATGATTATTATTATTACTGAATTGGATTTATCATAATAACCTTAGTTAACTGTGGGGTTCAACCTTAACAGTTTCTCTTGATCTAAAACCGGAACATTTTTAACAAGTTTTTGGTGCTACCAAAATCAATGTTGTTGTATGAATGTGAGTTTAAGACTTCTTTGTATGTTATTTGGTTTGTAGAAGCCGAGGGAAGGGCAACCTTATGCCCTCAGTCTAGCCCAGGCCCAAATAAGCAAGAAAAAAGTGGGGTGAAGGTAGTTGTAATGTGCCAGTGAATGTTAAGGGTCCTCTTAGTTCAAGCCTGTCGACATGATTGAATCGAAGGCAGCTCGTCCCATCAACAACCCCGCCCTCACCTGTCTGTCACAGTTGCTCCAAGCCTTCCACCATCAGTGAAGCTGATGATTGTAGCACCATATAACACAGTCAGTCGATAGGTCTTGAACCCCGCGAGATTGCCCTCTTTTAGTGTTTCCGGTGTCAGTAACTCCGGTAAAGTGACGCCAGATGGGTCTTGATCAGTCAATCTGGAAGTTTTTCTCTTTGGTCTTAAAGCAGCCTGTCTTCCCCAGGTCATAGGGCGTCCTAGCAAATGTAACGCCAGATATGTGTTGATAAGTCAGTGTGTAAATCTGTCTCGCCGCCAGCAAGGTGACCTCGCTGTGTGTCTTATCTACAGGCACTCAGTCCCTCCTCATTGTGCCTCAGGTAAGGTTTCCTCACACTCGTCAGTCCACTACTTCCCTCTTAGACCCTGCAAAGGTCACCAGACCTCTTATGGCCCGGTTCACTTATTGTTTTTTTCCCTCTATTACATAGCTGTGGTGTTCTTTCTCTTGTTTCTCCGTCTTTCGTCTTGGAAGAAACGAGCTAAACTTCACTCTTTTCTCTCTTCTCTCACTCTCCGTTTAGTTGAGTTTTCCGTCCTGGCTAGTTATGGGCGTGGGATGGTTATCCCTTCCCCTCCTCTGCCATCCTGTTCAACACGGAAAAACGAAGAGCTCCTCTTTCCCGTGAAAGCGATCGGTCGCACCTTTATGAGGAATTTGTGTCGTTGGCGTGTGCATTTCCGCAGGGGCAGGCGCCTTCCAACGACGGAAAATGTAAAGAGCGCATTATGTGACGTGCCAGACATAATAGACGGGTAAATTAATTCCCTTTCATGCAGGCACCTGTATGAAAGACTCTGCATTTTTAATCATGAATTATGCTTGTTGAATAATAATTACACTTCGTAGAATACAGCATTAAAAATATATCATCGCATTTCCTGAAATATTTTTGTGCTGTAATATTTCAGGCGTGATTAATTTTATCCCAAATTTTTATGCCTCTTTGAAGTCATAGCTTTGATGAGTATTAAGCTTTTAGTTGGTGATTTCCTTTTGAATATATATATATATATATATATATATATATATATATATATATATATATATATATATATATATATACAAATATACAATATATATATATATATATATATATATATCAGGTCCAATATATTTATTTCTTTACTCGACATTGGGAATCTCACTAAAAAGAAGTGGTCCAGAGAAACAAAACGGCACAATTAGTCACTGCCACATTTATAATTTAACTGCCGGATCGTGGATGAACCCCTCGTGCAGTAGAACCTCCAGAACATGAGCTGTTTCATGTAGCTACATATAAGGCCCATCGGTAGTCCCAGACTCCCCTATACAAACTAAGCTTTTCACCCCATATTACACGCATTCTTGCCCTTACTGGATATTAGGGACTTTCCTTTCCAATAGCTCTTTCACTATATCAGACTACTTTTAGGTTTGACGCTTCTTCTTTCCAACGCTACAGAATGGTAGACCCTTTTCACCAACCTGTGATAATTCATTCTTTCCACTTGACCAACCTTAAAAATATTCTCATCCATCCCTTCATGTACATTAACATTTTTACCTCCTATTTTAGATATCTCCACATTTCTCACCTTATCAGTGCTGTTTACCCTCCATAAACTACATAAACAGTTCATCTCAACAGCTTCGACTTTTTTTCTTTCATTCACATTCTACATCTACTCTCCACTTCCTTGAATGAGAGTCCACTCAGTAATCCTTTCATGCTTTCCAACCTTTGGGTTCATAGGCAGTTGAATTCTCTACCTAATCTTCTGCATACATCCTGCTACCTTTCTTGCGTCGCTCATCCTGTGACTCGACTCTTCTCTGAACTGCCATCATCCATTGCGTTTACTTCTAAATACCTATATGAATCAGTTGCTCCCATTCCTCCACCATCCATAAAAACATGCATCTGTTCAGGTAGCTAACTTTTCTGCAATGTTAGTAAGCAATACATGTACACTACTGCCTTAGAAAGAACAAATGGCTTTGAATAGTAATGCACTATCCCAATGTAGAGGGGGATTTAGTAGGTGGTTGTGAATCCCTTAGCAAAGGAAATACTCCTTAAATGGCTTAGAATCCCTTCACTCTCTTTAAGTGATTGTAACCACATACACTAGAATAGTCTATTGCATTGAAATTAAGTGCCCAGTGAAGGGTTTTGGACCTCTTGATGGAAGGACAGTGCTCAGTAAATGGCAGATGATCTCTCCTTAAGCTAACTACAACCAAACTTTATTTTTTATGGGATTCCTAGACTAAATGAAATTAGAGAAAATCTTGTGTGAAGACGTTTGGTGAGGAGCTTCATTGTAGGAATTACATGGTTTCCAAGAAATGCTATATCTGAGTTCCTGAAAAAAAATTAAAAAGGGATGAGAAATATAGATTGATAGATCCTACGTTAGCACAGAGTAGATGTTAGAGCAAGCTGATGGATATAATGTAAACGAAGCTTCAAGCATCTGACCTCTGAAACAATTCATATTTCTATAACCAGTGTGTGATGTATCTTGGATCAGGAAAAAAAATCATAGAACTTAGTTTTTGGAAGGAAGATCAACATTTCTCGATTTTGGGGTTTTTCCTTTACCAAATTTTCTGCTTTTCCTGAAATGCTTGTTTCATGGAAATTTATTTCTACTTATAAAGAGATTCGATGTACTTTCCAGTCCATTATTATCTGAAAAGGGGCGGGGGGAGACATATCCGAAATATAACGCTCTGCTGTTTACTCTTTTATTTACGAGTTACCTTTCTAGCTCCTCGTAGTCCGCTTCTCTCATCCTACCGTCTTTCATTAAAGTTGCTCTGAAATACCGTGTAACATCAGCCACATCCATCCTTCTAGCATCCATTCATTTTTTCATCTTCCCGGCATCTTTTTACTCTCATTACCTTACACTCACTGACTAGCATTTATGTTCGCTTTTCTTCTCTTACATGCATTGTGCGACTTCTTTTCACTATCATCATCTGAGGCTCTACCTTTTCCAGACATCTATGAAAATACTAAGTAGCCATGGATACATAATGTACCATTGTTTTTATCCTCCCACAGTTATACGCTCAAGTTTCACTTTAGTAACGAAAACTTATAATGCTCTCAAAAGTTATTTATGTACCATACATCTTCAACACTCCCCACATTACATCTAATCTGATATATATCTCATACAACATATCCTTTTACACTTAGACTTCTCATCCACGTTTCATATCAACCACAGTATCCTCACGACTTCTTCCTTTTTCTAGACAGACAATACTTTTCGCTATTTATCCTCCCTATATCTTCCTTGTTTTCTCAGTCAAATCTGTACAATTCTCCTTTTCAGGTACACAGTTATCTCATGCCTCTGTAATTCTCATAGTCCCCTCGTCACCATTGTTCTTGAAAAGTCCCACCATTACTGCTTGCCCAGACATGCCTTACCCACTACGGTCAGCCAGTCTGTTACACAATCACACAATCTCTGTAACAACTCCTTATACCTACCCATTCTTCAGAGTAATTGCATCCTTACATCCTCAACAGTCGTTCAGGAAGCGCTCTCACATTTATATTGCCCTTCTTCATAATCATCCTTCAAGGTTTTATTTTTTATCAAACATTTATAACTCCAAAATACTATTCCGTTGACACTGTAATGCATTTTATTCAGACAGCATCTGCATATTTGCATTTATTGTAGGATCCATTCCATTATTAACCTTGCTTTCTGCAATTACTTTTCTCTAGTACAGCATTTTTCCTGAAGTGCTTACTCAGATTTAACCTCATAATGCCATAATCTTCTAGACTACTTCATCCAACCTTTTGTATACCTGTGGTCAATTTCTGCCTGGTAAACAGTTTTTTTTTTGCCATTATTTGATTTTACTTTCATTTTGCCTTATAATCTATTTTGTCATCCCACCACTTACTGTTTTTAATCCTTCATCTTATGAGCCTTATAACCTCAAACACCCCCTACAGACCCAGTGGATGACCCTGTCCTTAACTTTGTACACTCAGAAAACCATGTGTCTCAAATCTCAGAGGATTTTATACTCATATTTCTCGATTGCATTCATGGCTACTTTATGAACATGTCCTCTCCAGCTGGAACTACCTTCTCTTTTCACTTTCTCTTTCAATCAAATAATGATCAGATATAGCTATTGCCATTCCTCACTGTTACATCCACCAACTTGCCCTTCATTCCACTCCGTTTGAACATAATCTAGCAAGCTCTTGTCTGCACCATATTCATTTAACTAAGCATTCTATGAGTATACTTATTTGAAAACCACTAATTCCCAAAAATCAAGCCAAGCTTCCTCCATTCTCATTCACTCCAGACACTGTAAACCTACCAAACCGATTCGCCGTTTTCTCTCTCTTTGCAGTGAAGCCACCCATCACAACCAATTTTCTAGAGTAAAACTGGCGCAAATTCAGATTTACCTCGAAACTTTTGGTTTTCCTTTTCCTGGACCCTTTGCAATAGTCAGAGCATTTCTTTCTGCTACATTAAATTTCACCCATACATTTGTACACTTTCCACCGATCCTGTGATCTTCCTGCCAAAAGTACTACCCCCTTTCCCCGACAATTTTTCTTTGTCTTTCTTGGTAGTTGTGACGCCAGATAACCCACAATTAATCAATCAATCCTCATCCTGGACACCATGCTCTTGTACTGTTGTCTAAGAAGCATATCATCCAGATTTGTCTCCTTAAACTAGTCGATTTTCATACTTTTTTTTCTCTCTTTGTATGACACCCGTGTACATCAAAAACCCAAACCCACACAACTAATCAATTTATTCCTTTGCTTTTTAGCAGTATCAGTATAGAATGTGAGGCCTACACCTTCTTGTCCCTGGTTATCTGGTGATTTCTTTACAATGCCAAGTGGTAAGAATGCTGTTGCTTTATTTCCCATCACCCTAACGGAGCAAAAGTGAGGTGTCATAAACTCAAGGGAATAGGCCTGACTGTCATTCAAGGGGCATCTTTTCCAACCGAAATGCCCACAGCCCTACTTGATGTACGGAGGCTTAATCTAGGACAGTCATATCTAGGTTGTATAGTTTTCTAACCGTCAATTATAAATTTATTGAAATATGTAATTTTTTGTGTGGTATGCGCACACTCATATACGTAGTAATTTGTTTGAGTAGAGAAAACTAGTACTAAATAAATGCCGTAGAAACTTGAGAATATTTTGGTGACAGAGGAAGATGTCGAGGACAAGCAGTGGGAGAGTTCTAGAATTGGAGAGGACTGCAGAAATGGAAAGAAGAATAATAGCCAGAAGTAAAAGAAAATGGCCTTCGGGCAACATTAAATCTTGGCTAAAGTATGAGGCAACTTTCTCCAACACGTGTATTTTTCCGAAGGTTAAACGCGGGAATAAAGAGCCCTTTGGGGATATGCAAGTTGGAACGCTTGTCTCCCTCGGCCTAAAGGCCGGTGGCACCAGTCGGTCTGTGGAAGAGGAGAAAATCGATTGCATGTCCTCTGTGGCTTTTCGCTGAAACGCTTCCGTCGTCTCGGCGTTTTCAATGTCATGGACCCTGTGACCCTTCCCGTCCCTCCCACCCCGAGCTAGGACGGGGGTTTCGTTCGGCGCGTTTTGGCCGAAGCTTAAACCGTTAGTGCTGACTGAAAAGGCGCGGGGGAGAGAGACTCTGAGTTTAGACAAGTGGCGTTACTTTGCTTTGGCGTAAGGGATGCTAGTGGTTGCATTTGGAGATTTATATCCGGTAACAAATGTTTTGCATTCTCAGGGATTAAGGTATTTTCTCTCAACGTCATATCGCTTATCAGTTCTTTGAAACAAACAAGAGAGAGAGAGAGAGAGAGAGAGAGAGAGAGAGAGAGCCTCCACCTCCATTCTATGTAGCCTCATTGTTTCTCTTCATCTTTTCATATGGCAACCGTCCGCGCAAGTCGAAAGCTCACATCGGTCTACGGTCTCCATGAACCCCTCGTGTCTCGACAAACATTAGTCTTGTTTTCATTTCTTTCTTTCCTGGCATTAAGCATTCCACTGGCTTCCGTTAACGCGAGCGCTATCAGCTTACAGCCCCAAGACTGCGTCAACACACCAGTGTTTTACTCGCTAAAAATGATTTTGTCGAAGTATTCGGGAGAGACCGTGGCGTCCATTACGTAATTTCCCGCCCTCTCCGACCTTCTGGTTCCGGGAGGTATTATGGCAGTGAAAGTCACCATACGGGAGCCTAGGGCCATAGGCCTACTGATAATGTAGGTCTACGAAAAAATCAATAGTGTTTCTTGGTTCTTGGTAAAACCTCAGTTTATGTTGTGGATGTTAACGTTGCGAAGATGGAAAGAAATACATTTTTATAATAAATAAATTAACTGAATTTCTACAACAGAATTGCACTTCGAAGAGGGAAAATTCGTTTTAAAATAAACTGAATTACCTACTTAAAAAGACAGTTCATTTTGAAAAGAAAATATCATACTTGTAAATAGAATTTTCACATTTCATTTTAAAAGAGACTGAATTGCATCTTGAAAATAAGTTAAATTACTTGTTGCAAGGGAAAAAAGTGCTTTATGAAAATAGACTATATCACGTTTAGAAAATGGATGGAAGTGCGTTCTGAAATTAGACAAGATTTTATTTGGTGATGCAGAGTTTTTTTTATTGCTCTGCAAGTCCATAATCTCGAACGACACTTAGCAGAAGGATGAAAAGTCATTATTTATGAAGATATTAAATATCCATTAATTATAATCCTTATTGGCTTTGTGTTCGCGCACTCAATCAAGCTTATAACCCCGTCATTTTACCTTGGCAATGTTGTTGGATTCGTTAAGCATGTGCTGAAATGACCACACCTTTTCGTTGTAACTCTTGGCAAGCAGAAACAGTCTAATTACAGAAATATGCAAAGTGCACAAATGTATCATGATGCTCTACAATCCACATAACAACAGTATATGCCGTGTATGTGAAAAACTAATGACAAAATGCTAGCCATACGTTGAAGAGAAACAAATTCTGTTAAAATCGGGTTTTTCTTAGCATATTTGCTGAGGCGCGCTCGTTTTTTTTTTCCAGGTTGTCTTGTGTATGCCGTATGTTTACGCATCCCATTATTAGCATTGTAAATATTATGGGTTCTAGAGAACACGAGAAATTTTATTTCGCTTCTTATCGTTTATAGAGAAAATTCTTTTAAACTTTACTTTCAGCTTCCTCGGTGACGTGATGCGTAGCACTGGCCGGGGCTTTTGGCGGGAAACTACAAGCTGGAATCGTGACGTCATGAGACGGGACGAGGAGGTACCCACATGGCGCTCTGTCTTTCTATTCCACCTGGGTAATCGGGCACGCGTGAAAAGCCCCGTTGGATGGGGACTGCGAACGAAGGGGGAGATAGGAGTCTTTTTTATTGCCTCCATCCCAGACCTCTTTTTCATCAGGCCCCTCCTTTAATGTTGTTTTGCATTTTCGCAACACTTTCTTGCTTTTGTGTTTTGTCAAATCCTGTTGGTCGCTGGGCTTCGCCGAAGTCTCTTATCGCGTTGTTTTATGTTATTGCTTTATTGCTGATGTTTTATATATCGAATTGATTACTTTGTATTCAGTTAGTTGTTTATCTATATAATATTTTTTGCAATTATTAAGGTACTAACTCGGAGTGAACTGTTTTATTTTTCGTCAAATTATTTGTTTACTGATTGCATCAATAACAGTAGTATATTATTATTATTATTATTATTATTATTATTATTATTATTATTATTATTATTATTGAATATTATTGCTGCTTCAGCTGCATTTATTTTGTAGAAGACTTTTTCTATTTTCCTTATTGCGGACTTCTCTTCAGTGGAGGTGCGTGCTAACAGCTCGCCTATATTTGTCATTTCATGGGGAAAAGTCAAAATCTGGATTCTGCTTCTTTATATATTCTATACAGTTAGTTATATACAATTGTTGCCGCGACGCGTTTCGACAGACTCTTCTGTCATTCTCCAGCGGGAGCTAGTAGAGGACTGGCAGATTGCATAGGTCCTTCTGAATTTATACACGGGCTGAAGCCCGTGTATAAATTCAGAAGCCCGTGTATAAATTCAGAAGGACCTATGCAATCTGCCAGTCCTCTACTAGCTCCCGCTGGAGAATGACAGAAGAGTCTGTCGAAACGCGTCGCGGCAACAATTGTATATAACTAACTGTATAGAATATATAAAGAAGCAGAATCCAGATTTTGACTTTTCCCCCATGAAATGACAAATATAGGCGAGCTGTTAGCACGCACCTCCACTGAAGAGAAGTCCGCAATAAGGAAAATAGAAAAAGTCTTCTACAAAATAAATGCAGCTGCTGAAGCAGCAATAATATTCAATAGAACCTGTTTAAAAGAGGGTCTGCTGCCAAATTATTATTATTATTATTATTATTATTATTATTATTATTATTATTATTATTATTATTATTATTATTATTATTAAGATTTTATTGCCTTTGCGTAACCTAATTCTGAAAGCCTGAAAGTGAGGAAAAGTATAGGTCAGTAACAGCCTTGGCTCAAGAGTTGCAACTGATAGGAAAAGCTGATAGAGATAATCTTTCTACACCAACAAAAACACACATCCACAAATCCCACTTTGCGTCAATGACTGCAATATTTTGGGATCCTCTCCCAATAGAGCAAGAGACATTAGAACGACTCTCTCTCTCTCTCTCTCTCTCTCTCTCTCTCTCTCTCTCTCTCTCTCTCTCTCTCTCTCTCATAACACACAAACGAGAGGGACTACTTCAACTCTCTCATACACGCACATGCACACGCACACACACAACCAAGAGGTTCTGATTCAACTCTCATACCAACACACAGACACAAACGAGAGGGATTGGTTCAGTTCTTTCATTCACACACACACTCTCACTCACTCACACGAATGAGAGGGTCTAGTTCAGTTCCCTTATAGACCAACAGGCACAAACGAGAGGGTCTGGTTCAACTCGCTCATACAAAGACAAGCACAAACAACAGCGTCTTCACCTCACATAAACACACATGCACACACAAACGAGAGGGTCTTGTTCAAATCTCTCATACACAGATACACAAACCATAGGGTCTGGTTCAACTCTCTCGTACACACGCACAAACTTGGGGGTCTGGTTAATTCCCTCATACAAGCGCAAACGAGAGGGTCTGGTTCAACTAACCAATACACACACACACACACACACAAACAATAGGGTCTGGTTCAACTTTCTCATACAAACACGCACATATACACACAAACGAGAGGGTCTGGTTCAACTCTCATGCACACACGCAAAAACATGAGGGTCTGGTTCAATTCTCTCATACACACACGTACAAACTATAGGGTCTGGTTCAACTCTCATACACAAACACGCAACCATAGGGTCTGGTTCAATTCTCTCATACACACTCACACACAAACCATAGGTTCTGGTTCAACTCTCTCATAGACATAGGCTACACGCACAAACGAGAGGGTCTGGTTCAACTCTCATAAACACACGCACAAACGAGAGAGTCTGTTTAAACCCCATGGCGAGGAAGGGACAGTCTTGGCTCGTTCACTCAGATTTCATTTTCCCCATGGTGGTGGTTTGTTTAGATTAGGCCGGCCTTATACCAGCACCTGCCATTGCCCTATGGCGCGAGGTGTTAAGGGGAATAAGAAACCTCATTTGGATCCTTAAATTCGGAACACCTAGGGATACTGTTATCCTTCTCTTTAACAATAAATTAGGTAAATCTTCTTACCTGATAGTTGGAAGGGTAAAACCTTCTCTAGCCACTCTCCTTAAAACGAAAAGGCCTATGGTTGAATAAATAGCGATTGTTCTATCCGTCTGTCTATCGATATATATATATATATATATATATATATATATATATATATATATAATATATATATATATATATATATATATATATATATATATATATATATATACCATCCGCATGGTTTGTTCCCTTTGCAGCGGGTGGCGCCAAAAGGGTACAGCCTTCTGGTTTCTCAAACTTGTAAGTACTTAGTTATAGAATAATGTGAACTAGTACTTACATTTCATATACTGTCGTATTCTTATTGCACAGTAATGTGTACAAATAGGAGCCAACACTTGATGTCATCACGAACAGGATGATTCGCCATGATTTCGATCGGTTAAGAGAGCGAGGGAAAGGTTGGGGGAGTTGTTTTTGACAGAAGAGAACGTTCTCAGTGATTGGATAATAAGGGAAAAAGTCTTCGTTTGAAAGGGCTTTTTAGAAAGGATGGAGAACACCCTTTTACCATACAGTATAACCGTATAACCAACTGAGCTCAGTGTGCTTTTGGATAATAGAAGGGAAGATAGGAGAGGAGTCGTCTGATATTAGTTGCACCGAGTGTCAGTCACGAGACATTCTTTCAAGATGTGTGAGAATAAGGTGTGAACTGGGTTTTTATTGAATATATATATATATATATATATATATATATATATATATATATATATATATATATATATATATATATATATACATATACACGCGTGCGCGCGCGCGTGTGTGTGTGTGTGGTCCATATGACTTTGTTGTTATCTAACAGACGAGTAACCCTAGACTGATCCCACGAGGAGGACGTGACTCTGCCTCATTGCCTGAAAAGTCAGTTATGCTTTCGTTGACTCCGGCAGTGCATTAGGTACCTTTGGGTTAGTTATTTATTTCAAGTTGCTCTTAGGGTGCAGAAGGACATGGGATTAGTAACCACAACCCCTTCCCCCTCCAAAAACACGAGTTCATGAAAACTAGGTTGTCACCGTCAAGAGCCAACAGCGCTCTCCCCAACCCCCTCCTCGGCTAAAGGCATGAAATTGAACTGAATCTGTGTTGCACGAGCGTGGATAACATGATTAGATGGGAAAGTAGATGATTTTGTAACTAATGTAGTATTTATCAGATGGTGGGTGCAAGCTATGGGGGTAATAATTATTTTGTAATTTTCGCATGAAGAGTGGATGAGTTTGCAGTGCCTATAGTATTGATGTGAAATGGTGAGGAAAGTTACAAATGCTGGTCAACGTTTTACAAATGATTTAGAAGTCTGTAAATTTTGTAGGTTGTAACAGTAAAACTAATCCAAGCCTAAGAGAGAGTGGTCGTTGCTGTGACAATGCAAGGAGGAAGCTCTCTGCACGGTAGATGTTTAAAGCAGAGTTCATAGATGCTAGAATTTGTCAAGAGTGGAAGACCTACGAATACGTTCACCAGAGTAAAACTTACAGAAGAGGCCTTAAGATGGGTTAGGTTACATCCGTAAGATAAGTTATTATATTTTATTGTTTAAATATGTACTTAGTCACGGGGGACTTGCATTTGGAGATAACATGATAAGGTATTGGCCAATGGAAATCAGCACGCTATCACGTGTGCGGTAGAAATCCATTTCTAACTTTCATCGGGATCGAACCGATGACTTCTGATTGCCTTAATTGACAGAACCCTGTGCCGTTCGCCGGAGAGTCCTTGGTTTGATCCCAATGCAAGGTTGAAATTGATTAATATGTGCTTATGTTGTGTATTCCACTAAAATTCATAATAAAAAAAACCCTGTTTGAAATTATTCAACAAAATGACAAGGAGTAGTGGGACTGAGTTAGTGTAACGTCATATTGAGACGTCATATTGAAACTCACGACGACTCAGGAAGATCTTAATAGCATAGCCTTCAGGAAGCTCACGTTCGAAGAGGCCTCCTGCTCCTCCTTTGCACGATACTGTCATGCGGCCTTGCATAATGATTTCCTAACTCGCTGTATGGGTGTGGGTGTGTGTGTGTTGGGAACTTAGGTCACATTGTGGTGCATTGCTATTGAATCTAGTCTATGTTAGCATCTCTGTCTACATTGTGAGGCATTGCCACGGACAAGAGAGTGTTTGTTGAAATTCCTCAATTTTAGACCTAAGTATTTATTTGTCTTCTCTGGTCACATTGTGACCCATTGCAGCTCACATCAAAAGGTCTGCTTAAAGGTTTTTTTTTTTTAGGTTTGGAACGAGAGTGTTTTTTAGAAGAGGGAATATTTATGGGATGTTCATCTCGCCGTATTGCATGAACATCAAGATGTTCGTAACAGATCTTCCGTATAAAGCGGTACATCAAGTGCGCGTTCTTGAGAGTAAATAGAAGTATTGTGTTTTTGAAATGGCTCGTCAGAATATTATCATTTGTTTTGGAATGTTATTTACCAAATGGAGATTTTTTATGAAACTACTCAACAAATGCAGTAATGAAATTGTTTATCACACACACACACACACACACACACACATATATATATATATATATATATATATATATATATATATATATATATATATATATATATATATATATATATATATATATTACTTTATAAAGTTATTTTTAATTTGAGAGACGAAGATGATATGAAAGATGTGTCACATCGTTATCTATTACTTATATCCTGTGGCTTTTCATAATCTTTTCATAGCCTTCAATTTTCTTCCTTTCCACTTCTTTGCTCTTCGCCATTTTTCTTTTAAGTCACGTTCTGGCACTCCCTCTTCTGTGACCGATTTGGCATCTTCAATAGGAGTGTGGGCACATTATTTTCTTTTTTAACAATAAAACCATTTTCCCAAAATAGAGGTTGGCTTCATAATCAACTCCAAGACCATATTCCTCGTTTAGAAGTGCTGAATTTGTTTTTCTCCGGAGCACCCCTTTTTGGGGGATTGAGTTGTTTGTGAATAAAAATGATTATTGCAATTAATGATAAAATAAATTATTTGACCTCGACGAACTCCATGATAGCTCAGGACCGGAAAAGTGATATGCCTTTCAGTCTATCAGAGGAAGGGAGATTATGGGAAGGACAAACAAAGGCAAGAAGAGAATTTCTCCCGAGTATGGCTGCAGAATGAAGAAGCGAAAATCAATCTCAGTATAAAGTTGATACCATGTCAAGTGTTAGCTTTTTTATTCCATAATTAACGACTGTTTAAGACTATAGCATGGTATCCCACTTCATTAGTAAATTAGCAGCCACCTTATGTAATCTCTCTCTCTCTCTCTCTCTCTCTCTCTCTCTCTCTCTCTCTCTCTCTCTCTTTCTCTCTCAAATCAAAACCTCGACCGTTGACGTTTCAGGGCATATTTAATCAAGGTCCAGAGTTGTGGAGTAAAGTTAAAGCTCGTGTATTCTCAGTTCGGAATTCATTCCATAGTTAAAGGCAGGTCAGCATTCATCACTTTGTTGAGAGCCTAAACGAAATGCCCGTGCCCAGACGTTACGTAAGTCATCCCTTTAAAACAACCCTCAGTAAGGCCTAAGCATTCTTTGGCTCTTCTTGTGATGTTTTCTAGTGCGCGTCGGTACCCCCTGGCCATGGGGACTAAATCGGGGTTCTAAACCGGCAACGTCCTTTTACCGGGGTTGTACTGGTTCACCCGAGCCAAGGTCGAAATGGGGGTTTTTGGGGATAGGACCCGGAGTATCCCCACGTGACGTTAGTGGGGGGTATGTTCGGGGCTCTTTCGTAGTTGAGAGAAGGGGAGAAGGGGAATGAATGTGTAATCCATGCCAGACGTCACCATTTAATGCTGGCGGTTACTTGAATTTTTATTTACGACGGCCTTCCGTTAGTTGAGAACTTATTGTAGGGTCAATAGCAATTCATAATACTATTCTGTGCAATTGTATTTATAATTCTTGTGGAAATGTTCCTCTTCTGGAGAATATTGTTGCTGGATATAACATGGAATGGCAATATCTTGCATCGCACGTGACCGATGTTGCAGACAGTACTCGTTGGTCTGTAGAAGGACTTTTGGCTTGTTTATATTCAAGCCAGATGAGATCAAACCCTCCAACTTTATGTGCACGTTCTTTGAAATTGAAGGAGTGACTGCTGGCCAAAGAAAAAATTGGTTTCTGTGCCGAGAACTAAGTTTCCTCCAAATGAATCGCACTACATCACTCTCCTCCTCCAACTCCCCCTCTCAGATGTGGCTAAGGAGTGGCTGGAAGCTAGTATTCCTTACGACAGCATAGGTAACACCGGTTTAATTTTGCATTCGCGTCGATCTCTCTGTTACACGAGGTGACTGAAAAGTGGTATAGCAAATATGATTGTTGTTACTCTCGGGATTTAGGAACTAGGTGGCGCGGGGATGGGGAGGGTGAGTAAAAACTAGGATGGAATAGAACGGTGCCGGTAGAGAGGGGGGTTTAGGGGGGGTTAGAATGCTGGTAGCAGCGATGCCGTTGGCGAGTTGCCGCATATCTCCAATTTTAACCAACTTTCTCACCTCTTGCGGCCTCCTTCTCCTCCTCCCCCATTCTCTTTCCCTCCTCCCTCCGTCAGCGCAATGCCACTTAAACATTAATCCAGTAAAATAATCCTATTTGCTTCTAATATAACTTTTACATGGAATTAATGCATTGCGTAACGATGCCACTGGTTCACTTCTCAACGAAATAGTCTTTACGTGTGTGTAATGGATGTGAGTACGTGTGTATGTCCGTGTATGTTTATCTGCGCATTCAGCCCAGGCCAGTTGGCTCTCTGATATGTAACCGTGTTGGTGTGTTGTGCTCCGACTCCGTCACATTATTGCAGAATACGCGTCGATTTCGCTGATGTAATGCGTGAATGGTGAGGAATTACGACCGGAAGGCGTTATAGAAAAGGAGGGACGATATCCATTGATTTCTCGCAGCGTTGAAGAAATAGTCTTGTATCCTTTTGCTGTAGAGAGAGTTGCTGCTGCTAGTAGGAGGAGCTGGTGGTCGCCTATACACCCCTCCCCCTCCCCGTGACTAGTTTCAGTAGCATGCAGTTCTAGTAGCAGCTATTTATTCGATTTGAAGGAAACTGAGAGATAAACTGGACGCTCTACAGTGAATCTCAATGTGAATCCGTCTTTGTGGCTTCTTAGTGTGGCTTTACGGCATTAAAACTTCTCAGGTGAATTGAAGTTTGTCACACTTGTTTGTGGCCTGTTACTGAAGCATGGCCTCGAAGGATGCGGTTCCGAGGTATTTTAAGTTATACCACCAGCGACAATGTCGTGCTTGTCGTTTGTGGAGCTGAAATTATAGTCGTATATCATAAGGCGAATTTACTGTTTGTAAAATCAACTTTCAGATTTGGCAGGCTCCCCTCCTGTAGGCTTAATGCTCGTCCTGTGTTTAAGTTTTGTATCAAATTGCGATATTGCACAGGTCGGAAGAACTTCGAGGACGCTAATTTCATTACCAATCTATTGGCACGTGTGAGACCTTGGTGACATAACATTAATACCCAGCCGAGGTAAAAAATTGTTGGAATTTCAGAGATGGCATAGGCCTGCCTAGGTTTGTTTACATTCCATAGCAAAACCGAAAATAGCCCCGCCCAGAATTACATAAACTACCCAGACATGCCTCACGTAGGCCTAAATTTAGGCCTATCGAAAGCAACACTCGGGGGCAGTCCTCATTATAATGACGTAATTTTTTTATTAACGACTGTATTGAGAGGACCGGTTGGAACTCGAAGGCTTAGTCCACCGGTGGGTGGGTGGGTCAGTACCTGTATAGGCATAAGCAAGACGTCACTTGCAATGCCTTTTTTTTTCATGTAAAGACGCGCAGAGTAACTACTCATTTTAGTAATTTTTTCTTTTAGTTTTCGTTGTTCAGGCAGTTATGGGTGGCAAATTACTGCTATATGCTTAAGAAACCTCTAAATTAAAAACATTTGTTGAGAGGTGTTTAGACTGACAGCTTATGTATGTAGGCTGAGTTAGTTGTCATTTTATTGATGTGGGCTTGATAAGCATTTAGTTAGTGTAAATTGCGCGGCTTTCCACGAAAAAAGCAAACTTCTTCGTGAGTTAGTGATGATAACCCTCCCCCAACGCACACATATACAGTATATATATATATATATATATATATATATATATATATATATATATATATATATATATATATATATATATATATAAATATATATGTATGTATGTATGTATGTATATATGTATGTATGTATATATATTATATATGTGTGGGTGTGTAAATACCAACCTTACATTTTACTGGTTAGGCCTACGTAACTTCAAATTCTTATGGGTTGTTCCTTTTTAGAAAGAATAATGACATTTCACTCATGTACATGGAGAGCTTAATTTATAGTCTTTGTATTGGTTTAGGGCTAGGTAAGTTAGCCTGACTTATAATAATTTTGTTTTTATTTAACAGTAATGATATGTTACAACTATATTTATTTAAGAGATAAACCTGACATCTATTGATTTAAGCTTAAGAGGTATAATCCATGTAATGAGAGAGATATAATTGCAATACTAATTTTTCACTAGTCTGACTTTGAGTTCAGTATACTGGATGTGCGTAGAATGTTAGATTTTCACAGACCGGGCGTGATTTCTCGGGTCGTATAAGCCTAGGTTACGGTCGTCATCCTACCAGTTTCCCGGTGAGAAAAGTAGTAACGCTTCTTGAATTACAGTTTGTTTAGTGGGAAGCCTCCGTCTAAATTTTTCGGTATAGACTGCACTTACCTGAATTGTATTACAATTTTCCTATGGAGTCGTGCAATGTTTAACTAACGTAGGATCGAAAGTAGCTGGCTTAAATTACGTCATTTTCCAGCGTAAAAAGAGAAAGTACAATGAAATTAGTAGTTTAGGTTTAATTTTAACCAGCTAGAATTATAACACTGGTTATTTACTTAAAAGAAGAAAAGGTACCGCGCCTTTTATTAACATATGCCTAAAAAGAAGAAATGATACCGCGCCTTTTATTAACATATGCCTAGTTCTGCTTTTCTTGAATAACTAGACTCATTTTCAGGTGAAAAAATGTTATAGCCAAGCAACTTGCTGCAATATTAATGTCAGTGAAGGCAGGGTGAGCTCAACTCTTTCCCTCTTCGTTACAAAACACGTCTATTACCGAAAATTTATATAGGCTAGCTGAGTCCTATTAGGATATCCGTGAGATTATTAAAGTTAATACATTTTCTGGTTAGTTCCTCATGTTCTGTCGATTTACCATTTGTTTGACATCCTTTCATTGTTAGACCATCGGATATGTGTAGGTAAATGTATACTCCATATAGCATGTACGTATGATATTCTCTCTCTCTCTCTCTCTCTCTCTCTCTCTCTCTCTCTCTCTCTCTCTCTCTCTCTCTCACACACACACACACACACACACACACACACACCAACGGGATTATTTATTTTTTTAAAGTGCCATGTCATATAAATGTTGATAAGAGAAACATAAGTACTAAGTACTGTACACTAGTGAGGTACCCCCGAGGCTTGTCCACTGATAGATTATCAGTGTTAAACAGGAAAAAATACCTTAAAATTGATTATCATGGGTAATTTATGAAACACTCCATTTTCACTTACTTGTGTCCGGTATATCAATATATACATTTGTAGTAAGTTTATGCCAGGGCTCGCAGGTGTTTTGTAAAGAATGTTTATCTACCTTTATCTGCCTAAACAGTGGAATTCATCAGGTGCAGTGTAACATCTGAAGAGGTCTGTTTCTCAGGTAGACTACAGGACCTGCGTATAAACCTGTATTAATAGTATTAGTGGTAGTACTTGGTGGTTATTATACTGTGGTGGTCACATACAGGGTAGAGAAGGGCATATAAGTGTATATGTATGTATGTATGTATGTATGTATGTATGTATGTATATAAAACGATGGAAGTTTAGTGGAGTAGAAAGAAAATTGGTTGCCTGACCTAATTATGCTGTAGCTATTGAATCAACTTCTTCATTGTTTACTTGTTTCAGTGCCTGACCTAATTATGCTGTAGCTATTGAATCAACTTCTTCATTGTTTACTTGTTTCAGTGTTAATAAGACGTAATATAAACGGGTAGAAAATTATGATGAGAATGTAATCTCTCTGTCGTTCTTAATCGAATTAATCATGAAAGTATGCAGTGTTTATAAAAATTCATTCGACCTTTTGTGTAGACTGTTTGCTAAAATAAAGCACACAGTTATTTTCCTCTGTCAGTCGATATCGATTTCAAAACAATTTTTCCTAACAATATTTATAAAAATGAAGTTGCTCTCTCTCTCTCTATTTATAAAAATGAAGTTGCTCTCTCTCTCTCTCTCTCTCTCTCTCTCTCTCTCTCTCTCTCTCTCTCTCTCTCTCTCTCTCTCTCTCTCAATATAATCACAAGATTACTACAATGCATTTTTTTGTCTTGGCTAGTAACTTCCTCTATATTCGCGTCTTCTAATGAAGAGTGTTAAATAACCCCTCACCTTGTATAGGGAGACTGATTTCGAAAAGCAACATGTGGTCCACGTGAAATTCCCAAACGACGAAAGTATTCTGCGGCTGCCCGGTCTTCGCAACTTCTCTTTTGACCTTCTTAATCACAACTCCCCTTCTGCAGTCTCATCCGTCTCTTTACTGGGAGACTCATCCTTCATCCACATTGTAGTTACCCAGATCATTCTTGCTTTAACTGTCTTAATTCCACTCCTTCCTGCAATCTCCCTTTTCTCTGTACTGGCATATCCATTCATTTTTTAGTTACTCAGATCAGTGACGTTTTTACCTTCTTAATCGTCTTCTCATCTGTTTGTCTCAGAATGCATTTACTTCGTCGTTACTTAAACATTTGTGTTTTGACCTTTCGTTTAGCCTTCGTAACTTCCCCGGTCTTCTTGCCGTCTCACTCGGCTCTTCTGAAGGCACATGCTCCCAGTCTTTAATATTCAAATCATCCATTAACGATTTGACCTTCTGACAGTCATTCTCTTTTTTCCTTCCATATCACACAACCCTTGAGAGATTAATACATACACGTTTTAAATTTTCTTATCATCCATAGTTACAAAGACCTCATCCGTTATGACTTCGGCTCCTCTCCCTTCTCTTCTCCCCCATCTCTCCATAGCTAGATACATCCGCCTCGTAGCATTTTCAGTCATCCATTCTCACCTGAATATCCAATTCTTAAATCCCGTTCATGCTGACAAATTTATGCAATCCCATCCACTTCGTTACAGGCACCCTACTCTATAGTTAAAATCTTATCCTTTATTGTTCAGTTCATGCTGACAAATTCAAGCAATCTCATCTACTTCGCTGCAGACGTTTTCTGTATTCGCAGTGAATATTTTCAATCTTGAGTGGTTCACGTGCAAATTCTTGTTAACAAACGCCTTCTAAACCGCGTCATCACATTCGTGTCAATCTCGTGTATCTCTTCAAAGTCCATTTCATTGCCACAGTCCATTTGCAAGCCCTCCCAACCACCCCTCCACCCCTCCTTCCTCCTCAAACGGGAATGGTATCATAGAGGACGATGAGGGTTAGCAGTGAATAGTAGTGACTGGCTAAGTGACCAGGCTTTCCTGTGCCTTCATATGAAAACTAAGCTGCTAATCCCCTTACCCCGTCCCGGGCTCCCGTTTGTTTGGGTGGGCGGATCAGGAGCAGCAACGGCACTTGAGAGTGGCGGGGAGAGGGTCCTCTGGCTTGCCAGAGGATTTCAAGGTCACGTGTGGGAAAGCGCACCAGACTTGTTTGCTTGCTTGTGCAGGCAGTGACTTCATCGGGTAATTGTAATCGCATGTTGATGAAGTGTTGACGTGTGTGGTGTTGATTAATTCGTTAAGTCTCCATAATGACAATTATTATTAATACGATTTTCCTCATTTATGCACCATTTTTTCTCTTAGGGCCTACCTTTCCAATTTTACCAAATACTTTCGGGTGAGTTTGCCTTCTTTGTGGGTGTTCAGGGACCTCCAGTGCCGACAGTATTCTTCCAGATACTGCTGAAACCATCGTTGCTAAATTCGCCGATCGGTCGATCTGCAGTATAACAAAAATACTGCTGCTATACATTGTATTTTCTGCCGGAACAAAGGAGGCTTCTCCTAAATGGAATGCTGACATGAGCAAGAAAAGGAAAACAGAGGTCACATATGAATAAAAGGAAATCAATAAAAAGATGAATTCGTACGTACTTAGCACATATGCGTATAAAACAAAATGCGTCGGAACTTAACAAAGACTTTTGTACGCTCTACTTACTGGATTTTTCTTCAGTGATTTAGCACTGTGTATGGTCCAAACCTGAAATGAAGTCCAGTGTTATCATTGTTAAGATTATTATTATTATTATTATTATTATTATTATTATTATTATTATTATTATTATTATTATTATTACAATCTTGGAACTCGTTAAATAAAGCTGGTTAGTCTCTGCATCTCCCCAACCTCTCTCTCTCTCTCTCTGTAATGAGAATTCGTAATTCACACGCAACGGAACCAAATCCCTCCGTTGATTGAGAAAACCAGGAAACTTGATGAAAATCCGACATACCGGATACTAGTTGAGGTTAATTGAGAACGCGAGTTTGCGTCGTAACGTGTCCAGTAATAAATCAAGGTCTTCATGTTTAAGTAACGGAGCTTTTGTTTATTCTACAATAGTTTAGTTTAGATTGCCACAAATAGCATTTTTTCTTTGTTCGTTAGCCAAATGAGACGGATGTTGGTGCTGTTGTCATATATATTGTTTTTTACAATGCGTACATACGTACATATATACACACACATGTATATACTGTATATATATATATATATATATATATATATATATATATATATATATATATATATATATATAGAGGCCTATACATATATACATATACAATATACATACATACATACATCAACTGGCGTTAACGATATTAATACTCGGGTGCCATTTTATGACAATATCTCGGTCTGTTCGAATTGTATAGGTAATAAGCTATGGTTTTTCAGTTTTCGTCTTTTTTTTTTTTGCGCAGGTGAATTTGGTCATGTAGGTGTATATATTTATTTGACTCCCATAATTCTTCACTTTTTATTGCGTATGAATTTCTGCAATTTCCACTAATAATAATAATACCTATGGTAAAACATCATTATACTTCATTTTCAACCAGGTGATGACAGAATTGACAAATCAGAGATCGACGGCAGAGAGCCGAAGAACATCGTGCTTAGTTCTGTTCTTCGGACATCAAAAAGGCAGGTAAAGATAGCAGATGCTGCTGGTGCTTCTTTGAGAGAGAAAGAGGTTTGCGCTTTGAGAGAGGAGAGAACGAAGAACAGAATACACAATTCCTAGAGTAAGAAAATGGAAAATAATGAGCGAAGAAAGATTCTGCGTCTGCTCCAAGAGAGAGGGAGTAAGAAAATAACATCCACAGTTCCTATGAACGGCGAGGGGGAGTCGAGTAAAGTGATACTGAAGCTGCTGAGCGGGAGAGAATAATTGATATTTTACGGTAGCCTATTCTGAGAGAAGAGGTAGTTTTTTTTTTAAGCCACCCTGAGTGAGAGAAGGATTGAGAGAGAGAGAGAAGGAAGACTGATGAGAATGAAGAGAATTGGAAGTAACCGATTATAAGAAGGATAGAGAATTGTAAATAAGCATTCTAAAAATATGTCACCATGAATAAGAGAAGGGAAGAATTTTCAAAATAAGAAATAAGAAAACGAAAGGGGACTTTTAAGGTAGATATAACAGGCTGATTTCCTGATTGAGGGAGGTAAATAGAAAGGTCAATTGATTCTACATCGAAGGCGGGAGAGAGCACAATAGTAAAGAATGAAAGGAATTTTTAGAGAAGAGGCAGAATTTGACAAAATAAATATACTAAAAGAGAACGAGATTCTTATAAAATAACTTTCACACCTGTCAGTTAATAACGTCCAGGTGATGAGTAAAAATAGGTGATGTGTTGTTGCCAAATCAAAATTTTAAATTGGGATTGCTGAATTCTAAAGCGTCCTTTTCGTGTTTAGAGTTCATTGCTTTTCTGGAACGCATTTTCTTTTAATATTTTTATGTAGGTGTTTGTGTGGGCTGTAATTATTTTTTTATCTGTCGTCGTACATTATGTTAATTGTAATTACGTTAATTTTTTGCGGTTGACAAGTCTTTAGTATGAAAATAATTTCATGTTTCATGTTTCAAGTTTTATTTATTTTTTAGGTGAAGTTTTACCGTGGAAGTCGCCTTTTGTCATTTTACAATTTTTTTTCCTTTCTTATAGTTAAATGTCTTCTTATCTTTAGGCACGGTAATTTGAATAAAACAATACAGATATTTAACTTTCTAGCAAGGTGATATTGATGTAAGTTTGAATAGCTCATTCATGGAAATTTTTATGTATGAAGATCAGAACGAAAAGCGATTCCTCAAAATCATGGCTATTACAAAGATAGAAATCACCTTAACAAGATTAGTTATAAAAATGTAAATGAAATCATGGCTGTGCCATTGCGTATGTGCTACGACCTCAAAGAAATTTCAGATACTAGCTGAAAAAAAGGAATAATAAAAGTTGAAGGTCAGGTTTTATATGAACATGACATCAACATGCTCCCACAGTCAGGTCCTGATTGCCCTTGCTGAAGGGTACACATGAGCGCTCCTATCAGAGATTATTTATTTTTTGGTTTTCATTGATTGATTTATGCATTATTTGTTAATAATAATGTATAGCCTATTTAAAATATTTTTCTGTCATATATTCATCTCTGACCTTTGTTCTTCATATGTGGATTCCCTCCTGGGAAAGCCTCTTGTGCAGGTTGGAAAGAGACTGATGATCACTGTATCATTGTGAAAACAAATATTAGATTACAAATTAAACAAAATAGCTTTGTAATGTGGACACTTCTGCTGTGTTAATCTTTTTCATATGCACAAGTGGTTTCCACTCCCAGAGGCTCTCAATTTTTTTTTTTTTTCATTAAAGGGAAATTAAAATATGAATATCGTGGCCATAGTGCTAGAAGTGTCCCAAAATTCAAATATCAGAAACTGGTAACTGATTGTAGGCGTCAGGTGTTAGCTGCACTGGGTCATGGTGAGGCACGATTAGCCAGTATATTGCGAACGTTGCTGCGTACCGTATGTCAAGGGGTTTGCTGAATGAGAGGTATTCACTTGCACAGCATTTCTGTTTGTCCCACACTTTCCCCACACTTGCTTCCTTGAAAAATATGCTGACTCGTCACCGGAAATCCTGACTGATTTCACAGACATGAATTTGAATGGTTTTCATCTCTCTCTCTCTCTCTCTCTCTCTCTCTCTCTCTCTCTCTCTCTCTCTCTCTCTCTCTCTCTCTCTCCCCATGCAAAAAGAAAAAAAGACGAACGCGACTGTCCGTTTTTCTATTCATAGGCTAGCAGGACGAATCTGCAACCTTGACGGGAGTGATTGACCTACCTCTCATTGCCAATCATAAACAAAACTATTAACCTGTCTTTGAACACTAACCACAACGGAGTGATAGATCTGTCTCTCGGTGCCAACCATGGAGTAGTAAACCTGCCCCTCAACACCAACCACTTGACCTAGCTCAGAGCGCGAACCACTGAAGAAGGGATAGACCTGCCTCTAAATGCAAATCGGGGAGGAAGTGACAGAAGTGGCCCTCACTGCTAACCACAAAGAAAGCCATGGACCTGCCTCGCAACCCAACCGCGAACAAGTAAAAAATGCACCGAAAGTTTCTTTGGCGCAGTCACGCTGTATGAAACTCTCAGCCACGGCCCATAAAACTCACAGCCACTACGCGTTGGTGGCCTGTGTTGTTGCCACCACGATCATGGCTAACTTTAACCTTAAATGAAACAAAAACTACTGTGGCTTGAGGGCAGCAGTTTGGTATGTTTGATGATTGGAGGGGGATGCTCAACTTACCAATTTGCAGCCTTCTAGCCTCAGTAGTTTTTAAGATCTGAGGGCGGACATGAAAAGTGCGGCCGGACAGACAAATAACCACCTCAATAGTTTTCTTTTGCAGAAAACTAAAAAAAGCAGTTGAGCAGCTTCTCAGCACAGTCACCAAAGATACGATAACCTTATACCGTTAATAAGACTACTAAGGAGCCTAAGCTGAGTTACCGTTCATCTAGTTAGACTTCGATGGTGCTCCGGTGGATTCGATTTGATGTGGAGAACAGTACTCTATAGTATACTGTCAATAACAACAGCCTTTGCGCCCCGTGATTAGAGTAAGAGGTGGTCGACTGTATGTATGAAGATTTTGCCTAAGTTGGAACAAGTATAGTGTATGGGGTATTATACAAACACCGGCACCATAACTTTAGTTTTTTCTGATTTATCACTGCGATTTTATGTTTGCGTCATGCTCGTGTTTGCTGATGTATTTTTACATAGTTATTCTTTTTGCGCTTATTAGAATTAATATACATGCGTTAATAGATTTTGGCAAATAGCCTAAAAGAAACGGTACTGGGAGAGGTCGGGAGGGAAGCCATTTTGGAATGAAATCTTGAAGAAAGGTTAAGTCATCGAAGTCTTTAAAAACCGAAGCAAGGAGCCAATTCCAAAAACTGTCATAGACCGAGAAAAGATATGTCATATGCTTGATTGTCAAGAATGTAACTGTTTTCCTTTGAGAATCCAGTCCGATATTCCTCTCTCTCTCTCTCTCTCTCTCTCTCTCTCTCTCTCTCTCTCTCTCTCTCTACACACAAACGCGCACGCGCGCACACACTCTAAAGTTAACTCAACGGGTTATGATAGATAACGAAGTCTGTATAAAAATATTTAAGGGTCGTGTATCTGTTTAAATGACTGCACGTGTTTGTGTTTTACTTCAGTGCTTGTCTGCTGTGTAAGTGTTTTTTATTTAAAAATTTTGCCTTTGCAGTTGGCTAGTTTTCTTATAGTATGGTATCGTAAAACGAATGTAAACTTGACAAAATATAATTGAAATATACAATTATTATTGTTAGTCATCAGTTTAATTAAGGTGTTCTGCATTCACATAACTTTTTTTCAAGTTCTCATAAAAATATACGTGAACTTCAAAAAAAGTTATGTGATTTGTTGTAGAAGCACATTGCTTTCAGTGTTTGTTTTCATGAGGACGCGCTGTCCGCTTGCTTGCGTGTTGTGCTTTTGTTATTTCAATATTTTTTGACGGATTTTAGCTCTCTTTTTAACTGTTAATTACTTCTGGCCAATTAAAGGTTGACCTTTAATGCCTGTTCAAAAGGTTGACAACTTGTGCTGCTACAAGACCAAAAACATAAAAATAAATTTTGACTTGTTGATTGATCCCAATCCAAAGTAAACGTGGAAAATTATTTTTTATTTCATTTTTATTTTTCTTTCTTAGGCGGGTAGGAGTGACAACCAGATGGCCTGTATATATATATATATATATATATATATATATATATATATATATATATATATATATATATATATATATATATATATATATATATATATATATATATATATATATATATATATATACATATATGTATATATGGATATAGATATATATATACATACATATATATATATATATATATATATATATATATATAGTATATTTATTTATATATATATATATATATATACCAGCTGACCAACCCATTGCTGCCCAGGAAAACTCTGAATGACAAACTCTGAATGACTCTCTCTCTCTCTCTCTCTCTCTCTCTCTCTCTCTCTCTCTCTCTCTCTCTCTCTCTCTCTCTCTCTCTCTCTCTCTCCTGTTAAGATAATTACTTTAATTAAATTGCCCAACATTTTTAACATTTCATATTTCACCCCTCCTCATTCCCCACTCCTATCTGGACTGAACTTGGACTTACAGGGCATTGGGAGTGTCACTATTCATCTCAGTGACCTCGAAAATTATGGATTAGACATCAGTATCTGTCGTTTTCGGTTATTTTTACATGTTACCCCCTTCCCACCCCCACCCCCTTTGGTGCCAGTGATATCTTACCCCCACCCCACAGTATTATTTTCCAGATAGTAGGTCTTATGTATACCAAGTTTCATTGAAATTGCTCAGTGCGTTTCAAGAGTTAGGCTATTCTGGAAAACACACATCCATTTATTTTATATGGTGTGTATATATATATATATATATATATATATATATATATATATATATATATATATATATATATTTATATATACACAGTATATATATATACATACATACATACATACATACATACATACATACATACATACTGTATATTGGTTGGCATGGCACAGTGATAGAGAACTGAGGTAAGTCGTTGGTTCTCAGCCTGCCTTCTGCCCTTAGTTATCCCAGCTGTGCATGGGTTTCAGCAACAGCTAGGAGTCAAGTAAAGGGCAAGGGTTAGCAATCTCATTTCTGAAGACTTGCTGAGAACCGGAAGGTTCTAAAGTACTGGCGCCACCTATTCCAAAGGAAAAGTAAGGCATACTGTATATATACACACACACATATACATATATATATATATATATATATATATATATATATATATATATATATATATATATATATATATATATATATATATTTATATATATAAATTATATATAGGCTATATATGTATATACAGCATGTGTACATTTATATATATTTATTTATTTATATGTATGTATTATTTATATATGAACCGTACAAATGGTTTTTGCGCATGTTTTTATTTTATTTCGATTCCATGATACTGTAGCGAGCAACATTTTAAGGATATGTTATGTTTCTTCATCTCAGTTTTTGAATCGGGAATCAGCCGTCTGTTTTGTTTCCAAGATTCGAAACTTTTTTTTTTTTTTTTGTTCCTGTATTCCTTGAAACGTCCCGTCCTTCATTTTCCTTTTTGTGTTGAAAAAAGAAGCATGATTTTTAGACATGATGCCTCAAAGAAACATGTGACGAGCTGTGGTACACGTGAGTCAGATCTGCCCGGTTAAAGGATTAGTCGAAGTAAGGGCACGTTGTGAACCATAAAATTATATGTAATTGCCCTCATTAAAATCCTCTGGGGGTCATTTACCAGCTAATAAGTTTTAGAGCCTAATACATTGCATGGAAAGGTGTCGTGATTACGTTATTGAGTAAAGTATGGTGTAATTGTGGCTGACGACTGGGTGCATATGGGTTGTATTGTCGTGTTTAATAATTTGGATCTCCCGTACGGGGGTAGCGCCGTCGGTGCACCTCATGCGGTGCACTGTAGGTATTACTTAAGGTTCTTTGCAGCGTCCCTTCGGCCCCTAGCTGCAACCTCTTTCATTCCTTTTACTGTACCTCCGTTCATAAGGTCTTTCTTCCATCTGACTTTCCACTGTCTCTAACAATTGCTTCATAGTGCAGCTGCGAGGTTTTCCTCCTGTTACACCTTTCAAACCCTCTTACTGTCAATTTCCGTTTCAGCGCTGAATGACCTCATAGATCCCAGCGCTTGGCCTTTGGCCTAAATTCTATATTCTATTCTATTCTAATAACTGGGATCGTACCGCTCTGGTTAGACATGGATAGCTTTGTGTTATTATTTTTCAGTTTTTCATTAAATGGCCGTTACACAGAGAATCTTGTGAAAGGGAAGAACTATGAAAAATGCGGGCCTGCTTGATATGCACACTGTTTTAGAACCTTAACCACCGTATTGGAGGGTGTTTTAGTCAAGTGTTTTGATGGCTTGACCGTCAACGCATTCTTAATGCGACCGTGAAATAGTTTTATTTTTATTTCAAGACACCCTTTCATGTTCTTTATTAGCGCAGCTAATGAGGCCGTGAATGGCAGCTCTGACACTGTATAAAGCTTCATTGTTAAACATTATAGTCTGAATGGCTAAGCTGAAAATTAATAATCCAATTGTTGAGGCTTTGAGCATCATAGCTTGCAGTTGAAGTTATTTTTCCTACACAAAGGAAGAATTTTCAGTTTGCATTAGCACTGTCAAAATAATTATTTCCAGTGTTTAAAGAATGACTGTAGTCGGGCCGTATTCTAAATCAAATGCCAGAAACCGTCAGCGAAGAAGTTCTCGGGACCATCTGCGACACCTGGTCTGTACCTGCGTCGGTGACTAGCAACGACTGACAAACGCCTTGGGCAGTAAGCTATCGTAACCAGCTGTAAGGACGTTGGAATGGTTATCAACCAAGTCTCCATATCACGCCTCCAGGGAAAATCAACGGACAGCGAGGATCTGGTGTGAGTGGTAATAATGGTCACAATGTGACCGGAAACTATGTCATTTCCATTGGCATTAGTTTCCATAAAGATAAAATCTGAACAACTATCGCCATCTTTTTAACAGATGGCTGTGTTTATTCACGAAATCCATGATTATACCGTACAGTCACCTTAGCCGCCTTATCGTAACCAAAATTCTGTTTTTAGTTTTCTGTAAAAGAAAACTGTTGTGCCGGCTTTGTCTGTCCGTCCGCACTTTTTCTGTCCGCCCTCAGATCTTAAAAACTACTGGGGCTAGAGGGCTGCAAATTGATATGTTGATCATCCACCCTCCAATTATCTAACACACCAAATTTCAGCCCTCTATCCTCAGTAGTTTTTATTCTATTTAAGGTTAAAGTTAGCCATAATCGTGTCTGGCAAAGATATAGGACAGTCCACCACCTGGCCTTGGCTAAAGTTTCGTGGGCCGCGGCTCATACAGCAGTATACCGAGACCACCGGAAGTTAGATTTATTTTCGGTAGCCGACTGTACAGAAAACTCGATTGCGCCGAAGAAACTTTGGCGCATATTTTACTTGTTTATTTTTGTTATTTCTTTTGCCAGCAAAGGCAAACTTAGCAATGAAATCATGGTTCGTGTTTTGCTTAATTTGGATATTTTAATAGAGTCGGTGAACGTTCCTTTAAGTAAGAATAGTGACCCTTAGGGGTTCTGGCAGGAAAGGGATTAAGGTCTTAGTCTTTAAAGTTCCATTAAGAAAGGGATTATGAGACTTCGAGGTCGTGGGAAGTTTTTCTCCTTTTTCTAAAATCAGGGATTTCCCTTTCTGGGGTTTGTACATCCTTATGCTGTAAGCAAATGGTGCAGTATATGGAATTGGGTTAGACGTGCAACTGATGTGGCACCTGTTCAGGTTTAAGGCTTTGAGACCGTAGAATTTTTTTATATGGTCTTCATCCCATATTCAGTTCCATATACCATTTCCATTTCCTGTGAAGAGCACGAAACATCAGACGCAGAATAAGACGTTGGGCTAAACGTAGTTTCTGCAGATGCTATTTTGGATGTGTGGAAGTGTGCCGCACAGGGCTTCATCCTTGGTTCCACAATTAAGAGGATGAAAGGGAGCAGCTGTTTTCTTGTAAGTGACTCATCCAGTGGGGATGGGTTTTTTGCTGGAAAAGAAACGCCGAAGTAGGAAAAGCTATTCAGAGAATTCGGCTGAAACTTTTTTTTCAGCTTCGTTCCCTACGAGACGCTCGCCAATTAGATTAGGCCTAAGCTATACCTGGGGCTGACAGGACTGAAAGTCCGGTAATTGGAAGTTTTTTTTTTTTTAACCCCTTTTGAGTTACAAGTAGCTGCCAACTTCACAATCTTGTTAAGGGTATAGAAGATACTTGTCGAAGATCTGTCTGTTAAAGTTCTGTTCAGATCAATTCGGTTTATTCGTAAGTACCATAAAAAAAAGAAAGATACTTCGAAAACTTCGAAAGTTGGGTCTTTTACAAAAAGACCCAACTTTCGAAGTTGTGTTCATGATATTTTGAGTGTAATTTAGGCGTTTAAAAGCAGGTTTCCAAAGTCAGTTCACATTATTTATTGTAAAGTTATGTGTAAACACAGAAAAATATGTGTAAAAGTTCTTTTCAAGGTTATTTTGGATATTTTTAAGATGTAATTTAAAAATTGTATCTATTTTATAAAAAACTATTATTTCAAAAGTCCATTCTGACTGTTTTAAAGGGCAATTTCAAGAACCGAAAAACAAGCAAAACAGCCACCTTTCTAAGGTTTTCAGGATCATTTGGATGTACTTTATGAAAAGTTTTTTCTAAATTTTATCAGCCAATACACGAATTTGTAAACGCAAGGTGAAATAATACCTCCCAAGCCATACCCGGTGGCCATGCATTTCGAACTTGATTCGGAACGGATTTTGACATTTTAGCGACGCAGATACTCTGTTTGTTGAATAATATGTGGAATTGAATGTGTGTGTGTGTGTAAGAGAGAGTGTGTGTGTGTGTGTGTGTGTGTGTGTGTGTGTAGGAGAGAGGGAGCAGGAACGTCTTAGTATCCTTAGCATCGTCTGCAAGAGGAGCTTAATAGTCCTATTTAAGGCGTAGCGTCCCAGCCGTTCTTCCTTATTTTTTTCGCTATATTGAATTACCTACGACTTTGGAATCTTGGCAGTAGAGGGTGAGGGGTGGAGGGGCATGAGTTAAAGGGAATATTATAGCATGGAATAAGCTTGGAGGAGACTTAATCCTTCTCAGGAAGAACCAGAAAAGGGAGGGAAAGGTAGGGGAGACAATGAGAAAGGAGAGCGGATGATTGGGAATTAGTGAGACTGGAAAGAAAGGAAATGATGGTAAATGCCAGATATGAAAACCAATTTATTAAGGAGAATGAAGACGAGAAGAAATGAAAATTCGGAAGCGAAGAAAATGAAGAACTGAGAAGGAAGACTTGGGAGGTAGGATGAAAGAAAAAGTAGAAAGAATTTAGAAGAGATAACGAAAAGGTAAACCAAAAAAAAAAAAAAATAGTAAGAATTTAAAAGAGAAATTGGAAGAAAATTGGGCATAAAAATAGAAGAGATAAAGGAGAGCAACTGAAGAGGGGATAGAAAAATGGGAAGGTTTGGGAAAAGTGTTGGAAAATAAAAGAAGAGGAAATTTATAAGGGTTATGTATATATAGTTATTTAGATATTGGAATGTTAAAAAAAAAACTAGAATAGTAGAAAATCATGATGTTGGGGAATGGTTCTCTCAGAACTTCAAAGGAGATAGAAAATTATGTTTTATGAACAGGCGCTGATGTGTTTGATAATGTTGTAAACTCACTGTCGAACTATCTGTTTATTTACTTGTATATATATATATATATATATATATATATATATATATATATATATATATATATATATATATATATATATATATATATATATAATGTGTGTGTTTGTGTATATATGTATATGCATGTATATGTTATATACTGTATATACCGTATATATATGTTATATATAAATATATAGTATGTGTGTTTGCATCTAAAAGTTAAGGAAAGTGAAATTGAAGAACGTAAGTATACTTTAATGAACAAAAAGTAAATTAATAAGAGTTCAGTTTCAAGAGAGTTTAAAGGCCACTTGCATACCCGGAGATAAATTGAGCTAATTTCCTTCTCAAAATTAATTGGAGAAGAGAACTTTGTGTTCTGTCGAAAGATGAGGGTTGGATCCCAGGAGGAAAGGAGAGGAGAGAAGCTTATAAATATATAGTAAAAATAGACAGAGGAAAGTTTGATAGCCGGCGTGTAGTACGCTCACAAGTTGGAAACGTTTTCGGAACGGAAAAATTACATTTTTCAAAAGGAAGTTCTGTGTACTTTTTGGACTCGTTATGAGAAAGGGTTGAGACGCTACCTGGTGTTTCCTTGTTTTTGTTTGTTGGATATATATAGGTATCTTTCTACTCACACACACACATTATATATATATATATATATATATATATATATATATATATATATATATATATATATATATATAATATATATATATTGTATATATGTATATATAATATATATATTATAATATATATATATATAGAATAATATATATATATATATATATATATATATATATATATATATATATATATATATATATATATATATATAAACAAAAAACTTGAGAGCGATAGAGATAGAGAGATGGGGGCGGGGGAGGGTGTTTGTGGGCTGCGTTAGAAAAAGAAATGGTTAGCAGCAGTACCGGGTCGATAAAAAAGAATTATTGCAATAAAAACGAACATGTCATTCAAGGGAGGAAATAAACAGCAAAAAGGCGACTAGATCTCACAAACAGAAATTAATAGTCAAAGGCTTAAATAATTGTGGAGGCTGATTTTTAAATGAGAACTGAGGAACGTTTTACATTAGGGCAACTATAAGAAACGATTTCTAGTTAAAAGCAAGCCTGTGGACTTGTTCAATATGAACATGGTTCATCTGCTGAGTAATTATATATATATATATATATATATATATATATATATATATATATATATATATATATATATATATATATATATATATATATATATATATATATATATATATATATATATATATATATATATATATATATATATATATATAAAGGTCAAAAGCCATTGGGACAGGCACCATGTCTTTTCTTGCCCAGTTTTGAAGGAATAGTGTGAAAGAAGTAAGGAAAGTTGGATTTAAATATATAGAAGCTTTGGTCTTCTCAGCCTCTTAAAGGAAGAGAGGTTGTAAGTGGCAGGAAAAAAAAGTCAGAAGTGGGAAGAGATTTCCAAAGGCTGTCAGGAGGAAGAAAATATTCATCGTCTATTGCTAAAGAACAGTCCATGTGCAAATGTGCAAGTGGTTTCGATAAAACCATTTTTCCTTTTATTTGTTTTGTTTGAGCCTGACTAGAAAAGTACGTTCTTTAGGCCTTTGTTCATGATAAATAATATAGTTTTATCATTGACACATATTTCACTTTCACTCCGAAACTGCCACAAACTTTCTCATAATCCACTGCCATCTGCCGTTATTTATTCAGTTTGTTTGTCTCATTGTCACCAGGATTACGCAAAAAATGCTTAGGGAAATCTAAACGAAGGTGGGCCGCGTAACTGGTAGCAAGTGATCTTTGGTCAGCCCTGGCGGAGGTTTGCAGTCCACACACACACTTGTAATTGTTAATATATATTTACTTAGGCACTGACCCCTAACAAATGTCAGTCTTTGTATCGCCACCACATCAATGCCGCTCTGTATATACAATTTTCGAGTTGGTCGAATTGATTTAGTTCCAGAATGCAGAACTCGCGTTTTTCTCGTTCGTTGCCTAAAAGATCTAAATCGCCTCTATTGAAGAGAGGTAAGTGTGTTATCTACTGTCAAAGAAAACTGGTCAGGTTTTGTTTGTGTTTGCGCGCGCGCGCGCTATGATTTCAAGTTTTTATAAACAAGATCCTACAGTTCCCTTTTGAGTAGACTCGGTGCTAATCGGGCTACGCTGAGAGTCTAACAGAGGCAGATTTTGTCAGATGTCTGCCTTGTGTCAACTTGGTTAATCGAAGATGAAATGTAAGGAACGAAGTGGTAGCCTTAAGCACACCTTGATAAACTTTTTTTTTTTTTTAAATTCGGCTTTGGGGACGTAACGTAGTGTGAAAATGTAGTCCGTGATAGGTAGAGCTAGACTTAAATGAAGTTTCTTTAATTATATGCAACTTAGCGTCCGTCGGCCTTTATTATAATTATATACTTTGAAGGTTTTGGAATGCGTCGAAACATGATTTATGTAATGTCGAATAAGCTTGGAATAACTAACACTTCAAGTTTTGATAAATTAATCAATTTTTGTAGCGAAGTGAACGCAACGTAAAACTCAGCCTTTGCCGACTATATTATTGTCGAGGAGCGGAACGAGCTCTGCTAGGATACGCCAGACAAAGAATACCTTCGTAATTATATTCCAAGATTAAAGTCGGTGGATCTGGTTTTGTGCCCCAAAAGAAATAGATCTAATAGTACGGCAAGATTCTGGCTAGAGAGGGAGAGCGAAGAAAGGCTATTAACGTCAGTGGCAGTTTCCTTAGGGAAACTGGAATTTGCAACCCAAGAAAGGTTTGCACAGAATAGAATACCTACGTTACAAAGAAGGAAGCTTAAAATAGAAAACTGACACGAGCGATGAAGAGTGAATTGAACTACAGACGAATTTAATCAACAAATAATCAACCAAGAAAATAAAAAGCAAACACGTATAAGTAAACATTGATCAAAAAAGTACATTCGGAAAATTAAAAGCAAAGGTGCAGGGTGCGTGTAGGGACGATCAAAAAGTCTTGCAGAAACTTCGGAGACTTAGCGCCAGGCTGCACGAGTTTTGATCATTGAATTTTAGCTGTACTTATGACATGGACTTCCGTCCAAAGTGACGCATATCATCTAGATATATCCGCAAAGAGACGAGATTCCTTGTAATCATTTGAACATTATTTCTGTCGTCAGACCGTAAAATTCGTCAAGGCCAGAGTATTCTCCCATTTTTATATGAGCCCGCTCACACAAACTGATACACTCACATGTAGATATGTTGTGCGTGTATGTATGTATGTATGTATGTATGTATGTATGTGTGTGTCCAAGTTGGCGCAGCCAGCTTGTAATTGTCCTTTATTTGATTTTTTCTGGGCCCACACCATATCTTACATTTTGCTTTATTTTGACAGGATTGTCGTAGTTGTGTTTTATTTTGGAAAATTCTGACCCCAGAACGCTTCGGAATTCGAAACATATCGGTTATTGCTTGGGTGAGCATATTCTTGTGCGTGATGATGCATTCATTGCAGGACTGAAGACGCGGAAGAAGTTTGAGTGGATATCAGAATCTTTTTCGGTGAAATTGAGTCAAAATCATTTTTGCCTATGGAGAAATTTTGATTAAGTTTTCCGATTAAGTTTAGAAATTAAAGTCTATTTTTTCTGGTATTTTTTCAGTTTAGATAATTTTTCCAAGGACGAAGTTCGACTAGGGATCATTCTTCAAATAAGTATTGAGTCGGAAATATCTCTAAAGGACGTTTATAGATGGAAAAAGCGAAGTCATTTTCTTTGACGGTTTGAGCTAAAATACCTATTTTCTTCAAAGGTTTTGAGGAAGTTTTCAGTTCAGAGTCGATATCATTTTAGTTTTCATGAAGCTTCTTGAGCCGTGATAAGCTTTAAGTGCTGATGATTGTTTTGAAAGTTTTGAGTCTTGATTAATTCGTGAAGTGTTCGATATTTTTTTGAAAGGAAAGTTAAACTGAGAGGAAAAGTTAGATTTTAAGTAAAGAGCATATTGAGACAGGCCTTGTAGATAGATATCCATTCTGGGTCGAGATGGTCTGTAGTGAGTTTGAGCCAAAATAATTTTGTTTTCCGGGGAGGTGTAAATACTTAAATGAAGGAAGGGTCGAGTCGATCTCATTTTCTTTTATATTGGAAGTAAAATGTATCGGATAAATTCCTAAGCGGACCCCAACATGAATTTCTGCAAAGAGGACAACGATTTGTTAGGAATCAAAGAAGTGCCAAGCGACCATTTCTCTCTCTCTGACTGTGGCTTTTCAGCGCTGCTGCTGGTCTGATACTTGTGATGGTATTTAATGAAGCTTTTTTCTATTGTAAATCACCCAGTCTTGTTTTCAGCATTGGAGTTGTTTAGTAAGAATTATTTTTCGTTGAGAAATAAAATCCACAGTTCTCTCTCTCTCTCTCTCTCTCTCTCTCTCTCTCTATATATATATATATATATATATATATATATATATATATATATATATATATATATATATATATATATATATATATATATATATATATATATATATGTATGTATATATATATGTATGTATGTATGTATATATACATACATATACGTATAACAGCTTTTGAGAGTTTCCCAAAATAAAATAAAATGCCACATTTGGAATTTTGTTCTATCACTTAATAATCCGATATTATTATTATTATTATTATTATTATTATTATTATTATTATTATTATTATTATTATTATTATTATTATTATTATCCACGTAGACTACCGAGTCACTTCTAAGCTGTCGTAAGATGACCTAAAGAATATATTATTTAAGAAAAAGTGAAATTGGAGCAAGACAAAGCTAAAGAAGTTGAACAGCTTGGGAAACCCAGGGGGCATTAAACGGTTGTTTATGGCGCACTGATTGAGGTAAATAAATAACCCTCCTTTGCTGGACTCGACCCAAGATTGGAAAAGTGGATGAAGACCTGCGAAGCTAATAAACTTGAAAATCATCAGGGGAATTCAATGTTCATGAAAAATTGCTCTTCGGATAATATCCACTGTGCTATTTTTTACTTGAGAGTTATAAACTGGCTGTTCCATCAGGGAAGCATGTTACTTTTACCGAGTCAGCGTTGATATTTCTGGGCTTTTTACATACATTTTTAACCTCACTCTGTTGGATATCTCGAAAGGCATGTTTCATAAGGTAACTCAAGAAATTTTACTCTGATACGTATAGTTTAGAAAATTCCCCTCTCTCTCTCTCTCTCTCTCTCTCTCTCTCTCTCTCTCTCTCTCTCTCTCTCTCTCTCTCTCTCTCTCTCTCTCATATCTAGAAAAGCCTATTTCAGGTGATATATTAAGAACTCTTACCTTTGTAGGTATTATTTAGAAATTCTCTCTTTATTGCTGTTTTAACGCCCACCGTAATCGTGAACCCATGAAATGTTTTTCAGAACATAAGTAACTTTCAGCCATTACAGCTGCGTCGATTTAGGATTATTACCTAAGCCTGATTTGCTGTGACACCGAGGGGACGATTATGTTTCAAAGTGGTTACACGCTCCGTTAATTTGAGTCAGCTTTCTTTTAGCGGATTAGTTTAAAGACTGCATCTTTCTCATTTTTCGTTGTCGTGCTTATATAGCCTACATACATACATATATATATATATATATATATATATATATATATATATATATATATATATATATATATATATATATATATATATATAAATGCTTTTCACTCATAGAAACACTGATTTTTAAATGCAAAATAGTAAGGAAAACTGAAACGTTGGGTAAGGTCCTGACCTCTCTCGTCAGCGCAGACGTTTTCTATCTAAAGGACTGGTACGCAGTGGAAGAAATTTACATTATATACATACATATATATATATATATATATATATATATATATATATATATATATATATATATATATATATATTATATATGTATTGTGTGTGTGCGCGTGTGTGTGTGTGTGTGTGCGTGCTTGGTAAGATAAAATGGCAGTACATACGAACATACAAACAGTTACAAAAGTCCGCTGACACCTGCGAGGAGGCGGAGCTTCTGTTGACTGAAAGGGTGTGCTATTCATAAATCTTCCTCAAAACACCTGACCTTATTTCTTATTGGAAACTAAAAAACGTAGCGCTTTGCTCTCTTTTGGACTTTGCTAGGCTACAGCTTTTAAATTCTCTACATTTTACCTTTCTTTTGAAGTTAGTGGATCCAATTTATCATTCCTAGGCTGGTATTTGTAATCTTATCCAAACGTTATGTAACTAGACTTGATGATGTTTCTTTATAACATGTTAGCAGAATAGACCAGTTTTCTTAGCGTCCGTCATACAGCGAACATGATTGATGACTTTTTCATTTTTTGTGCTGTTCGGTTCTCTTTTCTTGTGATTTACCCGTGTGACCAACATGGAATTCTTCATTGACTTGTATGCGATTGGATGTACCCATTCTTTGGTATTGGCAGGAGAGTTGTTTATCAGTGTCTTTTTCATTCTAGTATTGTTCCTAAATGCCACTTTAACAATAGAGTTTTTACGCAGATAAGAGATATCTTGTAAATTTATTACAGTGAGGCAGTACAATTATGTTTTTGTTTTATATGTTTCTGTATTGTTATTGCCACAAAGAGTCTATTTTTGCCTTTGTCAGTTCATCGTCTGCTGCAATAGTAGGGTATTTTTTAGTTTCTTGTCTGTATTCCTGATAAGATCTATTTTATCATCAATATTCTCATAGCGATGTTTACGTAATATTCATAAAAACATTGATGTTAACGCTGATTTCTTAACTTTATTGTTGAGGCTACAATAAAAATGAACATATGCGGAAACATTAGTGGTTTTTTGTATACGCTAAATTTAAACTTATTACCTTTATAAATGTTGCAGTCCAAAACGGGATAGAAAACCATTTTCCATCTCCAATGTATCAAGGAATATATGTACATTTTCTTTGCCAGCCCTAATGCAAATTAAGTCGTTTGTCAGTGTACCTAAACCATTTGACATTTTCTGGAATATTGTTGCCTAAAATTCTGCTCTCGATAAATTTTGTAAAGAGGTTACTTGATTCAGGTGGTAGAGGATTTCCCACTGCCATACCAACATTCTGAGAGTATCCTATTCTTAGAGAATGTGTAAAAGATTGTCCAATTGGATTTAAAGAGAAATTATTGTAGTTATTATTATCATTCTGGCTCGTAAGGATGGCGACCTCGCAAACGTGTAAACGTAATGCGTCATACCAAATTCCTCATTAGAAGTTGTCTATGTTGCAACTTTTAGGTTCAGTCTCTTGGTAGAAAGATGGATTCAAAGACAAACACAAACTGTCTCAAATATGTAATGGATGTTAAAAGACAAACACAGACTGTCTCAAATATGTAATGGATGTTTCATCTAGCCTAACGTAGTTGTCGATTAAATGAGGTGGCTCCGGAAGTGCTGCACTTTCGTCTTTTATTCAGGATTTTGAAATGGGTTTGCTAGCTTGATACCTCTCCAACGCCTTTTGACATTGCTTATAAGTCGCCATACAAGTATATACTGTACTGATGCTCATAAGTCGCCATACAAGTACTGTACTGACCGAAACATGCTTTATGTAACTTCGCTGAGTAGTATGAGCATATATTGCAGGATGACAAACAAACACACACACACACATATATATGTGTGTGTGTGCATTAATGTGTATGTATATATAGAGTGCATGTGTGTGTGCATATATATATATATATATATATATATATATATATATATATATATATATATATATATATATATATATATGTACAATGTACTGGTCACTTTTACCAGACACATATGTAATTCTAATAGCCACAATGCCCTCTTAACTCCTCGAATTCTTCGCGTTTTATAGGGTTACCATATTTTCCCGGGCAGCACCAGGTTGGTCAGCTAGTATATATCTATGTATGTAAATATAAATATATATATATATATATATATATATATATATATATATATATATATACTGTATATATATATATATATATATATATATATATATATATATATATATATATATATATATAATGCATGTGTGCATGCATAATTATGTTTATGTCTCCATCCATGTGTATTCATTGGTTTGCATTTAGTGAGTAGAGTCACCATATTTTCCTGGGCAGGACCAGTTTGGTCAACTAGTATATATATATATATATATATATATATATATATATATATATATATATATATATATATATATACACATATATACATATGTGTGTGTGTATTTATGTTTATGTCTCCATCTGTGTGTGTTCATTGACTTACATTTAGTGAGTAGAGTTACCATACAAAAACATTTTGTAGCTAGAGATCCACTCCAGGCCTCTCATCCTAAGTCAGACCTGAGGGCAAAGGCATGTGACGACATCAGGCTCACTTAATCTTAACCAACCAACTGAAAAACCTCTTACTGGGTCTTTC
>NC_089788.1:29181752-29184252 GCF_040412425.1 Macrobrachium rosenbergii | reverse complement strand
TATATATATATATATATATATATATATATATATATATATATATATATATATATATATATATATGTGTGTGTGTGTGTGTGTGTGTGTGTGTATGTGTGTATGTATATCTCGCGTGTAAAAGATACATATGTGAATTGATAATGGAAGGGAAGAGTTATAGCTAGCATGGCTATAAGTCAGCGGTTGTCGCGTAAATAATAGGTACATGTTCGTAGGCAGAAGTTATACCAGAATGATAAACCGATGCGAAGACACCGATGTAGTTGGGAAAATAAGGCGGGTTATAAGCCTGAATACGTAGAAGCCACTTAACGAGGACACAACTTTAACTGTGCATAATGTTATGATGGGTGTTTATTGGCATTTGTGATACAGTATTTTGACAGTTTCATACGTAACCCATGTTGTCGAACTCGCTTGCACCCAAGGGAAATTATATTCTATGATCTGGATTTGAATCCATGCCTTGTTGGGTTACGTGGTTGACAGTGACATTATCAATTCAGCTATAAAGATTTCTCATAGATAATGTAACTTTCACCTTCATATCACCCCAGAAAGGTTCGAATCCTGGTCAGGGTAGATGTGCTTGTTAATTATATATATATATATATATATATATATATATATATATATATATATATATATATATATATATATATATATATATATATATATATATATATATATATATATATATATATATATATATATATTTATGTATATATATATATATATATATATATATATATGCGGTTATATATATAGATGTGTCTGTTATTATTATTTTTGTCTTATTATTGGCTTATATTATTAACATTTATAAGTACAGTGTATATTCATCGGTTATTATTATTATTATTATTATTATTATTATTATTCATTTATCCAGCTGTCCTCTAGTTGATGAATTCTGTCTATAAGTGTGTTCTTTTAAAACATTTATCCAGGTGTAAATTTATATATATATATATATATATATATATATATATATATATATATATATATATATATATATATATATATATATATATAATATATAAACTTTTGTATGCGTGCTCGCGCGTACTCTTGTTGTGAATTTGTTTGTATATAGATATTTATTTAATAGTGAATGGTTTTACTGTTTCTAGATTTTCTTATTGTGCCTTATTTATATACTCTCATCAATCATCTTTTTCCTTTTTTGTTTAGAAACCAAACTTGACATAAAAAGAAATATAGACTACAGTGTTTAAAGAACCGAAGAAAAAGACAATAAGTTGATTTGCATGAATGTGACAAGCACTCAAGATTAGGAATTGGAATTCTGGGGAGTGAAACTGTGTTTTGTCTTGTTATCACGTCATAGATTTGATCGCCACCGTCACCCTCACTTGTCTGCCATCAGGCAGGCCCCAGACATCCGGCGCTCACTACTCGCTACCCAGTAAGTCGTTGCACTCATGAAATGAAACATAAAACTCGAAAATAAAGATATTCAATAGATCGTGAGTTCATTTATGTGAAGGCTACTTCAATGTAATTTTGCAACTGCTAGATGAAACATATCTAGTCACCGAAGTGAAAAGTGGAGCTTTTTTTTTTTCTTACCTAAGTGCATGTGTAAATTGTAAATGCCCTAACTTTGTCGGACCAGTTTAATAGTGTTCCGGCTGTTTAACGGAAGTCCCTCTAGGCCTACGCATGATTAGCGCATGGTGGCGCAATCTCCGTGAAGTGACAGTTGTTTAGGCCTATCCTTGGCCTCGGTTGTGCCAGGATGGGATAGTTGTCCTGGCCAAATTACCGAGGAATTATTAAATTTTCTTTTCCACGGATCGGAAGAGAAAGGCGACTACGCTATGGATTTCATCAGTGGATAGATTTTGCCCCCCTTTCCTCCGGAAAACAGCTGTTTGGACAACCTCCCCTTCACACCTGTGGAGGGACGATTGGGAACACCTGTCGACGCACGCCTTAGAAAGGTAAGTCTTGGTGATATCGTAGTGAGAGAGTGTAATATCCAATGATTTTGTGCCACTCCGGTAGGGTGAAAGTGACAGGGGGGGGGGTGGCCTCCCTTCTTCAGTCGTTATGATGGTACAGAAATGTTTTGATCGTTCAGTATGTCACTTCTCTTTTCCTCTTCATGTCCCACTGCCACCCAATGCATGATTCCCTTCCCAGGTCAACCAGACCCACTGGGAGCGAAGGAACCTTTCCAGATCGAACTACAGTAGGTTCTCTCGCTCTTAAGACTTGCGCCCTAGAGTATGCATGAAAGGTGCAATTTCTTCTGAAGTATTCGCCATGGCTTTGCGCCAGAGGAAAGGCCGGATGAAAGGAAGTGCCTTGTAGAAAACTGTGCGGTACTACTACTCGCCTCATGATTTAGGGAGCCTGATGTAAGCAGCAGTGGTTCACATTGTGGTCCGAGAATCCAGGGATGTGAGTGAATGAGCGAGAATAATTACTATCCATTTCAGGGACCGCGAGTCATCGTTTTTCTCAAATATCT
>NC_089788.1:29154252-29179252 GCF_040412425.1 Macrobrachium rosenbergii | reverse complement strand
TACCGAAACTTTTGATTCTGGATGAACCGCTTATACAGTGAAGTTTGTGAGGCTTCCCCAGCATTTGCCAATTCATACTCGTACACACGTGGCACTCACGCAAATGAACCTGTTTCCATGATGTATGTCAACATTGTTTTTCCCACCGTTCTGGTTTCCATTTTTACCCTTATAATCTTACTCTTGCTCAGATTCACTCCCAATTTTTCTCCTCTTGCAGCATTTGGTTCCGGAGTATCTTTTCGCTATCCCAGTCAACAGTGTACTATCTACAAAAATATCACCCAATCCGCACTGCATTCATTATTCATTTTACTTTCTCTGATAGCTCGCTCTTTCCATAAATAAACACATTAAACAACCTTGGAGACATAACACAGTCTTGTCTCAGACTACGATATCGAACAGCCGTTTCTTGTATTTTATGTGCATACCCTGTGTGCAGTGGTCTTCACGTACACTATTTCTGCAGTATCATCTATGTACACGATGATGTATTTGTTTTTTGTTGCTAACGGAGAACTCAGAATGCCCTTGCCTTTTGTTTACCGTGAATTGTTAGATTAGATCAATTTTGCTGGGAGTTCCAAGGTTTTATATCCGTACCAAAAGAGGTTGGATTATTATTATTATTATTATTATTATTATTATTATTATTATTATTATTATTATTATTATTATTATTCAGAATACCCTAATGTTCATATAGATGAAATGAAACATTAAAGGTCTTAAACTTGCAAAGTTAAAATAGAAGTAGTGATAGGGGAATAGCAAGTGAATAAATGTAAATCAACTAACAATTGAATTGATACAAAAGAGAAGTGTAATTAAAATCGTCGCAGTAGTGCATGATTTTTTAACAGCAAAAGCATAACCTCTTTTAAACCCATGAGCATAGCAACAACAACAACACATCAGGAAGACGTTCCGCTACAGTAGATCAAGTAAAAGACTTCTGGCGCCGGTCAACGTGACAACGGGGCGCTTCAAATGAATGGGAATGTTGACAGTTCCGAAAGAAATTTGGTGGACATTTCTTCAGTGTGTTCCAGGTTTTAGAGGTAATATGAAGAATATGAACATTATTACTAGTTTACATGGTCTGTTGATAGACTTTTCTTTCCTCTTTTTAGTTCTCTGTAAACGAAAACTGTTGTGCCGGCTTTGTCTGTCAGTCCGCACTTTATTCTGTCCGCACTTTTTCTGTCCGTCCTCAGATCTTAAAAACTACTTAGGCTAGAGGGATGCAAATTGGTATGTTGATCATCCACCCTCCATTCATCAAACATAACAAATTGCAGCCCTGTAGCCTCAGTAGTTTTTATTTCATTTAAGGTTAAAGTTAGCCATGATCGTGCTTCTGGCAACGATATAGGGTATGCCACCACCTAGCCATGGTTAAAGATTCATGGGCCGCGGCTCATACAGCATTGTAACAAGACTACCGAAAGATGACCTATTTTCGGTGACCTTGATTATGCGCTGTAGCGGCTGTACTGAAAACTCGATTTTTTCTTCATCACATTTTTTACTTGTTTATTTTTGAGTCCTGCTAGTTCAAGTAGGGGCAGAAAGCCTTGAAAATTTCACATTTTTGCAAAAAAAAAAAAAAAAAAAAAAAAGTATTACTTCAACACAAGCTTTAAGAGCTGTTGAAGTTTTTTTTTGGCGTTTCGTGTTGATCTTTTTGCATCAGTATATGTGCGTGTGTGTGCGTTTGCTCGCATGTGAGAGAGAGAGAGAGAGAGAGAGAGAGAGAGAGAGAGATTACTGATTTTCATGTGTGTACTTGCACTATCGTAAAGTCTCCTCACGTCATCCTCGTATGTTGAAAGAAGACGAGGTAAACAGTGCCTTGCATGATTATGTTTACTCATTTGGCCTTGCATGTCGTCAGTATATAGCAGTCTGTTCCAATCAAGTCTTCCAGATCGCACTTTTTCATTCATTCAACAGGCCCAGTCTTTCTTGAGTATAGTAGGCTCTCCTACTGTACATTCGAATGAAGTGGAGTTTGACATCGGTGTCAAGTATTATGTGTTGTTCATTATTGCTGGTGTAGTCATTAGTATTTTCATTTGCTTCATTTATCCTCATAGCTATTGTTGTCGTTATTTTTATTTGTTTTTACCTAATGGTGTTAGTTGAGCTCTACGAAAGTGAACACTGTTTTATTATTATTATTATTATTATTATTATTATTATTATTATTATTATTATTATTATTATTATTATTATTATTATTATGCAGTTTTCTCGCACTTACGGATACGCTGGCCTCTGTAAACATTGAATCCGAACGAGAAATATATAACGACTCCAACAAGCTTCAGTCTTTCCCAGGAAGAGGGTGTACGTACGTCCGTTCTGTTCTTACGTACAAGCATCTGTCGAATTCTTTTACATTTGACGAGAACTGAAATAAGCGAGTGGAAAAGTGTGGAGGTGTGGGGGCCAAGTGGTGCGTTAGGAAATTAAGCGATTGGTCCTGCCTCTAAAAGAATAAGATTGGTTATTGTTACCCTTATTAGTATTATTACTTTAGATGGAAAAGCTTTCGTTTTGAGTAAATTATTTTTCATATAAAGAAGCGAATGAATATTAACACCCATTCGTCTCTCTCTCTCTCTCTCTCTCTCTCTCTCTCTCTCTCTCTCTTTGTCATCCTATAAAACTGATGACGTCATTACCATGGCTCGAAGACGCTGCCAAGATTTTTGCCAACCCTATCTCCTCCGGATCCTTTTCACCCCGGAGGGCGCCTCTGATGAAGTTGGGGGGGTTTTCCCTGATTCCATTGTTGTAGTTGATGATATCAATTATATATCAAAAGAGCGAAGACCCCTTGGTAGGGAAGTGTAGTGTCCTTTGCAATCTGAGGATCACGGACGACCAGAAGGGGAACAGAAGGAAAGAAGGGCAGAGTAAACTTGACCTTACTACGGAAACGATAGACCTTCTATCTCTTGAAAGAAGGAAGGTTATAGAAATCGGGAGATAAAAAAAAAAAGTATACCTTGGTTTAACCAGACCACGGAGCTGATTAATAGCTCTCCTAGAGAGGGCTGGCCAGAAGGATTAGACTTATTTTACGTGGTTAAGAACCAATTGGTTACCTAGCAACGGATCCTACAGCTTATTGTGGAATCCGAACCACATTATAGCGAGAAATGAATTTCTATCACCAGAAATAAATTCCTCTTATTCTTCATTGGCCGGTCGGAGATTCGAACTCGCGGCCAGCAGAGTGCCAGCTGAGAACGGAACCCATTCGCCCAACGAGGAACTGGAAATCGGGAGAAAGACATGCCCACGGTTGGAATTGCTGCCGTGGTACCCCAGAGGGTTTTGTTATTTCCCTCTCTTTTGCTTTAATGATATTCTTGCTGGGATTGCAGTCGTGTTGGGAACACTGTTTAGAATGCCAGTCTCATTAGGACTATTCTCTCTAGGGTATTCAGTCACGTTTGCAAGATTCCTACTAGATGTTTCGGTTTCGGAATATTCCCATTAGATCTTTCAGTCGTCTTCGGAACAGCCATGCCAAAATTATCACCCAAAGTAAGCATAATATTCTCACTAAGGTGCTCATTTATGTTAAGAATTTACGAGAAATGTTTGACATTTTAGTGGAAACACTGAATTACTGCCTATTAAGGTCAATATCGTATTCGTATGAGAGAGAGAGAGAGAGAGAGAGAGAGAGAGAGAGAGAGAGAGAGAGAGAGAGGGGAGGGGTCTGATGAACACCTCTACCTCTGTCAGAGGTTTCAGTAGAATTTACGGTGACGTTGAGCAAGTGCGTTTCTGTCAAGGGAACAGCGGCAAGAGGGATATAAGACTGACAACTCCTATGTAACAAAAGCATATCTTAACATTTTGCATTTTGGCTGCCTCTCGAATGAATGTTAATGTGCTCTCTCTCTCTCTCTCTCTCTCTCTCTCTCTCTCTCTCTCTCCGTATTCGTAATTATATCTTTAGTTCTATGTAGCCAACTCTTCCTCTCTCAGCAATTTAAAATTTATTAAACTGCAGTTTTGTGTCTCAAGTGGCCTCAGATTAACTGTTTCCCTTTACAGGTAACCTTGGGGATTTTGTCTACGCCTGTTTTGTTATTTATCACTGTCCATGATTTAAGCCCCTCCCATTTTGTTTGTCCTTATGTAGCCAAGGCTACATAAGGACAATAGGTCTCCCAAGTCATGTGTCGTCTGCAACGAAAAAATAATCCAAGTAATGGTTCTAAGATTGCGCAGGGTTACGGAAACTCTCTCTCTCTCTCTCTCTCTCTCTCTCTCTCTCTCTCTCTCTCTCTCTCTCTCTCTCTCTCTCATTTTTCTTCTGATTTTTTATTCCATCTCTTTCTGTCATCTTCTCATTTTTATTCCATGCCTGATAGGCCCGCTTGTGACATAACTATTCAATTTAGTGTTTTTTTTTTATTTTAGTCTGTCAGTTCATACGGGAATGTCACATTTTTCCATATCTTTTTTTTTATAAATGGAACTTGACAGGACATTTGAATCGTATAATTTAATTTCATTTATTACATTATTGTTTTTATTGAACCTGACAGGCAGTGTGGCGGTGTTAATCTGATGTTCCTTTTTTATTTCTTTCGTATAGAAAGAAAAAACTTGTATGCAAATCCTGGAAAAGAATTCAGTGCTGAATATAGGAGACAAAACCCAATATATTGTTATATATTTCGTCGTTTTTTCGAGTAAAGTGTAAAGCCTAACAGTCTTTTCTTTGCCTCTCTGCTTAGATAGGTTTATTCAGGCTCTCGATTTAATTGGTTATTACAAGTGTCAGTCACTGTCAGGGGAACTTGTGGCACTCATTGGCAGAAATCACTCCCAGAACTTTTACAGTAATAGCAACAATGATAATGATAATACAACGCAGTGTAGGCTATATCTCTAATTCTCTGTGTGCAACAACTATAGTTCTTCTGGCAATAAGCCCCAAGTCTCTCCGATTGCCCCTGTTTAATTAAATTAAGTAGGCCTATGCAGAACGAAGGTACCTCTATCGAACTTTCAGAACGGTGCATAACGTCCCAAAGGTCGGTACTTGTCGTCTCAAATGTCTGGTGTATTTTCGTAGTTTTTAACGGTATGGATACTCCAGTGGTAATGGAGGCAGACAAGTGGGAGTTTGAGACTAAATTCGTTCCGCTAAGTTTTTAACGTTTCACTTCGCTTTTTTGTCGTTATGAAATAGCTTTGTGCTCCGCTAATCATGTTCTTGTGAATCAGACTTGATGTGCTTTACTCATGTTGGAATTTGTGACATATATTGATGCACAGTGCCCAGATACCCTTGAATACAGTAGTGCACAGCACTGCACCCGTATAGGCTGGATTACTCCATTCATTCTTGGCAGTGAGAGGTTGTATACGCATGTTGGTCACATGCTCGGATAAAAGGCGAAGGTTAAGCATACTGTAACTTGTAAACAGCTTTACCGTTAATGTGCAATTTAGTAAAAAGCTTTAGTTGTAATGTGTAAAGGGCAGTGGGTCGTAGTGGGACTTGAACCCTAAGTAAAACTCCTTTGCCTCCTTTGCCAAGGGTCGAGACATTCCAGGATAAACGTACAATAACAACTGCCTTTCTCACGCATCGTGTATTGCTGGATTTTCTAACATAAACTAGCTTCTCTCTCTCTCTCTCTCTCTCTCTCTCTCTCTCTCTCTCTCTCTCTCTCTCTCTCTCTCTCTCTAGCCGCAAAACTCATCCTGACTCTCTCATTTGGCTTCTAGATTTATCAAGCGGAGTCGACGGTACATGAAAAAGAACGTCGAAGATGCCCTTCTGTATTGAATGAGAAAAGCTGCAGTCTACTAGGAGCCGGGGGCGGTTTGTTCTTGCAACGTTGCAAAGACCAAGCAGGTTTTTGACAAAATCTCTTTAAGGGGCGGAGTTTCATAAGTGTCAGTGTAAACATTTTCATGACAATAAGGACAAGCCGTTTACAAATAATTTTATTTCACTTTCTGACAGTTCCCTTTTGATAGTTTCCAAAGTGGAGTGTGACGCTAGGAAGGCTCCTGTTTGGAAACTTTTATTTAAACTTGTTTTTTACAGAATCTCGGTAAACACTTCCTAACAACGGACAGTGACAGTTTCAGTAAGAGCAAAACCGGTTAGCTCACTGCGCGCGGGAGATACTGGCGGTATACTGCTAACCACTGTCACCTTTAATTATTGTCATTCATTGCTGTTTCATTGCGATGTCACTCGCGTTTGGGTTGAGCTCCTTTTGCGCATTGCTGTGTGGTTTTGCAACTCAGGCAGGGGGTTATAGGTACGACAGTGGGAGAGAAAAAATGAGACGAGCTCAAAGATTTAGCAGAAATAGAGAGACGGTGGGGCGGAATGGATTGATAGACATGTATTCTTGATAGCTTAAGCTTAGAATATAACCTAGATCTGTAATACGATTAAAGTATAGCCCAAGCGTAAGGTATAAGGTAAGGCTTATAGTATATCTTGACCTTAGACTTTTCAACTTGCCCAAAGCAAGTTCCACAAAATAATTTACCAAAGCTTCGAGCTCGTGCGTACGTACGGTCATGCGTTTGGTCCATCTGTTAGAGAGCCATTTGTCGTCAGCTGAATAGCTCAGACCTTGAGAATCCCCAAAGGGCTGTTGGCTTAACCCCCCCCGCTTCCCCTCACCTCCTATTTTGTTCTCTCTAGATTTTGCGATCACTTGAAGTCTGTTCTATGTTGTTCTTCGTTTTTTAAATATTCTTGAGTTTGCTTCTTAAGAATTTAGTGTATGCCTGCCTGAATTCAATGCAAGCCTCTAGTGACTTGCAGATTTTTTGTTGTAGGACTGTGTGACTAAAGGTATTTTTTCTTGTAAAAATACTGATTATATGCTTGTCTGAAACAGTTATTTAGTTACTTATCAAGATATTTGCTATATGTGTACATTAGTACAAGTAAATTGCTACGAGTGAAACAGTTGTGTGTATAATAAGATATAGGCTAAGCAGATAGTTCCCTGGAAAAATATTTTATATGTAGGCTATCTTAGCGAACAGACGCTTGTAATTATTAGGAAACACTTTTTTTTTTAGAACAGTGAGAGTGCAAGCATTTACTTGCTTCTAGAATTATTGTGAATTTTATGACACTCAATAATGTTTATTTTTTAATTGCTGATATGTAGTTACGCTGAATGATATTTGTAGCGGAAAAGATTTTAGGCTTTGTATGCAGTGCAAGTCGCTCGCTTCGTTGTACATTTCAGTTACTTTTATTCTGAATGATTAATCTGTATTCACCTATGTACTCATTTCTTTATTTTCAATGAGAAGATTTTGGAGTCGTGCACACACACACACACAGTATTTGCTTTTTTTTTTTTTTGTCAGTGGAATGATGTTTGTGCATTAAACGATTTTTCTGTCATACATTTTGTGACTGATCTAATGACAAATTTCAATCAAGCGAAGTGCAAGTCCCACTAAGCCCGTCCAACGAAAATTCTCCTGATCAAAAGCTTCTTGGTGGAGAAACTAGTGACCAAAGTTTGTGAATCTCTTTCTGCGTGGAAGGTAGTCTCCCCGGGGCAAATTGTAAGTGTATCGGAAGGTTGATGGTAATTTTGCAAGTGGATTCGCAAGTGCAACATACAGTATTTTCTTTTGCAGTGGGGGTAACTTTGGTTATATTTTTGAAAGTTGATTTAGGTGTTTTGTGTAGACTGTGTGTGTATTTTTAATGGAGGTAGAGGGGGTAATAAAAGAAGCTGTGATTACCAAAGATCTAGTTCGAACTAGACGAGGGACTGGTGGGCGCTTCCCCTAAAAATCTAGGGTGCCTTTGTATGAATCTTAGGTATCTAGTTATTAGATGAGTGTTGTAGGTCGCAGCTAGGGTATACAGAGACGAAGAGAGAAGAGAGAGAACTAGTTTTGATTGTTATAGCTCTGTTGAATGTATTCCATGAAAACGAAAGTACCTCAACGAGTTAATCTTCACCCAACGGACGCGAAACCATTCGTAAGATATTCAGTATTGTCGGTGTTTCTTTATTGAGTAGTTTTTCCATGATGTAATTCTCTCTCTCTCTCTCTCTCTCTCTCTCTCTCTCTCTCTCTCTCTCTCTCTCTCTCTCTCTCATGGTTACAGGACTTATAGGGAAGTAGTAAAATATGCGTGTGCAAAAGTCTGTTTTATTTGATTTTATCTCGTAAAGAGTGTAGTTTCACTACACCAAACAAGAGAAATGAAAATAATACATGAAGACAAACCAATTAAAAATAAGCAGCGAAAGAATGCATAGCACTTTTGCATCTCGGTCAGACATGCAGATTACAGCCCTTGATACCCGACTGCCATGTTTTGTTTCACGTAAGGATTGAACGTTAACCATGCTCTGAACAGTCATTTTTGCTGTTGTTATACAATGAAGCATCCAAGATAATATCCAAGAGAATACTATTGTGTTGGTTAAAATTGTAGTTACTCAGACACTTGTCTTCTATTGAGGTTTTGTTACGAAGAGACTTGCCGCTGGTAATCAATACGTAACAAGCCTCCCACACTGCACGTGACCTAAACCCTGACTTTGCAATTGAAATCAAATCCGGAGGTCAGTGTCCTCAGGGAAGCGTAACCCGACTGAGACTTTCATGAAGGCCGTCAGTTGATGATAATGATGATGATGATGATGGTGACCCCGATGCCACCGTCATCCTCAGCTGTTAATGTCAAAGGCTCTGCAGCTCTGCAGCCGTGGGCCTCTTTCGGGGTTACACTCCTTACTGTCTGCAATAGGTGACGCACTATGGATGGTACAAGATGCTTTGAAGCGTCCGTTTTCTGGTCCAACAGTTGCACTGATTTGTACCTTTTGCTTTTCATCAATTTTCTTTGGTATGTTGTGACGTATACTAGCTGTTCGACTTCTTTAACTTTAACCTTACCCTAATTGTAACGAATCGTTATGATTCAGTAGCGTGGTTAAAGCTATTTTGGAGTACATGAAGCTACAAAGACCAGTTACCCGACATCCTGTCTTTATTTGGATACTCGCACTTCTGCCAGTTTTGGATATGAAGAGCAAATATTAGAAGACGCTCTTCCTTTCGAAGTGTTATACGAACTCACTAAACAAGGTAGGTGTGAGTGGTGAGAGTATCCCACATTACCACGAATAATAATAATGACGGAGAACTGGGAACAGGAAAACGGAAACAAGAAGGGTATTCCAACTGCAGGAAGCAATTGAAATAATTCACCAGGACATAGAGTTCGTGGCAGTTAGGTGCAAATGAAGGTGGGCCGCCTTGTCCTGCCAAAATAAACCAAGCCAAGGAGACTCTCACTCCCGCTCTTGTATAATTAAGAACGTGCAAGCATTCGCATGAAACGAGACTAAAATAACTTGCCAAGAAAGTTTCCACTATAATGACCGTTTGTAGATTTAGCAAGAAAAAGCAACGGGACAGACGATAAATAGCTTTTTTAAAAAAGAAGACTAACGTTATCCAACCTAGCCTTGCCATCGGACATGTGTCGGTTCATTTTTATGCAAAATATTTTTTACCCATAATTAAGTTTGGTATTTTGTAATATGCATGTTTTCATGCACAGTACTTGTGCGCCAGTAGGTCACAGGTGTAATGACCCCTGTTCTGGATGTTGTACATAAATCTTCCCTCCAAAAATGCTTGGGTATCGGGTCAAGAAACTCAGCGGTTTACTTGAATGGTTTAGAAAAACAGAGCCCAAAGGTGGTATGTCTGAAGCATGCATTAGTGTTCACCCACGTGACCGACCAGTCCCAGGGTGTGGCCTGACAACCCGTTTCATGATACAAGCTGTAAACACGATCGGTCCCAGAATAGAATGGCGTTTCCCTTTTTTAATTATGATAATACTGGTATATCTATACCGTCAAAAAGGGAGAGAGTCGAGACAACAAGTACCGACCCTTGGGACGTTACCTGTCTTGAACCTCGGACCACATTCTATTTAGGCTACTTCTCAAGGGCTGTTGGTGAGAAGAGGTGGCCCCGCTGAATGACTGCAAGTCTAAACGTAATTACACACAGAATGGTTGAATATATCCATGGATGCCCATTGCGATTGATTGCTCCGATGCTGTTTTTTGAAACTTCACTCACTGATGGCCTCTCGAGCCTCATTACAACCGATGTCCGCATGATGCTTCTTGGCTTACATGTAGTGGTGCTCCATTGTGCATGTGGAAGTCCTTGCTCAATGTCATTTGCAAACCGGCAGTATACTGTATGCACGAACCAAGTAGTGATATGGAGTGAAAGAATAAACCGTCAGTTCCTCGATGAGCAAAGTTCGATAATATTGGTTCTGGTCAGTGCTTGGGTGAGTAACCAGCAGTGGAGTCAGGCGTCACAAACAGCTAGGTTTCTGCAACAATTGTGGAGGCCTGGCCACGGGGGTAGCAACCTCATTATATAAATGGATTGTTAAGCACTTCTCTTATCTGTCTGAAATGGAACCTTTTTTCAGTGCCTGCTTTGAACAATGTGTATGTATCTGTTCATAGAACCCTCTCCGTTTATTTATTTGTTCTTTTCTTTGCGTTAGCCTACTTGGTTCACTTTCTCAGCTGGACTTTTCTTCCGGTCTTTTGTTACCGAGAGGCAAAATGCTGGCTCTTAGTGCAAAATAGTTCGTTCACAGATCCGGACCAGTAATAATAATAATAATAATAATAATAATAATAATAATAATAATAATAATCAAAACGTGCAATATTTATAGGGAACAAGCCATTTTAGAACAAACACATGCAAGTTTGTCCATATAGGGAGTCTTCGTAAATATATGTGGGTTATATTATATATATAATATTTATATATATTATATTATATATATATATATATATATATTTTATATATATATATATATATATATTTATATATATATATATATATATATATATATATATATATATATATATATTACCACAGTATATTTCAGCCATTGATATATATATCACAAATATATATATATATATACACATTATATATCCCCACTCATACCTCGACACCGGCCTGAGTGGGGGGATATGGAGCCTCTAACGGTTGTGTATGTTCGTCAGGTTCTTGTAGTATATATATTTGTGACTTCTCACACTCTGATCAGTCCTTCGTCAATGGCAGATGTCGAAACCGGTCAGGACCTACACCCCTTTCATTTTTCACCTGTAATGTGTGATAAATGAATCAACAAAAGTGATAATAATCATATATATATATATATATATATATATATATATATATATATATATATATATATATATATATATATATACGACGATGATGAAGGCAGAAGCCTAATATATACGGAGACCAAGGGCAGATGGAGAGGCACATGGACAATCAACAGCTTTTATTGTGGTCGACGGCGTTTCGCAATAATCCATTGCATTTTCAAGGCTGCAGTGACACAATTTTGTTTAATAAAAAAAAAGGGACGTCACTACATAAAATTATAAAGATAAAAACAAAAAAATATATACATTTCTTAAAATATCTTAATACAAACCTACCCAGTACATGGCTAAAAAATTACTAAACAGAAAAAGGTAAAACTAGTCGAAAGCAAACAGAACAGTAGAGAAATTACAGGTTTATCTTAAGATATTTTAAGAAATGTATATATATATATTTTTTATTTTTATCTTTATAATTTTATGTAGTGACGTCCCTTTTTTATTAAACAAAAAGTGTGTCATTGCAGCCTTGAAAATGCAATGGATTATTGCGAAACGCCGTCGGCCACAATAAAAGCTGTTAATTGTCCGTGTGCCTCGCCATCCGCCCTTGGTACACACACATGTATATATATATATATATATACTAAGAGCCGACATTTTGCATCTCGGTAACAAATGGCCGTTTATTACAAACCGGAAGAAAAGTCTATCAGATTAAGTGAACAAGGTAACGCAAAGAAAAAAAAAAAACAAATGAGGAGGGTTCTACGAACAGATACGTATTCTAATCATGCATTGAAAACGGCCCAATTTCAGACGAAAGAGAGAAGTACTTAACCATCTATATATATGTGTGTGTGTGTTTATAAAGTTAACCTGTATAGACAAACATGCACGTTTTGATTATTATTATTATTATTATTATTATTATTATTATTATTATTATTATTATTATTATTAGGTCTGTGAACGAACTATTTTGCAATATGACCCAGCATTTTGCCTCACGGCAACTTTTTTTTTTTATCTAACGGAATTGCCTTTGATTGGGTTTGCCTTTGATGTCAGTGTGTGTTTGCATAGGTAATGGAAGATGCTAGTAAGCTCTTTGACTTTGTATACTTCAGTCGCTCTCCCTTACAGAAGGTAGTGAAGGGGTACTACTGGAGTAAACCATTTATTTTAGGCTATCTTCAATTTTGCACGTCGAGATTTTCCTGAGGTGAACTTGATATATTTTTAATTGTGTGCGTGTGTGTGTTCGTGTCACACACACACACAGTATGTATTATATAGTAGAACCCACAGATTTGCTCAAGTTGTAGTCCACCTCGGATGTCTCTCTCTATAGGTAAAGTATACGTGATATGATCTATAGAATGGTTTCACCCCATCGAGGAAGGAATAACCTCATCGAGGCCTTATTTTTCCCTGTTTGGTTTCTTTCATTATTATTTAGTATTGGTAACTGAAAGCAACAATATCCAATGTAACTTAGAAATTGGGTAGGAAGTGTAAGATCGAATTTGAATGACGACTTGTAATGGTTCGCTGAAATGACAAAGTAACATTCCACCAAATCTGAATATCTTGTGACTGGTGTCACCCCTGATGGGGGAGAATACCGTGTCGAAGCCTTCCCATTTTTAATTGAGGAGGTTTGGTGGTTTACATTTTCACGGATTACTGATCGCATTTCTCTTTCCCTTTCCCTCTCCCTCTCCCTCTCCCTCTCCCTCACCCAGTCTGTGACCCACAACAGGTGATTGACAACCTTGCCCGGTTCGGGATCGAACGCTGATCTATTCCACGCGCTAGAAGAATGAGCAATGTACCATATGTGCTACTTTCCACCCTCTCTTAACAATTGATTCACAGTGCGACTGAGAGCTTTTCCTTCCGTTACACCTTTCAAACCTTTTACTGTCAATTTCCGTTTAAGCGCTGAATGACCTCACAGGTCCCAGTGCTTGGCTTTTGGCCTAAATTCTATATTCACTTCAGTTCAGTACAGTGTTAAAGAGAGAGAGAGAGAGAGAGAGAGAGAGAGAGAGAGAGAGAGAGAGAGAGAGAGAGAGAGAGAGAGAGAGAGATGGCTAGAAAATTAGTCATTTTAGATTTAAACAAATCATGAGCCTCTGCATACTTCTCCATACAACGTTCGTGAGACTACGTTCTTTACAATCCAACTCTCTTGGTCACACGAGCGATCGATCTCGCCTTTCCGGTTATAAATCTGATGAGTACATCACACCTGGTGGTTTGTGTGTGAGTGGCTCAGTAACTACAAAATTCCTCGTGGAAGCATCGATATTGAGAAGGGATGAGGATGAGGCAGTAGATAGGGACAAATCCTATTCCAATGAAAGCCCACTTTTTTCAGTAAGGTATGTGGTGTAGGCAAAAGTTAATCATGTTCCCGTTAGATTCGTTCTGTTTATGATAGTTGAAGGTGTACCAGTAGAAATTCTGAATTTTTTTAATTTGAAATCTCCTTCCTTTGAGGGAACGTTTTTTTTTTTTTTATCTTTCCTAGATAGTGACCCTCGAGGGCTTTCGAGGGTCGTTATCTAGGGCTAATATTTCTTGGGAGTCATTATCTTTATGATATTTACAGTCTTTGCTATATGTTTTTACGGTCATCCCCAACAGGCTTGTACTAAACACTCCGCAAAGGTGGATACATACTGGGTTAAAACCCGTGGGGGTCACTATCAAGAAATGATCCCATTTTTTTAATGGTCGTTTCCAAGTATTTCAACTGTTTTCGTCTTTTAATGGAACATATATATTTTTGATTCATGATAAAAATATAATGCTTCTTGTAGCCTTTGTCATTTGAAAATATATTCTTCCATTAAAACGATTGTCATTCTATTGATTATTGGCGTCATCAAAGAAATCCATTTATCATTCGAAAAATGCTTTCCTTTCCCAAGAAACCCATTGTCATTTTAAGCATTAATTCTAATCTCCCAAGAGATGGATGGATGGATGTAGTTAGAGAAGATGTGAGAGACAAACAATAGTCAGAGGACGACGTGTTTGACCGAGCCAGGTGGAGGAAAGCTGTCAGAGACATCGACCCCTCACAGAAGTGGGAAAAGATGCAGAGAAAGAAGAAGACTCTAATCTCCCAAGAAAATGATGGTCATGGAGGTTCAACATTTTCTCATCTACTTTCTTCTTTCTCTTCTCTCCCTAGCAAATGGTCCCCTTGTGCTTATATTTTATTTCAGTTTCAAGTTGCCAACTGCCACCCACATCAAGAGGATTGGATATTGTTTGATTGGGTGCAGTTCAGTTGGCGTTCCTCGAAGGCGTTTGTTGTCGCATAAGCATTTGTTGCTGAGGTACGGGCCTGTTTGTTTGCTTTGCTCTTGTTTCGCGTTGGCTCGTACCTTTCGGATAGGCAACGTACTAGCAGGTAAACTTGCGATAATAATGTTGAATGATGATTGATAACACATGATGACATAGCGCTTTTCTCAGTGAAATGACGACCGCTATTTGTTGGTGATGACGGTCTTTTAATTTGTAAATCGAAATTCAGTCCAAAACCTCCGATGATTTTATAGCTTGCCAGTTGAAAATGCTTTTTTACATTGTGCTTTCCCATTGTAATCGGAGGAAAATACTGAGCGTTAATTACATAGTCCTTTACTCCGCGAAAACTTTGGCCAGAATATGTTTGACAAAATTATCCAACCTCCCCCCCCCGCACCCTCCCTCATACTATCACGCCATCCTCGAATGTTGGAAAAGTGACCAACCCAACAACTGGTTTTGGCAGGGGTAGGAGGACGGTTTCCGAGAGGGGGATAGATATTTGTTGTAGTCAAATTATTTTAACTGGTTTGGAGTGGTGGGGAGGGGGTGGGGAATGTGTTGACGTAGACATGTCTTTCTTTCTGTCTTTCTTTCCTCGCCTCCCTTCACTCCATTGCCAGACGTACGATTAGAGCGATGCTCGCACGCAGCTTCGCTCATCTCTATTAATTTCGCTCTTAATAAACAGTTGGCGTGGAGCGATTAGTTGATTTGCTCGTTACGATATTGTTTGCAATGCATTGGCACGGTTGGGTGTTTTCTATTTGTTGACCTCTATTGTTTTGGATGTCTTGCATAATATCAATGAATATTATCATTGACCATCAGTCTGACTTTGCCTGGTGTTTCCATTATTGTTCAGATGTTGGTGACCGAATGTATTGCAGATTTACTCTGCACCGAAGAGTGCTTTTTAACTCTCTCTCTCTCTCTCTCTCTCTCTCTCTCTCTCTCTCTCTCTCTCTCTCTCTCTCACACACACACACACACACACACACACACACACACACACACACACATATGTATATATATATATATATATATATATATATATATATATATATATATATATATATATATATATATATATATATATATATATATATATATATATATATATATATATATATATATAATGTATGTGTGTGTCATTTGCATCGTTTTCTTTTACTTACTGTGATGTTTTGACTTTGGATTTTATTGGAACTTAACTGCTACTCGTACTCTGTAGTTCGGTACTTTTTGTTTGATCTTCCCTGTAGGGAGACACTGTATTTGTGAGAACGAATTATACTTATTCGTGAGCTTGTGCCTTCGTGGAATCATATTGATACCAGGCAGCACGCTGGTTGATCAGAACAAGTCATTAGAAACATTGAGGGCTTTGGCTGCAAACTATCACGTTTTAAGGTTTCTTCCAAAAACAAATGCGTCTTATTTGGAAAGCAGTTGTTGAAAAGACACATCATTTGTGCTAAATCGCTCAGGCAGTCATGGTTTCAGACCGCCATCATTTCTCATCTAAAGTATTTATCATTTAGCACTGATGGCTCTGTTTCACTCTGATACTGTCTTTTTGGTTATAACGTCTGCCGTCAGCGCCTCCAAATCCGTCACCATGATTTCGCATCGGTTTTTATTTTTTTTGTCACCTGTTCTTCTGGCGTCTTGCTTTTATATTTAGAAAGAATAGACTGAAGAAGTAGTGAGGCAAAAAAAAGGACTCTCTGACAAACCGTATCAATAGTTTGTTTTGAGCAATAGAATATAAGACTCTCAGGGGGAGATTAAAACTAAGGTATACTTACTTTATACATATGATATATACACGTGTGTGTGTGTGTGTGTGCGTATAGGGAACTATATTTTTTCTTTGTGTATCCCATGATCATTAAAAAACGTGGTCAGTTATATACTCCAAATACCGATAATTTAGCCAACAGAATACTGAACAAACACCACGTGCTAGCAGACGCAATGGCCTGTGAAACGCGTATATCACCTAATTATGGCTCTTGACATTTGTAGCGGCAGTTCCTGATTGTAAACTAATAACCCAATGCATTCATCGGCTATTGTGCATTGAATGCCAGAGGAGGGTTTACGCTGTGCAACTGTCTCTGAAATAGTGCGCTTAATTTTGCAGGACGACCACGTGTCATTCCGTCGGGCGGTGCAGGAAGCCGCCTCTCTCTCTCTCTCTCTCTCTCTCTCTCTCTCTCTCTCTCTCTCTCTGTAGGGTACCATGCTTCTGTGTCAGGGGTGTCTTAAACGTCGGGTTGGGTATATTGACTGTCGGGTATATATAAGATATATATTCTATTTTTATTATTATTATTATTATTATTATTATTATTATTATTTTTTTATTATTATTTTGATACTTATGCTTCTAATTATTGTTTGTAATATTCTTTACAAAATCAACAATAATAATTCGTGTTGTTTTGATTTGCTGCTACTTTTAATGTTACTTCTTATCTTCTTGTGCTACGACATCTACTACCTCCATTCCTATGACAGCGACGAGAGAAACGACGCTAGGAGAGAGATACAGACGCAGCATGAACACAATGCGTAAACCTTCTGGGCCAATGACCTTTAGAGAGAGAGAGAGAGAGAGAGAGAGAGAGAGAGAGAGAGAGAGAGAGAGAGAGAGACGCACCAGCACGAAAGCAATGTGTTATCCTTATGGACAATGACTTTTATACAGAGAATATATATGTATATATATACATATATATACACACATACACATTTATATATATACAATATATATATATATATATACACACATACACATATATATATATACTGTATATGTATATACATATATATATATATATATATATATATATATATATATATATATATTATTACGATGTTATTCCAGATACCTGGTTATCACACACTTACCAAATACAGATTTCAAAATTTACCTCAATTACAGTCAGATACCGGAACTCTGGCAACAAACAAATATGACTGAATACTCTAAGGGCAATCAGTGATCCCGTAAAAGACTTATGAAAAATGTGAGGTTTCAGTATTTGAATATAAAATATACTATATTATATTAAAGGGTATCACTCTATTAAGTTCTGTATTTCCACTGCAAATCTTTCTCGTTGATTCAAATCATTTCAAAAACCTGATGGAACAAAACTCCGATTCACTTACAAAAATAATTAATCCTACCACTGTTACTCTGAAATTAAATTTCAGTAATTTTGGAAGTTCAGTTTTAATTAATTCTTGACTTTAGTTATGAAACAAAATGTTTGATTATCAAAGCAAAAATGTTAAGATTTTGAGAGAAAATAAAATTCAACAAACATACAATATGAACAATACTATGACAAAATATACATCTACATAAAATAGGAAAAACGCAAATATATCAAAAACGTCCAGGTGGTACCAAAACTTTTCACCTTCACGTGACTGTTCTATCAATCACTAAATCACAAATAATCACAAAAGATAGATGGATCTAAACAATACACCCAGAAACCATGGTTTCCAATCATTTATATACCTTACATGCTGCAGCGGCCATTACTCACTAACACAGTTCTGTCCGTTAAACTTCACAATTAAAAACAAAACCAAAGAGACCAACAATAATGTACTTTACATCACCAATTTATATATGAGAGATAGAGAGAGGGAATGATTTAAACTTGATCAACGCAGCACGACCCCTAGTATTAGAATGAATCTTTTACTCGTTACTTGCCTGTTTAAAACCCCACAGAATTTTCTATGGACGTACAGAACAAATTCCTCAACCAGAGCTATACGCAATCAAAGGCTGGCTTATAGCAATCAGCACGTGGTTTCTACCCTCGGTGAGACTTAAGATGATGCAAGTATACCCATACTAACATGAAAACTACCTACGATCGTCTCGTATGTACCTACAGTATGTGACAAAGCCTTCAACCAGAGCTAAACTAGAACTGTAAGTATTCAAAGGCCGGCAATGGCCACGTGGTCTTGTCTGACGTAACCTTCTTTATGCACATTATTGAAGAAACTATAACAAGCTGTTATAATTATGAAGTTTAACATAGACATCTATACAAACGACATCTCAACATTATTAAAGAATATTTCCTGTATACAGAAAAACATATGACAATCAGAAAAGCAAATTGCAATAGCATTCTGAAAAAATACAATCCTAACACATAAGCAGGGGAACTTCATAAGATTCCCCAGCCCCCCGAAGATTGTTTATCCCGGATTTGAATCCAGTGATTTACAACTGGATAAGTAATCTGCAACTTTTTTGTCATTACAGAGAGTAAATTCTTAAAATCGTTATTATTTCCCTTTAAATTTTTAGTTGCCAAGATATGTTTTAGTTTTACTAGATGGAAAGATAGAATTTTGTACCAAATCTCAAAAGATTAGAGGATATTTTCAAGACTTTCTGGGTGGATAAGAGAAAGTTTTTGTAGGGCCTAAATGGACATCGATTTCATAAAGGCCTTTAGTTAAAGTTTTTACAGGTTTCAGATTTGTTTTTAGAATTTTTCCAAATATCTTGGATATAAACATTTGTCTATGTAATTGGACCTAATTAGGTACTTTTGAAAAGGTATTCAGTAGACAGATTTTTTTAAGTCTGAAAATGATGGAGGAATTATGTAGGGTTTTGGAAGATTTAAATAATATTTAAGTATAAAATTTGGGGTGCAAGACATTTTTTTTATGGATATGACTGAATCAGTCAAAAGTTTCTAATCCTCAGGTAGACAGGAGATCTTCTCCAAAGGTAAAAGTACTTTTTTAAACCTCTTCAAATGCCTGCAAAACCTTTAACGAAATCCTGAAAAAGGATAAAATAATTTTCTTTAGGATTTCCTCTTACATATGTTCAATCTGTCTGTTCAAAATGACTGGTGCGGAACTTATTATCAGAGAGGTGTAATTGATTGAGGCTTTATGTTGCTGGTAATTCACGTCCTGTTGTTATTATTATTATTATTACTATTATTATTATTATTATTATTATTATTAGCTGGTCCGTTGGTATAGTTGGTTAGTTTCGTGGTATGCCATTCAGATGTCGCGGGTTCGCGTCACCCCCAGGGTGATGAAAACATTATATAGAAGGTGTTGTGGCCATATTTTTTCCTTTACAAAATGCCATTGATGGAGACTGAGTAAATACATCTTGTTAATAAAAGTGTGTATATTTTACTTATTATTATTATTATTATTATTATTATTATTATTATTATTATTATTATTATTATTATTATATTTCTGGTGCTAGTTACTGTATCTTATGCGATGTTATTGTTGCTATTTACTAAAGCTGCTCGTTGGTGTTATAACTCCTCAGAGGAAGATACACGCTTCCCAAATCTTGGAAAAACTCCGTCTGAAATGCTATTCCAAAGTGGAAAAGCTCACTTTCAAAGCCACATGAACCTTTAGGGCCTTTGAAAAAAGTAATAAAGTTGAACGTGAAGATTAAGTCGTGGGAAATTGTGTGGGTCTCACATGTGGCCCTGCGGTAGTCACACTCAGTTTTCCCTAAGAAACTAACCAGTCGTTCTTCTTCTTCTTCTTCTTCTCTCTCTCTCTCTCTCTCTCTCTCTCTCTCTCTCTCTCTCTCTCTCTCTCTCTCGTATTCGAGCTTTCTAAGGACCCGTTGAACTTCATAGACCACTTCTTGACTTAGGATTACGTGAACCCTGACACCCCCCCCACACCATACATTGATTATAAGGGAACCTCATAGATCTGGGAGAGGGCCTTTCCCCACCCCCGTCCCCGCTGACTCACATTTGTAGTGTACATTCGGAATGTCCTTTGTGCCTCTCCTAAACCTTACCCTCAAAGCGCTTTTCGAGATCACTGTAAGGGCCCTTCTAACTTCTTAGAACACCTCTGGACTTAGGATTGCGGTACCTTTGACTCCGAATGGACCTTGTGGGAGATTGGCTCCCTTCCATTTCCCCCTCCCAGGGCCATTTGCATCCTAACGCCGATTAGAGTGTCTTTTGTGCCTGTCCCAAGCGTTATCCTCTAGATCTTGTCCCCCTCTTTTGCCCCAACGTTGCTATGGTCAGCGGACTCTGGGATTTCGGAAGCCCTTGCTTTCGTCTCTTCCGATTTTGGAGAAATTTTTTCCCTTTCCCGCTGACGGGAGTCTGCAAGTACCAAAGGACCACATTGGATAATTATCTTCTTTTAGTTCTCTTCATGTCTGAGTATTCTGTATACTTATTTTCTATATGCTTATTGTACATATATATATATATATATATGTATGTATGTATACCATATATATATGCGTGTGTGTGTGTGTGCGCAGGTGTGCCAAGGAGAAAAGGGAATGCCAGGTATAAATCCTGACCAGTTTGTGAAACATCTCCATTAGGACTCGATTTGTATGCACAATTACATGTGCGTTATATTTCTTCCTGTCGCTAATGGAGTCAGTGAAAACTGAAGGAGCACGGTGAATATTATCTTGTTATAGCATTGTGTCTTCCAATTCATATATGTGCTATGTAAATGAAATTTATCTCCCGTAGTATCTGCAGGAGAGAAGGTTACCATGATCTTCTGAATCAAGAAGCATTCCTGAAAGCAGCGAATACCAACCAGTTTATTTATTACTTTTGTATCTATTTACTTCTGCTGCCGAAGGATTATTGTTGATACTCCCTGTTTCATTTATGGTGGTATGACAATTCTCTTCTTGTTGCCAGTCGTGATATTTGTTCTTTCTGATGATCTGTTACTTTCTTCTCTGTTTATTCTCTTCTTCATATCTTTGTTTTTCATATGTTGAAGTCTGCTCAGAAATTAATGTTTGACTTGGTTGTTGTTATTAGTATTGTTATAGTGTCATTATCCTGTGTAATGGCGGACAAAAGACATGGCGTTAAAGGACTCCAGAGTAGCAGGATTGTCCTTCGCAAATAGCAGTCGCTCTTTCGTGAGGACACTTCATTGTCAGAATCTTTTAATAACGACTACGAGAGCACGGATGGTCCACTGCCGAATTGGTGTTGTGGAGAGGGTTGGCGGGTGGGGATGGGGACAGGGTCTTATCGCATCGTATTCATAAAGTTCTTTGGTCAAGCACATTGTTGTTCAAGTGTATTTATAGAGTCCTCCCTTTTTATGATTTTACAATCCCCCCCGCCTTTTCGTATATGGGCATGTGTAATATTGCACTATGCTCAGTGTTCCGAGGTATTATTTATAATGCGTATACATGTGTGTGTGTATGTATATATATATATATATATATATATATATATATATATATATATATATATATATATATATATATATATATATATATATATATAGATAGATAGACCTACACATACATGCATACATACATATATATACATATATATATATACATACATATTTATTTATTTACATATATTTTATATATATATATATGTATGTATATGTATATATATATATATTATATATATATATATATATATATATATATATATATATATATATATATATATATATATATATTTGTGTGTAGAATCTACTGGTCACTTTTTGCCAGATAAATATGTATTATTTATTAACCACGGTACCCTCTTAACTTCTCGATTTCGTCACATTAAACGCTTGTTACTACGAAACCAAATTAAGAAAAGAAAAGAAGTTTTTCAGATGTCCGACCAAGTATTCGATCTCAAATACAGGGTATCCGAACTAGGTAACGATATATGTATATATATATATATATATATATATATATATATATATATATATATATATATATATATGTGTGTGTGTGTGTGTGTGTGTGTGTGTGTGTGTGTGTGTTCAGTAAATCACAGTAGACTCACTTAATTAAGTGTAAGCGAAAACCACGGGAAAATAAAAGTCAGATGGTCTGCTGCACCAAGCGCTTTCGCGAGATGATTATTCCAGACGACGCTGGAATAAACATTTCGCGAAAGCGCTTCGTACGGATCTTCTGACTGTTACTTTCCTGTGGTTTTTGCTTGTATGTATATACAGTATGTATGTATGTATATGATTGTGAAATATTTTCTGTTAAAACAGAAATCCATCTAATAGAAGGAGCCCATAAAAACGCCAAAAGGTAGAAATATAAATACTGGCCTTGTTCTGACCATGAGACGGAGCCTTTCTGCATGTCATTGGGAAAGTGAATTTTTTTTTTTTCAATTATGTTAAGGAAAGAAATCCAAGTTGAACTCTTTTCCTCCGTTTTGAACTAAACGAAGACTGCGTTGGCCTTCTCATCGGCCTTAAAGAAAAGAAAAAAGGCTCTCAAGTAGAAGGTCAACATCCTCTTTATCTTGACCTCCAAATGGTTTTTTTTTTTATTCTTTCAAGTGGCTAACCTAATTATCTTATCTGGCCAGATAGCTGATATGCGTCTTTCATGATGATGATTAAGATCCACTTCTGACGGGTAAGAGATAAACTGGAAAGCAGCTTATAATTGCAACCCGTAATGCCAATGTATTTGAAGTGCATTTGTGCATGCATGCCGCTCCCGAACCTAGATAAAAGTGGATGGTTGATCGCAGAATAAACGCCCCTGTCTAGAAGAGAAAAAAAATCGCCATTGGCACATGCAGCAAAACATAACAATTTAGTGCAGGTGGCAGTGAGTCAGTGAAACCCCAAAGCAACAGAGGAAACAAGTATTTGTTTACGTTTCTGTTTAAGAAAAGGTTTTCGGAGGTTTTACTCTTTAGTGTCCTCACACCGCCAAAAATGACTCATGCAGGAGAGGGTCGAGACGACACGTTCTGACGGTAAGGACATTACCTGCCCCCTCCCCCCCACCTCCCGAAGATAGAAGCCAGTCACCTTTATCATGCATACTTTATAAGGGACAGTGTTGAGAGAGGTTGTCCCCGGGCTGGATGACGACAAGTCATCCAGCCCGTAAGCCATTCTTGTTGCACACAGAAAAAGGAAATATATTACATTTGTTTATGCAGGACATTATTGCTATCTTGCAGCCACATACGCAAAGTTCTGATGCGACGTGTCTCTTTAAAAGGTCATGGAGTAGAACGAACGCCAAAATTATCCTTCTCCCTCTCGCGCTCTCTCTTTCTCGCCAGTTCTCTGTTCTGTGCTGCCAAGCACAGAGTATCGTGCTCACTTATTCTCTCCTTTCAATTCTACTACCTCTCTCCCCTTCCCCATCCACACCCCCTCCTTTCTACTTCCTACTTCCTGTTAGTACCTCTCTCTCTCTCTCTCTCTCTCTCTCTCTCTCTCTCTCTCTCTCTCTCTCGCACACTTCCCTGTCTCCCCTCCCCACCCCACCCCTCTCTCTCTCTCTCTCTCTCTCTCTCTCTCTCTCTCTCGATCCCTTCTACTTTCTCTCACCCACCCTCTCCTCCCCGTTACCTGATCGTTCCTCACCCCGTCCTTCTGGTCCTCACCCAATCCTCCCCTTCCTTACCCAATTCTTCCCATCCTCCCTGTTCGTCTAAGGGTGATGGCCCAGTCTTTGTGACAGGTCGGCTTTAAAAGGACTGGTGGTGAATCGGTACTTTTCGCCGCACGGTCTGAAGCATCATCTTTTGGGATATGGCGGTTCTCTCTCTCTCTCTCTCTCTCTCTCTCTCTCTCTCTCTCTCTCTCTCTCTCCGGTCTTGTGACGACAATTTACAGGGAATAAAAAAATTTAAATATCTGTATTTTTAAGGAGTGGAATTGCAACCCTTACCCACCATGTATAGCCTATCCCTTAATAATTTTTCTCTCTCTGTCTCGACATCTTTCATTTGTACAACGGTTATCCCTTGCCACAATTTATATCCCTAAAAGCAGTCAAGCTCTCTCTCTCTCTCTCTCTCCAGTTGTGAGCGGTAGCCCGTACCACTATGCAATCTAAACATAATTCTGTTTCTCTTTAAACTGAGTGAAGGAGTGGTCTTATAAAGGCTTCATAGAACCGTGGCAGTTTTTTCAACCTCAGCGGTACGAATAGCGAAGCCTCGCCAGGCCTCACTTGAAAAGGGGGATTCAGACGAGATCAACGTGGAGGGTAAAACGTGACTTCAAATTCTTGACAGTCTGACAGTAGTGATTCTCTCGAAAACAGTAGTGTGAAAAATCTTGGGTAAACTGGTATTCTCGATTTCCTTCCCTATAAAATCTGTGAAGTCTTCAATTAGAAAACTTTCGATCTTTCCGTTTGTAGGATGGAATCGTGTCCTTCAGTTCATGAGCCCCATTTGCTCTCTTTATTTTTCGGATCTTTCCTAATATACTGTAGGTGACCCCCAAGGGTCACTACCTATACATACCGGGTTTTAACCCGGTATGTATCCACCTTTGCGGCGTGTTTAGTGCAAGCCCGTTGGGGATGGCCGTAAAAACATTAACAAAAGACTGTAAATATCGTAAAGATAATGACCCCCAAAGAGATACTG
>NC_089788.1:29139252-29151752 GCF_040412425.1 Macrobrachium rosenbergii | reverse complement strand
CCGGTCATCGTTTGCTGAATAAAGATTTGATAACGTCGTGAGCATCATCATTTGGACGTGTGGAGGTGGCTCATCTGCAGAACATTGTCGTGATCATCATCATCATCGTAATTGCTCTCTATCTTGGCGGGTTTGGGATATATAAACCACCTTCACAATCATTATGATGATGATGATAATAATCATTACCTTTGGAAGTTTGATATTTTGTCAAGGAACGAAATTATTCAAACGAACACCAGGCTCACGTTTTCCCCGTAGGTGATGACAACCCATCCCACCCGCATGCATTGTGCATGACTGTTGCCACCAAAATCAAATATTGTTTTCGTGTCGATAAATAAATCGCGCTTTTGATATTCCATTCAGTGGGATTTTATTGACATTCCTTTCAATGTCCGGGAGGAAGTCAATATTAATCCGTGTGTGTATGTCATAGAGAGGCAGTTTGTGGGTTGGCCGGGGGGGGAGGGGGATGGTGGGGGCGGGGTTAGGCCTAAAATCAGGGGCGACTTCCGCTCAGGCCATTTGCAGGGTTGTTAGCGGTTGGAAATTTCCCTCTCTCCTTTTCTCTTGCCTCGTAGCCCGGGTGGGAGCCCGTCTAGATCACAACCGGACGGCCCATGTTGAAGGCCCTATACACATAGCCTAACCATAATTGCACCGATCATCGGTATCGCAAATAACTCTTGAGTATGTATTGGGTCATTGCCCTGCCAAAAGTGGGCGGGGCCAGGTGATCGGACGATTTGCTCTCTTGAACCGAACACACATCTTTTAGGCTGAAGGCTGTATAGAACATAATGGCTTCAAGTGATAACGAATTTTGTATTGGTTTAGTTGAAGTATATTGAGAACACCTGTGTCTTTGGAAAGTGAAATCCTAAGATTATAGTGAGAAAGGAGAAAAGAAGAACGCCTAAATAATTCTACTTGAAAAGCTAAAGGGGAAAGGATTGGTCAGCAGTCACCGAGTCAGTCATGAAACAGATCAAAAAGTCTTCTTAACCTCTCTTGAACCCACTTCTGTATACCTATTTTGTCCATGAGATAAGCTGCGGCAGCTGTTCCCCGTGCTAATATTGTTGTATCTCGAAAGATGACGCCATGTCCGCACTTGATGAGATCTTCATTGAGACTAAGATCGTTAGATGATCGGAGCAGATCGCTGAAATAGCGCATAGTTGACCTCCATTTCAGTCTTATCAGAATTAAAGTGAAATCAAAGCCGATGGTGTGTGTGTGTAGCGTATGGGGCTCACTCTCGAGTCAGTAGTAGAGGAAGGAGGGATGGGCGCATAACGGCCATAAATACCTATAAGTCCAGTGTGCCTCTGTTGATGTAAGCAGTGAAGAAGGTACCTAGTTGTTAGACGAGTGTTGTGGGTCACAAGGAGAGAGAGAGAGAACTAGACGTGTGTTGTTTGCTCTGTGAAAATGTAATAACCGTCAAAACTGGAGGATCTCGACAAGGTAATCTTCATCCCACTGGGGTGAACCATACTCTCTCTCTCTCTCTCTCTCTCTCTCTCTCTCTCTCTCTCTCTCTCTCTCTCTCTCTCTCTCTGCGTACTGAAGCAGTCCTTCAAGAATATCATCTTGAACAATATATGTGGGGTCGTCCAACCCAGATATATTGGTACTGGGTGATTCTAAGAGGAGTAGGTGTCCCATTGCAAGGTGATGCGCCATAAACTAAGATGCGAAACCACTTAGTCAACTCACGTGAACCAGAATTTCGTACAAAAAAAAAAAAAAAAATCCCGAACGAGGCCAACAGAGTCGGGAGAAGAAAACATCCTCGGTCTAATTTTCACAAATACTCATAACCTCCTAAGCAACATGTCAAGGCAACCCTCGGCTCTCTCTCTGATCACTGAATCAACTGAACTTCTGGCAATCCGGACCATGACGCCTCCTCTTAATCCTTACTGGCATTCAGCCTCCACAAGGCAAACTGGGTGGAAATCGAGGGTTCTTATCGTCCATTGATTGGGATGAATTACTGAGAAACTAATCAAATGTCTAAATCCTTCAAATTGTTATATCAAAAGTGTGCGAGGTATTAGACAAGTTGTAATTTAGACATAAGAAAGGAAGAACAAACTACGTATTCCGGAGACCGGCGAGTACTGTTTCTTATTATTTCTACATAGAAAAGGGAAGTTGAAAACACTAGCCAAGAACTTAGAAGTAAAGCTGAAATACTGTAGGCAGAGGATATGTAGTGAATTCTCTCGAAGTTGAAAACCGAGCCCAGGAAAAGAAGACGCTTGTGAAGATACGAAATAACCGGAAGTTTTCCCTCATATGCACAAACATCAAAATATGAAGAGTCGAATTAGCGCTCTCAGAGCACGTGGATCCCTTATCACATCACCAGAACAGATTTGCGAAATCTTGGCAGAGTATTACTCAGCCGAATATTCCGGACAGACCCAGATCACAAGATAAAGGATCCAGCTGCATTTATCGACTGAAGTGGCAACTTTCTCCCGTAGCTACAAAATATTGATTTTACGGAAGAAATGATTAAGGAAATCGACACTTAGAATTAGCTCTGCAGCCGGCAATTCTGTTGAAATCGTTCAAAACTGAAGGGACACCTATCGATCTCCTGTGACGGGTATCATTAACAGTGAAAAATCTTCAAGTACTTAGTCACTTGTCCGGCACTAAAGCCGAACAGCGAGAGACATCTTCCGAAATCTTGCTTGCCTCCATCAATAACATCCTAACCTTATAAACTTATTTTAAAAAGTCGTAAAGAAAGTGACCGTCAAACGGCAAACCGATAACAGTATCCTCCTTGCTAATCAACATGGATTTCTACGGGGAGATCTGCGATATCGAAGCTAATCAGCCAAACTGGGTCAGTAATCAGAATCCTGGAATCAGGCTCGGAAATTGAATCAATTTATGTCGACTTCGTCAAGCCCTCAGACAGAGCTGATCACTTACCTGTATGCAACAAGCTCAGAGAAAAGCGGATAGGTGGACCAGCAGGAGGCTAGCTTTGTGTTTTCTTTTCAGATCAGACGCGTCAATCATTACTTTCTGGTGTATTATCCAAACCCGCCCAAGTTATATCAGGTGTTCCGCAAGTTCTCGGTCCTTTTTTCTTTAGTATAATGATAGATGATATGGATGACGACCTGCTGAGTTCATTTATAGGTGTATTTGCCGACGATTCCAGTGTCTTAGTCTTGTCAAGCTCATGAGATTTAATAAGGCGTGATTATACTATCTAATTAATTTTCAATCAGTGTAAGGTTAGGAAGTGAATTTAATATTATAGTCTATCCCCGGGCCAAACGAACAAGCAAGCTTTGATGGTGATTGTTTCGAACATTGATTTCAGTAAGAAATCAAGAAATGCTGATGATATCTTGACCGAGATTGAAATGCAATGATAATAATACACCAAGTAAAAGATCATCATCTCCGACGTAATTATACCAAACTGTCTTAGAAGGTTGGTATAGATACTAGAACCGTTGTCAAAAAGAGATCATTCAGGCATTGTACGCGCTATGGTGACTTCGATTAGACCAATCTTAGACTATTGCTCCCAAGTACAGTAGAGCATACTACGCAATTTCATTAAAAGGTTGACAACTCGGATTGCCTTCCCAACTCTGCTGGATTGAAGGTATGGAAACTTAAGTATAGCACCCAGTGTGGTCATGATTGTTGTATAAAATTTTATATTATCTGCAAAATCCAAGAGGGCTTGGTTCCAAATCTCCCATTACACCGGAAACCTTTGCTCTTCAATTCCACCATAGACCTGAAACTAGTGTCAGATGCTCTGTGCTTCAAATTACTCTGTATCTTAAGCCGAATCGAGATTCTCGTGCATCATCATTAGCACTCACGGTCTTGACCTACGAAGCAGTCATTACATATTCAAGCATAAATTGGGCAAGTTTCAGGACATCCTACCAGATGAACCAAGGTCAGTGCTTCCGGTCATGTCAGCAGCTTTAGTACACGGCGTAATTCTAACTAAGATCCCGAAGTTAGAGCCAACATCATCGCTCTCATTAATTAGGGCTGGTGGTGGTACCTAAGTCCTCACAGGAGAGAGCCTCGACCACTGTAGGTAAACACTTTCCCACCGGGAGGGGAAATGGAGCCGATCATCAGGTAAATATCAGGTATATTTTTTACATATGTGTCTGGAAATGTGAGTATACAGTGAGGTATGTTTATAAATGCTGACGTGTTGGTTTATACGTTTATAGTCATTTACTTGTGAATATATTCGCTGTTCTTCATCTGAAGTGGCAGAAGTGAAAACTTTCTACACCGGGTCAATTCATGATTTGGCAGTTGAAGGATGAACCTCACAGTAACTTGTCAGTTTTTTTTATGAAGCCACTTTTGTTAAGGGTAGCGGCATTTTGGTGGATGTGCACACACATGTATTTATGCTTATATGGAAAGTGTACAAGTTTATCATAACAGGGAAGGAATGGTCCTCTTCACTTATTTCCCATCTGGATTCGAGTTACGTAGCGATGTGCATTCAGGAAGTTGGAGGAAAACGAGGGAGTAAGTAGCCATTGCGGCTATGAAGAACATTTATAATATCTGGTGAAAGGCGCCAATAAATATTATACGAGTATATGTGTGTGTGTGTGTGTGTGTGCGCGCGCGCGCATGTATGCCAGTATCAAAAAGACATAAAGGTGGATTTTCCGTCTGATGGAAAAAATGAGTCATTTTGTTACTGTAATTAGGCCTAACAGAGGTCGGATCTACATAAGTATAGCCTAAAGGAAAACAGGTGGGAGCTTTCTGTCTTATTGATATTAAATCTTTTGTGCTGTGTTTTATCCTCTCGCTGGTGCTTGTATCGTTCAGTTTCCGCTTTGTTACTTACACTCATTAGAGACCTTAGGGCCCTGGATTTCTGCCATGTCTCAGGAGCAGGCCACCCATAACGTAACGTAAGGCGTTGCTATGGTAACGAATATTTTTTTTTTGTTTCTACCTGCTAGTGTTCCCCGAGTCTTAGGCTTAGTGTGACTTCAAAGCGGATTCTCCCGCAGAACAAGACATCATTTCACATGAGGGTTTCATCAAGGACTCAAAGTGTGCGGTTTCTTATTATCATTCATTGGGGATGGGCGTGATAGAATGCGAATATTGTCTGAGTCTTGGACGGGAGGCTATAATTACAGTTGTTGTTTGTGTTGTTGTGGTTGTATAATAAATGTAGCTCTCTCTCTCTCTCTCTCTCTCTCTCTCTCTCTCTCTCTCTCTCTCTCTCTGTTTCGGGTCTGTGCCACGAAAGTTTTCACTACTGTTTCGTTCTCAAGTCTTATTTATATATATATATATATATATATATATATATATATATATATATATATATATATATATATATATATATATATATATATATATATGTATATGTGTGTGTGTGTGAAATTTTTATCACACCGTGATTTATATACAATCATGAAGCTACAAATATCGCTTAATATCGATTTTCATTGCTACCTCGGTATATCTCTGTTGGAGAATTGTCGCCGAAGGGGAATTTATATAAAGAGATAAATGAATTGGAATCGTCGGGACACGAACCCGTGACACGAAAACCTATTCAGCGACTCCAGTGGACGTTAACCATTGAGCCAAGGGTTCGTGTCCCGACGATTCCAATTCATTTATCACTTATATAAATTCCCTTCGGCGACAATTCTCCAACGGAGATATACTGAGGTAGCGTGAATTCGATATTAAGCGACATTTGTAGCTTCATGATTATATATATATATATATATATATATATATATATATATATATATATATATATATATATATATATAGAAATAGCCTAATCAACACACAATCACGTGTGGAACAGAAATAAATTTCTGACTCACATCAGGATCGAACCCACGTCTTTCAGTTGAAAGGCAAGGGCGCTGCCCACTAGGCCATACAACCTCTTTTGGACTTCTTTAGACTTGTATAGCCTAGTGGGCAGCGCCTTGCCTTTCAATTGAAAGACCTTGGTCTGATCCTGATGTGAGTTGTATGGCCTAGTGGGCAGCGCCCCTTGCCTTTCAATTGAAAGACCCAGGTTCGATCCTGATGTGAGTCAGAAATTTATATATATATATATATATATATATATATATATATATATATATATATATATATATATATATATATATATTTCCATGACGGTCAGCTTCGTGATGTGGCATTGTGTTGGTATGTGGCAATAAAAGAGTAATGTTAAATCTTCATTCACCTGAAGTACGTATCCCACTCCATTTTCCGTTTTTGTTACAAGTTCTCGATTGGACTTGTAACAAAAAGACAAGAACGTTTAAATGGACAGAGAGAGAGAGAGAGAGAGAGAGAGAGAGAGAGAGAGAGAGAGAGAGAGAGAGAGAGGCTAAACTGTGGTCCCAAAAAGTGTTTTAAAACCAACTGGTTTTATATTGATCCGGAACACAGCAAGTTCTAAGTAAACTTTGTTTTGAGTTTTTGGTGACGGACAGAGGTACTGGCGAAATAATAATGAATATCGATATTGATCATAATTTTAATAATAGCGATAAAATTTCAGGATGATCATGACAGTAAGTTCTAGGTAATAATAATAATAAAAATAATTTGAATTATAAAAATGATGAAGTAAACACGCACTAGCTTTAATCCCAATAACTGAGCGGGCGCGCGAAGGCAAAAGTTCTGCTGAGTTTATGGCCCATTTTTTGTGGTTGGAAACTGACTTCTTCCTCCAACACCCTCGTCCTCCCGCCTACCCCGCACCCGAATCCCCCTCCCCACGGTTCTAGCAGGTAGTCTGGGTGAAAGGTAATGCTCTCTCTCTCTCTCTCTCTCTCTCTCTCTCTCTCTCTCTCTCTCTCAACACACTTGTTTTTTATGACTCGTCACAAATCTGCCTCAATTAGAGCACCATTGCCAGTTTGTTTTAAATTGTAATTTTTTTCATCCATTGTTGGAAACTGATTACACAGCTGTATGATTATGTGCGGGTAACTTCTCTCTCTCTCTCTCTCTCTCTCTCTCTCTCTCTCTCTCTCTCTCTCTCTCTCTCTCTATATATATATATATATATATATATATATATATATATATATATATATATATATATATATATATATATATATTCTCTCTCTCTCTCTCTCTCTCTCTCTGTCTCTCTCTCTCTCTCTCTCTCTCTCTCTATATATACATATATATATATATATATATATATATATATATATATATATATATATATATATATATATATATATATATATATATATATATATATATATATATATATATATATATGCATATGTGTGTGTGCGTTATGTAAGACATTCACATGATACAATATAAGCCACAAAGAACTCCTGTAAGCTTTGAATGCGAACGCGGCGAGAAACTCAGTTATTTTATGTGAGTTAGTTTATACCGAGGCCGACGGAGCTGGCAACTAAATCTTCTCTTGAGAACAAACCTAACGAAAACCATATAGAGATAAGTAGACAGTGAACCCGAAACTTGTCTTGCGAAGGATGAAAAGTTATAGGAAAGTTATATGAACGCAGTGAAAAGAAAAGAAAAAAAATCCCTCTACAGGAAAGAAAGTTCTCAAAACATATCGTAGACAACTTCCAAAGCCTGTAAGCACAAAAAGAAAGTAGCAGTCAGTGAACCCCCGCCGTAGGGACTGTTACCGCATTTCTTTCCCTGCGGGCCCAGGGCGAAGGTTCTCTTTCCTTGAGCTTGAAAGATGTGCCGTTGAAGGAAGGATGCTTGTGGGGTGCATGCAGTGCTTTCCAGGTCGAGTTTCAACGGCGCTTTGCAGCTGGACCAACCACTCAAGTCTGTGATGGTACATGATGCGCATCTGGGTTTTATACACAAGCACATGCATGCACACGGACGTGTACGTAATGTTTCGGTACCTCCTGCCTTTAGCCATGTACATTGCTGACTAACATTTGCTGCATTGCCTCAAGAACTAAGGAAACAAATGTAACCCCTGTTGTAAGAATCACCGGAAAACGGGTCTGTTTTCAGTTTGGGCCACCATTCACCTCTCTCTCTCTCTCTCTCTCTCTCTCTCTCTCTCTCTCTCTCTCTCTCTCTCTCTCTTCGATAGAGGTTGTGCTGTGCTTCCAAAAAGAGGTGATCACGGGGAAAATAGATGTACAGTGAATGTTTACATGCGTATAGCATACAATAATATTTTTTTTATTATTTTCTTTCTTCCACTTGGAGTGGGTGGCACCAGAAAGGTTCTACTGTTCTCAGTAGTTCCTTAGTTCTGAGGTCACTTGAACCAAGCTCTCTGACTTTGGATGCGACAACCATAGTCGTCTAACTACCAAGTACCTAGGTCACTACTTAGGTTAGCAGAGGTATAATGTATATTTAACCTATCGAACAATATTATAGGCACAATATTATATATATATATATATATATATATATATATATATATATATATATATATATATAGTTTATATATGTATATATATACATATATATATATATACATATATATATATATATATATATATATATATATATATATATATATATATATATATATATATATATATATATATATATATATATATATATATATATTGCCTGGTTATTTCTGCCAGCGTTTTGGGAATCCATTCCCATTGTCAGGGCTACATAAACATACGAAAATAGAATAAAATCATGAATTTTTACAATTTTAAAATGTCTAAAAAGTTAATATATTAATAAAATATTTGTTACATGATTTAACAGCAGATCAGTGGTAGAGAAGTTAATGATTTTTTTTCGTAACTGTATGTATCCCTGATAATGGGTTCCCAAAGCGTTGGTAGAAATAACCGAGAGATTATTTTCAGTCTTCTTGCTGCCATATTTATTGTCAAACTTTGGCTTGCCAGAAGCGGAAATCTTACAAGCAATGTCTTTTTGTGTTTATGTACACATCTGCAAGTTGCACATTCACATAGCTGCGTAGCCTTACACAACTCCTATATGTAAGAGGACTTAAGGCTGCATCATCCCTCCGTATGGAAAGTAGTTCCACCCTTCGGCTATCACTTCCGAGCGTCCCTCTCAGGCGAGATTGTGGAAAGGAGGACTATCCCATACAATGGTATTTCTCGATGGCAAACGTAATGCTTCGTTCTCTTCTTTGGTTGAGAGAAGAGTTTCTGAAAACCTCTGCATTGGGTTGGTTCGTTTAGTGGTTTGTTACCCACTCTGCAAACGACAGGCTCTGAAATCGATCACAGGCGAACCCCACAGCACGCTTGTTATCTAAGGTGTGCCTTATGTGCCTGAAAGTTAGTTGAGTGGTGGGTCATAGCTAGATGAAGAAAGGACACATGGCTAGTTACCTCTCTCCAAGATTCTATTTAAAACATAGTCGCCTACTCTAAAGTCTGAGAGGAATGTATGTATATATATATATATATATATATATATATATATATATATATATATATATATATATATATATATATATATAATATATGTATACATATATATATATAAATATATATATACACACACACACATACAGCATTTCCCTCACAGACTTAAGAGTATGTGATTATGTTTTCAAACAGAATCTTGGAGTGATACAATTAGCCATATGTGCTTCATATAGCTATGATCCACCAGTCACGTAATTTTCAGGCACACACACACATATTATATATACAGGCAGAGTGAGAAAGCTCAGTGGCTCAGTATTCCACCCTGATTTAACTCAGCAAGAAAACAGAGCTCTCCTCTAGGGGGATAGGCCGAGGTGCTGGACGGTTTCCGCAGTTACCTGAATAATTCATTCCGCTTCTATTGACATAAGAAGTGAATTAGGTTCATGGAGGTTAGCGGACTCTCGTGTTCTGTGGCCTTGGCTGAACAAGGCATTGAGCTAGTAGCCTCTTAACAAAAAGATTTGAAGAGAACCTGAATGTTAGTATCTTATGAATCCACCTGTCTGAGGGAAGAGACTTCATATTATATATATATATATATATATATATATATATATATATATATATATATATATATATATATATATATATATATTTATATATGTGTGTGTGTGTGTGTGTGTGTGTGTGTGTGTGTAGAACCTACTGGTCACTTTTTACCAGATACATATGCAGTTGTAATTGTCACAATGCCCTCTTAACTTCTCGAATTCTTCACGCTTTTTTGGATACGCTTGTCACTACAAAGTCTTGAGATTCAAGTGCAAGAAATTGAAGTGGTTGTGAAGTCAGGGAGCGGGAAACGAACCCGCGTCAACATAATCACAAGGAGGTCACGAAAAAACCGTGAAGAATTCGAGAAGTTAAGAGGGCATTGTGGCTATTAATTGCGCATATATATATATATATATATATATATATATATATATATATATATATATATATATATATATATATATATATATATATATATATATATATATATATATATATGTATGTATGTATATATATATATATATATACATATATATATATATATATATATATATATATATATATATATATATTTATATTTATATGTATCTAGATCTAGTATAAATGGACGCTTGTATCCACACGTGTGCACGTACATACACACACAAATTATATATATATATATATATATATATATATATATATATATATATATATATATATATATATATATATATATATATATATATATATATATATATATATATATATATATATATATATAGGATTATATTCGTGCATTAGGTATTCATACACATGTACTTGCACGCATGCCCAGATTCTCCTCTGAAATTCCAGTTCGATGTAACCCGAAGGAGTAAGGGTTGAAAAAAAAAAAAAAAAAAAAGGCTTTTACTGAGAAGACTTACAACAAAAAATGGTCGTTCCTCGTAGAAAGGTCTTTTGTCTGGGAATCTGTGGACGCCCATCTTCCGGGAATCCGTTTGGTCGTGTTAGACTCGTCACTCCATAAAAACTGGCAAGTTATGAAATCTTACTGTGAGAAGTTTAAGCGTGTCTCGGTGTGAAACAGAGGGAAAATACGGGGTTATAAAATGGCTGAAAGTTGTTGATGAATCGCTTAGCACTTCATTTTAGTGATGGGCAGCAACGTGTGGTTTTTGTTACATTTGAGGTTGTGGTTTGGCTGCGTGATTCCAAAGTACTCGAATACTGTATTTGGTAGAATAAAAAAATAAAAATTTTTTTAAAAACGCTTTTATTAAAATGCATTCAAAAGTTAATAATAAATTTTTGAGACACACCAGGATTTTCTTACAATTAATCATGTCCACAAAAATAAAAGCGTGAAAGGAAATGCCAAACAAGAAATATATATTTTTAGCATTTCCTTCCATTTTTGAGGCATATTTTTGTAGACATGATTAATTGTAAGAAAATCCTGGTGTGTCGCAAAAAATTAATATTTACTTGTAGTGCATCGTAATAAAAGCCGGTTTTAATTTTTTTATTTTATTTTAGACTTTTAAGTTTTGAAAGAAATTGTAACCGATTTGTGATGGTAACTAAAAAAAACTGAACGTGGAATCCTGTCGAGCCAAAGAAGGTTTGAAAAACCCCATAGAGTTATTAACATATTCTACCGAGTCAAAGAAGGTATGAAAAATCCGAAGAGTTTCATGCAAATCCTGAGATACAAGGAGAGGTCACTGTAGGATCACTAGAGGTCACTGCTGACCTACTGATCATGTAAGGTTGTATTGTCACCGGGATTGAGTAACCATCCAAAATTTCAAGACTATCGGACGAAGGGAACAGGTCGAAAATTGAGTTATAAGATTTGACCCAAACTGCTGACAGACAGACAACAGTCAAGTTAAATAAAAGCATGCAAAAATCCACAAAAAAGGATAGATAGACACACGTACCTCCACGCACGCACTTCCTCTCTCTCTCTCTCTCTCTCTCTCTCTCTCAGTATATATATTATATATATGTGTATGTGTATTTGTGTATGTGTATATATATATATATATATATATATATATATATATATATATATTATATATATACTGTATATATAGAGAAAGTACCTCTTACCACCACTTTCATCCAATAATGTCTTCATTATAGATAACCAGTGGATATATCTCCCCAGCTTCTTCCTGAGAACGTTTCATTTCGTAATGACGATACACCTCTTCTCCTTCTTTCATTTTACTATTATTATTATTATCTGAAAAGGGCCAATTTACTTGTATAAGGCTTCAACCAATGGAGGAAAAATTGTAGGTAAATGTGAAAATAGGCTAACAAGGCGCTAAACAAAATCTGTTCTTCAGTGAGATTACTTCCCTGTTTCCGTCTCTACCCGGGGAGCCACCCACCACACCCAGATACTATCAGAGACCTTATGCCCTTCGTGAGGTGACAAACAGGCTTTTATTGTACCTCTATAAGTGATGCTGTCGTGCCCTTGTTTTGTTTACATCGCTTGCAATTATC
>NC_089788.1:29126752-29134252 GCF_040412425.1 Macrobrachium rosenbergii | reverse complement strand
AAGTCTATAGACCGGAGAGTGCCTTTATCCGAGCTATGGGTCCGTGCGGAACATCCTTAGCTTGAGGACTTAACGTCTCCACTCTCTCGTAATTTGCTGTCTGACGGTACAGGTACATTGGTTTATAATATTTTTCATTTTTTAATTGTCGTTTTGATTAAATCTTTGATACAATGAGCCATCTGCCACACGTAAGCACAAATATATATATATATATATATATATATATATATATATATATATATATATATATATTTATATATAGTTTGTCATTTTTCTATGCATGATGTTCTTGTGTACATACCCTGGTAGATGTGACGCCAGATAACCCACAATTAATCAAACAATCAATCGTGCACATTATTGAAATGAACGGTATTTTGTTCTTATTGTATTACTGAATGCATCGTTTTCATGTATATGTATATATATATATATATATATATATATATATATATATATATATATATATATATATATATATATATATATACTGTGTGTGTGTGTGTAGAATCTATTCGCTTACTGTTTATAAAATATTCTCTTCTAGAAAAAACGTTGGAATAATTCATGACTCATGGAAACCCTTTGAATGACAATAGCGATGGTGATTGGTCCATCCTGTGCGGGTCTGTGCATCCGTAGGCCTATGTAGTTACAGTGAACTAGAATAAAGCAGCTAAACCGTTTATTGTGCCAAGGTCACGCGCGAGGCGTGTGGCCTGGTGCCGACGATGCCTTAGTGCTGTTTGAAAAGGGATGACAAGTTTCGTTGAATGGCGACTTTCTGTTACGTTTTATAGTGAATTTTATGATGTGCGGATAAGGGATTTTTTTTTTTTTTCAGCTCTCTCATTCGTTTATTACTTTTTGGTCCCGTGATACAAAAGACTTAATTGATTTTATCTTAGGTTTTTATTCTGTTTGTGCATTTTAGGCTTCGTGATTTTTTTGACATGACTTTTAGTCCCAAAAAAGGGGCGATGTTTTTGTGCTCATTATAATGTCAAGGTCATTTAAGTAAGTTTTTTTATCCTTCTCTCTCTCTCTCTCTCTCTCTCTCTCTCTCTCTCTCTCTCTCTCTCTCTCTCTCTCGTTGCCTGTAATTTCATAGCTTAAATAACACTGGGTGAGATTTTCTTGATGTTTCAGTTGTATTATTTTTACTCCATAAGGAAGATATTAGTTGGTGTATGATCTTTTTTTTTTAACATTCGTCATGGTTTCATGATCTTTAAAACGTAGAGCTTGGTAACAGACTGATGTACATGTCGATAGATCCTCAAACTTTGGTAGATACCAATTCGTAATATGTACCCAGCACGCTCATAATCTTCTGTGTGTAAAATAATGAACTTGGTATATTGAAAGTTCGATGCAGTCGCGGTGACTTGAATAATTCGTCATTTTTGACCTGACGGCTCCGCACTGGTGTTTCATAAAAGGTCTTTCCAGCGCCTCGTCTGAGGCCCTAAGGTGCATTATTGATGCCTTTTCTCTGCATCCTTCCTCTTGTCTCTTCTCCCCACCTTTTTAGTCTTCTGTAAAGGAAAACTATCGAGATGGCTTTGTCTGTCCGTCCGCATTTTTTCTGTCCGCCCTCAGATCTTAAAAACTACTGGGGCTAGAGGGCTGCAAATTAGTATGTTGCTCATCCACCCTCGAATCATCAAACATACCAAATTGTAGCCGTCTAGCCGCAGTAGTTTTTATTCTATTTAAGGTTAAAGTTAGCTATGATCGTGCGTTTGGCACCGCTATAGGTGCACAACAAAGGCCACCACCGGGCCGTGGCTGCAAGTTTCATGGGGCACGGCTGAGAGTTTCATACAGCACTATACGCTGTACGGAAAACTCGATTGCGCCGAAGAAACTTGGGCGCATTTTTTACTTCTTTAACTCTACCTTGCTCCGATTTTCACCTTCGTTCACGATCAAATTCTTCCGGCGGACCCAATGAGTTTGGTAGTGTTAATCGGGTGTTCGTTAAACTAACTATTTTTTTTTTATAATATTTCCATGAAAAGCGGCGTTAAATACAGCCTTCGTCTGTAGTTGTATTATTGTTTTCATTGAACACTTTTCAAGATTTTAATAACTTTAACGACCTTTGGGATTTAATTTGCAGATTTGGCTTCAGAAACCATACGACAGCCTTTACGATATTAATAGCTCCATGGAATAAGTTTCAGATTTAAAAACTCTATTTTATATATTTATGTGGGAATTTTTTTTCCTCATAATTGTGTATTGTCTTATATGCCAATTGCTTCCTGTCTATCTCCCCTCTTTACGTCCCTTCTCTTTCCTCTCTTTACCTTTAGACCTAGGTTAAGCAAAAGGCCCGGGGATGTCCTCCGTCGGCCTGCACGAACATAAATAGAATTCACCGTTATATGTGAAGGGGCTGTAGAGCACCGGCCTGCTGTAAGAGACTCCGGTTTTCACTTTCTCCTGTTCTCGGCCATCGCGTCATTCGTAGCAAAAACGAACAAATGTGTCATTAGGCATAAAGATACGATGTTTATTCGTGGGTGGGTATTACGTACGATCCGGCTACTATGGGCAACAAGGCTCAGACCGAAGTGTTCTGGAAGCAGTCCAAGAACTGTTGCTGTCTCGGTCACTGGGGCTGCTCTCCCTGGGTTCATCTCGCGTCCAAGGGGTGAAAGGGGCCGGGGAGTGTCGCACTTGTGGGCATTGAGCGGGATGTGTAGGGAGTTCAGTCCCGGGGGACCGGGGGAGGGGGGAGGAATTGACAGTACGTGTGTCACTAGTCGCATGGTGGGAGGGGACGGTCAAGGTGAAGGTGGGTTTTGGGTTTGGTGGAGGGGTTCCTGGAGGCGAAGGAAGTTGTCGGCACATTTATTATATTGGCTCTCAGTGACTGCATGAAGATGGTCTGGTGAAGTATCTGCTTTGTGATTTTTTGGCGGCTTAGGGATTTGCAGTCATAGTTTACACGGTGTGTTTAAAGGCAGGATATCTGTTCCTTTGTTACTTGAATGCCAGACTTGGAGGTTATTTATGTGGTCTCTCTTTTGATTTCGTAATTCATAACCACCATTCTCTAGTAGGGTAACCTTTCAGATGAAAAGTATGCGCTGTCTATTTTGTTGTCTGAGATTGCTAACTTCATTTACAAATATGATATGGATGAGTTTGAACAGAAGTAACATTTGAGTACCTTATCTTTACATGTACATTTTAACCGTTAATATGTATACTTAAATCAGAGATGAGTATCATTCATTTCACCAGATCTCAAGCCATGTGGCGACCACCAGCAATTGCACTATTTTAATGAGTAACAACTAATGAAATCAGCGCGTTGTTGTTCCATGAGCATCCCATTACTAACTTAGTCTAAGGCGGCTTGGGGATGGGTCTGGGGTCGAGCAACCCGTTCCCCAGTAGTCTGGGGTTAGGTAAACAGACGTTGTCTTATGTGAGCGGCAATAGGTTGCAATGTGGCTTAGTTACTGCCAACACTGAGATAGTCTGCGTGACGGGAATATGATTAACTGTTCTTGATAAACATAAATTTAAGGCACATTGTGAAGGCCTCCCTGCTCAGTTATATTGCTGGAGCTTAGTAAACATTAGCTGTGTTCAGATCAGGAAAAGCAAGTTTTATTATAATAATAACAGACATATGTATTACTTATGTTGGAGAAGGGTAACAGTCAGTTTTAATTTAAAAGCAGGCTATGATATATTTCTCTTAGGGATCAGGAAGAGCCAGTTTTAAGATGAGCGTAGACCTACGATGCAGTCCTTTTGGGAAATCAATAGAAATCCTTTTTAATAACAGACTGTGCTCATGATATTAGTTTCGTAGCCAACGCGTGGCCAAGGTAATAGTTTTCCGATAAACCCAATGTTCTAGTTTGAAAGTGCATGACATGAGAGAAAATGTTTTATTTCTCCTTGACCTCAAATGGGCATACCTATCATGGTGAATAATAATAATAATAATAATAATAATAATAATAATAATAATAATAATAATAATAATGATAACAATAATAATACAGTCTCTTGAATAAAGAAAATACCCATTTATTGTAGCAAAAGTTTGCACCCCCACGGAAGCAGGGACAAATTCTTTTCCGATATTGTTTGCAAGCAACCGGATGACGCCGAAACAAACTAGCATGTTGGTGAGCGTACGCGCGCGCGTTTATAGCACTGCCTTTATGTTGATGCAGATGAGTTAGTGATTAATAATGCTGCAAACTGGTGGGAGATAGATGTTGCCACAGCAAGTAGAGAGATTAATAGAAAAAGCTGTAATTGTTTCGATAATGTAATTTACTTCAGTATTCCAGTTATATATTATTCCGTACTAGATAGGCCAATTTATACGATAGTATATATACAGTATATATATATATATATATATATATATATATATATATATATATATATATATATATATATATATGACTTTTTATCACATCACCGTGATTCATATACAATCAGTAAAAGTTACAAACGTCCTTTAATATCAGTTCGCTCTACACTCGAAAATAATATATATTTCATTGATAATATAAGAACTCAGGGCTACAGTGGACGCAATTAACCCACTGTAGTCCTGAGTTCTTGTCCTTCGCTGGTTCGAGCCCATTTTTTAACTTATTATCAACTAAAAATTCCCATTCGGTAACATATATGAAAATATATTTATTTCCGAGGTAGAGCGAATTGATATTAAAGGACGTTTGTAGAACATTGATTATTATATATATATATATATATATATATATATATATATATATATATATATATATATATATATATATATATATGTGTGTGTGTGTGTGTGTGTGTGTGTGTGTGTACACACAGTGTATATACCTTTTTAGGGAATAAAGTTGTTACTACCAATCGTATTTTACGACACTGGATGCTTATACTAGCACAGAATATTCATCAGAGGTAAGTGAAACCTTCAAACACATACTGTCATTCGCCCTCTTACACGTACTCTCGCTTTTCCTGTGTTGAGGTTTTGCATTCTCAGAACCTGTACTTCTAAATCTGTCAAGCACTCGCTGTGATTTCATCTCCTTGTTCCTAACATTCGTTGTTCCTCCTTGATCGTTTCCGATGATCAGCATAACTTTACTCTTGCTGAAGTTCCCTCTCAATGTTTTCCTAATGCAAACATTCTCCAACTGTGTCACCACTTTGTGCGGTGTATCTTCCTGCTCCCAAGCAGGAATTTAACATCGGCAAACATTAGGTATTCCACATTTATTCATGACCAATTTTCCTTTCCTAGTCTTTCAAACACATTACATTTAATATATAGATCTATAAATATATATTTATATATATATATATATATATATATATATATATATATATATAGAGAGAGAGAGAGAGAGAGAGAGAGAGAGAGAGAGAGAGAGAGAGAGAGAGAATGGCTTTGTAAGTGTAGGGGTTCGACGGTATGTTGATGAGCCTCCTTTGTAGGTATAGGCTAGTGTTGTGGAAGTCTTTTGCCTAGGGGTTCATCTACTAGTCTTGCTTTTGTTCGGGAGCCGCCCGTAACTGGAGAAACGTCTCTTAGTTGATAAAAAGATAAATTTTGCATCAAGAGTGTGTGTGTGTGTGTGTGTTTTGTGTCTGGATCCGCGTGTCTGTGCGACCGGACGTACTGTTTTAGGATTCAGAACTCGAACTTTAACATTAATGAAGTTGTTAATTTATGTAATAATAAGCAAACATTAACAAGTAAAAAATGGGCCGAAGTTTCTTCGGAGCAATCAAGTTTTCTGTACAGTGTATAATGCTATATGAAACTCTAAGCCACGGCCCATGAAACTCTCAGCCTCAGCTCATGGACCTTTCAGCCACGGGCGGGTGGTGTCCTGTGTTGCTGGCACCTATAGCAGTTCCAGACGCACGATCATGGCTAACTTTAACCTTAAATAAAATAAAAACTACTGAGGCTAGAGGGCTGCAATTTGGTATGTTTAATGATTGGAGGGTGGATGATCAACATACCAATATGCAGCCCTTTAGCCTCAGTAGCTTTTAAGATCCGAGGGCGGACAGAAAAAGTGCGGACGGACAGACAGATAGCCATCTCAATAGTTTTCATTTACAGAAAACTAATAAAAAGTAGAGTGGTGAATATTCTGTTAACCATAGAAATCTTATAATCAGGTGAGTAGCTATTCGAGCATCGCTATTTTCATATCAGTACATCTCCACTGTAAGATTAAGGTAATTACCCACTGCAATTTTCTTGTAGTTCCCCTGTCAGTTGTCAGTAGAGCGGAAAAGACAGTTGGTACTCGTAGCTTTACTTGGGTTCCGTTTTCAAAGAGAAGGTCTGTGTGTGTATGTAATAATGTTTGCAGCTTGTAAACCTTCTCTATACGCCCATCATTGAAGGGGGGAGTCCTGAATAGTATTTGCCTCTTAATGTAGATTTTAAAAATGAGATTTTATTCACTCCGGCTGGTTTCGCAGCCGGACCAAAAAAATAAAAGTTTTATCACGATCCTGGAAGGCATTAGCGTTTTTATGGACATTCTTTGGCCTATAAAATAAAGTCTGCAGTCAAGCCGGTCCCAAGCCCGTAAAAAAAGAGTAGGGTTGAGCTCAGTGTAAATGTGCTCTGTTTCGTAAAACTAAGTTAGCAAGAAACTTGTAACACCGTAGCGGTTCGTTCCATGGGGCAGCATGTCATTAATATTGCCAGAAAATGAAAATGGGGGAAATACCACGTGCTCTTGGATAACATTAGCAGTTAATGGTATTTTAGCCTTTTTATGTGAATGTTAGTTCACTTTTAATAATCATAGTTGTGGCGTACTTTAAGGGGCACATTGCACCTGGAAAACAGAGAACTGAGAAAAGTAGTCATGGCAGAGTCGATGTGGATCACGATGTTTCTGAACATAGTCATTTCAAGAGAGAGAGAAATCCTGTTAGTCTAGACTGGTCTGCATTTGTCGTCATTGTTGCCGAAAGTGCTGTGTCGAACTGTGATTCAAATGTGTTGGAATTTCTTTTCAGCAATGTGGTGAAATTCTGATAAAATGACGAGTTGAAGTTTGAATTTAGTAATGTTTTGGTGAAAGCTTTTGAATGATGTGGAGGAATTGAAATTTTATTTGAATGCTTTGGGGTGGTATTTGAATGACGTCGATAATAACAGATATAGAAACATTTAAGTGATGCTTATCTTTCAACCCATTTATTCTGCTGTGTATCTTCTTTCCATTACCTGAGAGATGTTACTTCCATTTCCATTTTATTCATGCTGAAGTTTCTTCTTTCATTGCTCATTCCCGGAGTGTGTTTTCGTTGACATTCATTCGAAATTTTCTGTGTCTGTCACCGTCCGAGTTTTCTAAAATCTATTTATTCTGCATTGCAGGTACGTACCTTCAGTGAGTGCAAGGTGCTTTTGACCTGCTGCGCGTGGAAGGAGAGTCGGGTGAGCCTCAACCGGAGTGTGAATGAATTCTGTCGCGA
>NC_089788.1:29121752-29124252 GCF_040412425.1 Macrobrachium rosenbergii | reverse complement strand
ACCAAAGCAGTGAATTAGGTGACTTGTTGTTAGTCGACCATTTTGGGTTGCAGCTGCTGTGGAGAGAGAGACCTGAGAGTCCAGTTTACTGTGCCAAAATGCGAACCATCAAAACTCTCTCTCTCTCTCTCTCTCTCTCTCTCTCTCTCTCTCAGCGTCATCACATTTTTTACTGAATTAACGTGAGATGTACAATTCCAAGTATTTGAATTTATTTTTATTTAAACTTGATTTTGCAATAGATTTGTTGAAGATAGATGAATGGTCATTTAGGTATTTAGGCTATTTGAAGTATACAAACTTGTGCGCAGGCACATAGCACTCTGCTGGTAATGGTAACAGGTTTTATGTAGGCCACTTGTATTTTGATATCCACTATTGCTCCTGTTTATTACAAATATTGGCTACTTGAAATCCGGAGCATGTTAGGAAAGAGGGCAGTTAACAGGTAATTTTGCGTATTGTTACACACACAAATGTGTGTTTATGTGCCTTGCGTGTTACGTGTATTATTATTATTATTATTATTATTATTATTATTATTATTATTATTAAGCATAACATGAACCCTGTTCATGTGGAAAAAGCCCGCAGGGGCCATTGGCTTGAAATTTTAGCTTCCAACGAATATGGTGTTCACTTGAAAGAGGTAACAGAAGGCAATAGGAGATACTGAGAGAAGAGGTCAGTTATTAGAAAAAGAAAAAGAATGAACAATTTAATAAATAAATAGATAAAAATGTAAATAAATGATTAAAATACAAGGAGAATTGTTGTAGGGTATTAATATGTTGCATCCTCGCTTGTACTTCTGAGGTTCCCATAGCAACATCCACAGGGAGGCTGTTCCACAGTCCAACGGTGTGAGGAATAAAGGACCTCTGGAACCAGAAGTTCGACAGCGAGGCACACTTACTGCATATTGGTGCTGCTGTTCAGCGAATCTTTTTGCTCTCGGCAGAAAGTGAAGATCAGGGGTCAGTTTTCAATGTGAAAGATCGCCGTTAAAATATAACTTATGAAAAATTGACAATCAAGAGACAGTCCGTCGATGATGCAAGTCATAACTGCTAATGTTAGGAAACAGAAACCTACCACCACGAACCACTCCATCTAAAAGAGACATACTGTACACACCGGAAGACAGTATTCTAGTAGAGGAAGGACAAATGACTTAAGGCAGACTCCTTTGATTTTGTCACTGTTATAAATATATGAGGCCTTAAGTACGATACTAACTTTCGTGCTGCATTTACTGACACTTTCACGAGATGTTTCTCAAAAGTAAGTTGTCAGTCAAAAGTATGTATGAGTCGCTTTCTCTCGACCTACTACAACAATGCCAAGGCAAATTGCCATTGCCGTTGCCTCGCTTTGCATTAACATGGATGACTCCTATCCATAGAAGTATGACATTGTTGCACTGTTAACTTTTCCGTGTTGCAGAACCCATCAAGAATTCAATTTGGAACCGGTTTTCGATGTCTATAATGGCTATATGGATTCCCCCCTCTCTCTCTCTCTCTCTCTGTGAAGACGCTTAGTGTCCCTTTTCTGCCCTAAATTACTCTCCCTGCAAGGTTACTGCATATGAACAAAATTAAAATAAAGCTTGATTTAGATGCTGACACTACTTCAGGGAAGCGTAGAAATAAAGGTGTTTCAGTTGTTGTGTTTGCTTAGAATTAAAAATCTTTATTATTCAAGAAAGTTGTGATACCTGAAATAATTTTTCACAATCTGTTAAAGTTGTTTCGTGTATGTGAAAAGTGTGCGGTGCTTGAAATGAAGTGTATTGACGACTTGAAACATCATCATCTCTATTTGGAAAAAGGCGTTTTTCTCTCTCATTACTAGCATAAATAGTACCAGATAATATATATAATGAATTACTGTACTTTTGCATCCGTCAAAAAAAGTTGGGAGACTGAGTATTAAAAATAGATTCCTCTACACTTTCGGAAAAGGTTCTGAAATATTGCCTAGCACGGACAGGAAATCGGCGGTACGAAATACTAGGTGGTATTCTTGTGTCCTGGGAGATCGGGCAGCATTACTCCTGTCGTCTGGATCAGCTCAGCGGTATTTTGTGCTCCTTTGGAAGTATATTTCTTGAGGAGCCACCAGGATCAAAAGGTGTTTTTAAAGACGGGGGAACTTTCATGGTAAGCAGTTGCAGTGTATTTCTCGATGACATATGTGGTCTACATAAATTAATATAAGCACTCATAATGCTATTTATGTGCAGTGCAGTATTCTAGAAGAGATCGGTGCTGCATAAATGTGATAAATTCGCTCAAGATAATTGTTTCACATGCGATAGTATACGTAAGTAATTATATATATATATATATATATATATATATATATATATATATATATATATATATATATATATATATATATACTAATTGGTGTGTGTGTGTACTGTATATATATATATATATATATATATATATATATATATATATATATATATATATATATATATATTATATAT
>NC_089788.1:29106752-29119252 GCF_040412425.1 Macrobrachium rosenbergii | reverse complement strand
AAATTTGAGGTCTTTGTTGATATTGAATCCCGAATATACAGACAGAAATTTATAGGTCAGTCAAAGCGTAATCTTACTGAGCTTTGGAGGAAATGTGACGCTTAGTGTTTCTTCAAAGGGTCGCTCTGATTGCATGACGCAAAAGGTGGGGGGTTGCCAGCAGATGTCAATATAATGCAATTTTGCTTTCATATTCGTGAATTGCGTCTCAGCATTTTATCCATTTTGAGGGATATATATGGGTATGGAGGCTTCAGGAGGAGGTCTTCATAGAAAGTGCCTGGATACGATGATATCCAGACGCTGAGGTTTTCTTAGAATAGCTTTGGATACCATGCATCAGAGTGTTCCCCCTGGGAGGGTAGTGCCTGCGCCTCACGCGGTGCACTGTCGGCATTACTTAAGGTTCTTTGCAGCGTCCCTTCGGCCCCTAGCTGCAACCCCTTTCGTTCCTTTTACTGTTCCTCCGTTCTTATTCTCTTTCTTCCATCTTATTTTCCACCCTCTCCTAACTGTTGTTTCATAGTGCAGCTGCGAAGATTTCCTCCTATTACACCTTTCAAACCCTTTTACTCTCTGTTTTCCTTTTAGCGCTGGATGACCTCATAGGTCCCGGCGCTTGGCCTTTGACCTAAATTTTATATTTCATTCATTCATTCATGTATCAAGGTGTTAAATTCATAAAGTAGTTTTGATATCAAATTGTTAGATACTGATGCGTTCTATTTTTCTTGAAATAACCGTGAATAACATAACAGCAAGTCGTAGATTTATCCATTGTATAGCTGTGGACATCGCAAAGTCAAAGATCTGGATTCTTGCCAAGGAACTATAAAGAATTTATCTTGAAACTCGTGTTTACCCTTTGAAAGAAATTAAAGTTGATAAATTGCGTGAGAAATTATTGTGGTGATTTTGATAAGCGAGGCTTATTTGATTAAAACGTTAAGTATTTCCAGTTTTCATTTAGTTAAGTGTTTTATGGTATCAGGAGTATTGGAATAAATATGTCGTTTCCTGTCTTACCTGGAATGTTTGACTTATTGATGCTGTATATTATTATTATTATTATTATTATTATTATTATTATTATTATTATTATTATTATTATTATTATTATTATTATATTATGTATGTGAGTTTATCAGAATGATGCGAACATGTATGTATTGTAAGTCCGTTAGGCTTTTCCTTTTAAATTTCCCGGGTATTATCAGAGTTCCATAAAGGATATGAAGACGATGGTGAAAAGCAAAGCTATTTATAGGCTGATTCAATTAGGTAGTTCTCAGGAGAAGTAACACGACCACAGTTTCATTGAATTCTCATATTATTGAGAATTAAGTATATATTTTGTCTTGTTTCTCGTTTGACTTGTGAAGTTCAGTATCACGGTTCATTTTTTAGCATCCTGGAAATTCCACAGGGCTTGCCAGGTATTATTGTTTGTGTTTGTACACACACACACACACAAATATATATATATATATATATATATATATATATATATATATATATATATAGAGAGAGAGAGAGAGAGAGAGAGAGAGAGAGAGAGAGAGAGAGAGAGAGAGAGAGAGAGAGAGAGAGAGAGAGAGAGAGAGAGAGAGAGGTGTGTGTGTGTATTTATATATACGTATATATATCTTTGTGTGTTAATAGAAATCAGTCAGTAAGAAGAGTTATCTCTTGAACCCAGACTTTTTTGCTTAAAGAAAAGTGAATTGACCAAGAATTAAGTGTTACAGTGGTGACCAACCCCGATTCAATTGTTGCTTGGCATGGCATCAGGCAGAGGTTTAAAAAAAATTGATGCGAAGTGTATAATTATTCTCCGGACAGTAGACAATTCCATTCCCTTTACAGATATTTCATGTTGCCAGTAGAATACTTACTTTTTTGTTGTCTCTGACTAAGGAGTATCTGTCCTCCTTAGTCATTCCCACTTACATACTCCACATACACACACACACACACAATGACTTGTCACTATTTGTGTGTATATGTGTGTATAATATATATGTGTATTTATATATATATATATATATACATACATATATATATACATACATACATACATACATACATACATAAATATGTGTGTATATATGTATATATATATATGTATATATATATATATACACATATATATATATATATATATATATATATATATATATATATATATATATATATATATATTTACATGTATGAAGGTTTTGGAAAAAAAGTACAGCTCAGCATGTACATAATTATGTGTTCGAGATTTGTCAGATTCAGTTGTGTCACAAAAACGTTTTGTTGTCTGTATACTGGCGTCACGAGAACAAAAGTCAGCCTTGTAGTTTGCAGATTTGTGCGTAGGATAAGAAAATTTAACAGGCTTATTCAGATGCAGGAAGATTTGTTCATTTTTTGTGTGCACTGAAAACCAGCAGAGGTTATGGCTATTCAGAACCTGTATAAGGCGGAAATTGATCACGATATAATAATAATAATAATAATAATAATAATAATAATAATAATAATAATAATAATAATAATAATAATAATAACAAGAAGGAGCGATTTTCAGTCATTTTGCGACCCACCACCAACAACGTGCCACTCGACATCAACTGATATCTGCAACTAGAATAATAATAATAATAATAATAATAATAATAATAATAATAATAATAATAATAATAATAATAATAATGATAATAAAATATATGGTTATTAAGTGCATACTACCATACAGATATTAATGACCAATAATGGCAGATGAATGTAGCAGTTGGTAAAGAAAATGCTTTTAGTGAACGAGGCTGCCATGTGAATACATGAGAGAAAAGAAGTTTGAAAGAGATTATTGTTTTTCCATAAAAGAGAGGAAATGGGAAAGGCCTGAGACAGACAAGCGGATAAACAAACGGACATTATGTTTACCCTTGCATCAACAGGCAATAGCTGAAATGTGTTTTTTGAGAGTTGCAGTGAGGATCTATAATCGTGCCTACAATTTCACGGTTTATTCTCTTTAGCCTCTCGTTTTTTGTCTGTTTTCAAAGGCCTTGCTTTAGGTCTTCACTGATTCACCTCGTTTCTCACCATACCATCACCCCTTATTTTGACCCCCAAATGGCACACAAATCAAGCTTTTTCATTGTTCCACCATTCCATTCATTGGTCCGTTTTCCTGGCTTCCAAATACATATATTCCCCAACCTTTCCATCTTGTGAAAGAGTTATAGTGTTTCCAAGATGGAAAAGTTGAGAGTATATGTAAATATGACTATGGGTATGTGGGAAAATGGAAGCCAGGAAAACGGACCAGTGACAAAGCTTGATCTGTGTGGCATTTGAGGGTCAAAATAAGGGGTGATGATATGATGAGAAAAGAGGTGAGTTTTTATGTCTTGTGGCTGCTGTTAGAGTTGCGTCTGAATTTTAGCGAAATTTCAGAGATGCGTGTGACTTCCGGTACAGTTGATTGAAGTAGGAGGCCGATTACAGCTGTAGATGTCACTAGGAGGTGACGGCTGCATTGCTCGAAGCCTTCATTATCATCCGTTCCCTTTGGTCTCTCCCTGCTTAGCTGTCCAACTTCCCTTGGCCTGACTCCAGTTTTCACCTCTCAGTTAAAGTCCGTCAACATTCCAAACAGTGAGATCTATCTTTGGCCAGGCCTTAACGTCCCTCATCAAGGAACGCGCTTTGAAGGTAGATTAACACCTTCCACCTTCAGGGATTACTCGAGAAAGCTTCTCTATGCATCGCAGATGCTGGCCTCTCTGAGGATGCATTTGGTACGCAAGTATTTTGACACTTTCAAGGACAAAAGCAACTTTCAGGCACCTGGGGAATTGCTTGCAGTGAAACTCGAGCTGTGGAATGGTCGAGGTGGGGACAAACAAAGACGTCTTGAATTCATAAGGTTTTTGGAATCAGAATCCAAACAGGAGTACAAGTATAGCTGTGCATGTACACAGATATGTTTACATAGAATCTACTGTTCATTTTTTACCATTGCCCTCTTACCACTGACACTGATTTTTCTTTGGAGCCACCAAAGTTAGGAGAAGCGGCATTGTGTTGAAAAAGTACGCTCATACCTGCATACATGTATGCTCTTCAAAAACTACTACTGCTACTGCATACAACAATTGTAGTAAAACCAACAACATATTAAATATCCATTTAACCTTCAGAAGCTTTACTTTTGCAAAGCAAATTAGAATAAGCCTTTAAAAACAGGTAGTTGCTTGCTTACAACGAATTCTCAATTGCAGAATCAAGGCGAACTTAAGAGGATTTAAAAAAATCTCGGAACTTCTTGTGAAAGTTAATGAAGTTGGACCCTTGTATCTGGTAAAAGACAGAGTCCTTGTCAGGCAAAAGTAGTGCTTGTGTATGCGCATGCGCTTGCACGTGCTTCCTGCAATCCATCTATCCAGCACTTTGTTGGACACCCTATCTTTCACCCTCCTAACACTTTTTATCATACATTCTTTTCACCAGCGTATCGTCTTCCAGTCTTTCAACATGACCGAACCATTTCAAAACACTCTGATGATGATTTCCACCTACCCTAACCTTTTGATCGCTTCGTGTACTTCTCTCAATACTCTTAACCTCTCAAGTCTTTCCACGGCGCAGAGCTGCCGTTTTCCTTACATTCGCATTCAATTTCAGTACTTCCCTTGCTTTCATGTAGGAGAGATGACCCACACTTACTTGATACATTTTAACCTTGACTTCTGTAGATTTTCAAAGCAGGTTCAGGTCTTCACGGATTCACCGCTTTTCTCATCATACCATCACCCCTTATTTTGACACCCAAATGGCACACAGATCAGGCTTTTTCATTGCTCCACCATCCCATTCATTGGTCCATTTTCCTGGCTTCCATTTTCCCACAGACCCATAGTCATATTTACATATACTCTCAACTTTTCCATCTTGGAAACACTATAACTCTTTTACAAGATGGAAAGGTTGAGAATATATGTATATGGAGGCCAGGAAAGCCAGGAATGGGATGGTGGAGCAATGAAAAAGCTTGATCTGTGTTTTGGCATTTGGGGGTCAAAATAAGGGGTGATGGTACGATGAGAAAAGAGGTGAATCAGTGAAGACCTAAAGCAAGGCCTTTGAAAATCTACAGAAGTCAAGGTTGAAATGTATCAAGCAAGTATGGGTCATCTCTCCTACATGAAAGTAAGTGAAGTATTGAAATTGAATGCGAATGTAAGGAAAACGGCAGCTCTGCGCTGTGGAAAGTCTTGAAAGGTTGAGAGTATTGAGAGAAGTACACGAAGCGATCAAAAGGTTAGGGTAGGTGGAAATCATCATTAGAGTGTTTTGAAATGGTTCGGTCATGTTGAAAGACTGGAAGACGATACGTTGGTGAAAAGAATGTATGATAAAAAGTGTTAGGAGGATGAAAGATAGGGTGCCCTACAAGGTGTTGGATAGAAGGAGTGCAGGAGGCACGTGCAAGTGCATGTGCATACACAAGCACTACTGCTGCCTGACAAGGACTTTGTCCTTTACCATTAACTTTCACTACCTCTGTCGCTGATTTAACAGTAAGCTATTCCACGCTCATATTCACGAGCCATTTTCTTATCCCACAATTTTGCTCTCTCTCTCTCTCTCTCTCTCTCTCTCTCTCTCTCTCTCTCTCTCTCTCTCTCTCTCTCTCTCTCTCTCTATATATATAATATATATATATATATATATATATATATATATATATATATATATATATATATATGTGTGTGTGTGTGTGTGTGTGTGTTATATACATTATATATATATATATATATATATATATATATATATATATATATATATATATATATATATATATATATATATATATATATACATATATAATTATATGTATGTATATATATATAAATTATATACATACATATAATTACAGCGCCTTTTCGACTGCTTACAGAATTTTAATACGAGGAGAGGTTACTAGTAACTGAAAACTTCTCATCTTAGGGGAAACCCAGATTTTTGTAACGTTGCATAAAAAACGATCATACCCTCGTTCGCCACTTCATTTCCCTGCGGCTTCTCAATTCCGAAATGAAATAAACGGTAGGGGATTCAGAGAGCAACTGGTGTTTTAGAACCTGAAGATGAAGGGCGATATGTGTTAATACAGAGAGAGAGAGAGAGAGAGAGAGAGAGAGAGAGAGAGAGAGAGAGAGAGAGAGCAGAACAGCGTCAAAACATATACAATTATTATAAGAGATTCAGGAGGGCCTCGACGAGGTAATCCTCACCACACCAAAGTAAGTATATTTATCATATGCTTCTGTCTGTGAAGCGTGTAAGATTATGCAGTAGGACATAGAAAACAGCAATTTAACTTCGAGAAAATCAACTGTATATTAAGGATGGTTCAATTTTACTGAATTCTCTCTCTCTCTCTCTCTCTCTCTCTCTCTCTCTCTCTCTCTCTCTCTCTCTCTCTCATACACACACACACACACATCGGCGAGCCACACCAGTCGACTAACGACCTAGGACATAATTCACTTTTTAGGTCAGAGAGAGAGAGAGAGAGAGAGAGAGAGAGAGAGAGAGAGAGAGAGAGAGAGAGAGAGGGGGGACGGTCAATAGCATCCGGCTTTAAATCTATTATATTCTGACACCGCACTGAATCTGGAATCTTATTGTCCTCCCATTAAAACTGTCGCTGTGATGCAGATACTCAATAAAATGGAAAGTTTTTCGTTTTCATCAAAAGATTTTATGCTCTTTCTCTGCGTAGCTATTAAGATAACCAAGTCATTACTCTCTTCGCTTTAGGGCAATTGTTATCAGAACTAGACGCTTTAAAGTTTGACTGCAAAAGTCACCCCCTGGATTATCTGGGTTGAGACCGGCATGAGACTCATTAGCTCGCATACCAGAATGTAAAACATTGAAAAATCAAAATAAGAATAATTCACGTATTACAAAAATTTCATACTGCGTAACTGCTTATTGAAGAAATTCTGTAATCTAACAGCTGTACTTGTTCAGAGCTGAATTGATAAAATTTGAAATGCCTATGTTAAATCTAGAGCAACCAAAGTTCAAAATGTTACAATTTGCATCGAGCAAATTTTGTTATCTGTGCATAATTATTATTGTGATTAGTTCCCAAAAATGAACGAATGGAGGGCAGCTTGGGTCACCCTAGGGGGTTCCAGGTAGCGTTAGGATTTTGTTTTTGTAAAGACGAGTCTAAAACAGCCGAGCATAGCGACGCGCTAGGATTACTCCACATATGAAAGAGTAGGGTCGTATGTTAGGAAAAATGCAAATTTCGTTTTAATTTGGTATTTCGAAACAAAATACCCGAGTGTAAAGAAATTATGTATAGTGCATTAATGTTAAAAAGTAACTGAGTTAAATGTCAAAATCATTTTACCGCTGTGGTTCCATTAACACATTTGATTCACGTTGTGAAGTGGAATTCTGGATTTGCTACGCGTCTAAGTTCAGCCATTAGCAGTTTTGTGAAGAGAATTGCTGCGCACAATGATAATTATTATTATTATTATTATTATTATTATTATTATTATTATTATTATTATTATTATTAATGGCGGAAATTTTTGAAAATGTCGAAATGGCAGTTCCCCAACATTAGGGACGTTACGTACCGTGGCAAAGCTCAGACAAATGTACCTTAATTTTATGTACGTATAGAAGGGCCGATGGTGGAAGAGTCTGGCCTTAGGCTGGACGACGGCACGTCTAAACCTGGAGTTGTTACCGATAGAGTAGTAATGTTTACACAAGCTACACACGTAAGATTATATGGATTTTGTGATTTTGTGAATATTTTTACTTTAGGTTAATTGCTAATTTGGACACAATCCTCTCTCTCTCTCTCTCTCTCTCTCTCTCTCTCTCTCTCTCTCTCTCTCTCTCTCTAATATATATATATATATATATATATATATATATATATATATATATATATATATATATATATATATATATATATATATATATATATATATATATATATATATATATATATATATGTGTGTGTGTGTGTGTCTCTCTCTCTCTACTCAGTATTTTAATTAAATGTCAAATGCGTGTAGAGGAACAACTCTCTCCCAATGTCGTGAAAGGCGGAAGCAAAATAAAGGAGAGTAATCGATTTCGCATGTAGCACTGGCGTTAGAACTTTCAAGGGAATTGACGACAAGCGAAACCTGTAGCACTGGGTCTTCGCGCTGTCGTCGATTCCTTTATCCCTTCCATGAAATTTACAGTAGAAAAAGAGGTAGATAGAGTAATACTCCTTTCGTAGGTGTTTTGTGCGTTGAGAAGCCCAACGAATTAAAATCTTCCATATTCAGAAAGCCTAGTAATGCCTCGTCATCCGTACATTAAATTCTATTCAGGCCTTTCTAGAAGAATCCTTCTAGGGGGGATTGTCGTCAGAGGACCTCAAGTGCTGTATTGTAGTCACTAATAAAGGGCTTTTGCAGCGTTCCTTTGTTAGCTGTATGAATGTAGATACCAAGAGATTTCTGGAAGCAATGTTTTCACTTCTTGTTGTTAGGCTACCATGGTACCAGCCAATCCTATGCGAATTTTTTCTTCTCCAGAGTAAAATTTCATGGCCAAATTTTTTAACCGAACAAAACAACGTTCAAGATTTAAGATCATGCTGCATCCAGTAACCTTGTTTACATATAGTGCCTTATTTAAAAAAAAAAAAAAATATATATATATATATATATATATATATATATATATATATATATATATATATATATATATCTGTGTGCGTGTGTTTGTGTGTCAGAATAAGTAAATAAAACATTTAGTTAAAATCGCCGAGAGAACAATCCCCTTTTTGTGCAGATAAGTGAAAAATCACAGAGGATTGATTGGTCCCATAATAGTGCAATAAGAAGACATCTCTTAGAATACGGATTAACACAGCTAACAAAGGAAAAGAATATTATTTAGAGGCCATGCTGACCCCATTCTGCACAAGATGTTCTAAGAAGGATTTAAAAGAGAAACTAAGGAATCACGGTAATCCATGCTATTGTCCTCTGCCTCTTTCTGTTTTATCTACGACTCAAGTTAATTTTGGACAGCTGTTTCTCAGCAAAAGAGCAGCTACTTCAAATGCAGTGACCTTTGTGAGACTTGAAGTGGTTATAAAAATCTTTGATCTTCCTTTTCTTGAATTTCCCGTGTTTACTTGACATTGGCTCAAAGCAAAAGCAAAAGATATTGCACACTTCTGTTTCACTTTCCTCACGGTCATATACTCCGTGTACATACATACATACAAGCACATATATACCCCATATACAGTACATGCATGTGTGTGTACCTGCTTATATATATATATAAATATATATATATATATATATATATATATATATATATATATATATATATATATATATATATATTTGTTACCGAGAGGATATCTTAAGCGTTGGTTTAACTTCCTTTCCTTGGCAGTGATTATTTTTTTTTTTTTGTCACATCATCATATGGCAAAAATTCGGCTTTCCTATTTTTATAGTTACCGTAAATTCTTTCTTTCCATTATTACGCTTTTTTTTTTTTCTTAAAACTCATTCTCGGAAGGACTCAAAGCGTCACGCAGGTCGGTGTTGAAACCCGTTCCACGTGGGCGAAAAGATTAAATATCAGTGCGGAATTGCTTTTCAAGAGACAAAATATTTAAGAGGGATCAAGTTCCTGACAAAATACTTGAACACTGCCCGCCCACCCTCCACCCACGTACCAAACAACCACTATATACGTACATACTTACACACACACACGCACACACACACACACATATATATATATATATATATATATATATATATATATATATATATATGTATATATATATATATATATATATATATATATATATATATATATATATATATATATACTTACAGCAGAGTTGAATATCAATTTATAGAAAAGTAATGCATGTACACGCATGACTTTTTAAAGTATATAAATATTAACATTGATTTCGTTATTCCTTCGGAATAACTTACACTTAAAGTGAATTAAAACTGATAAGTGCTTCGTCCCTGTCAGGATTCGGACTACTGCCTGGCTTAAAGGCAACGAGAGACAGTGACTTTGACCACTCGACTATCAAGAAAATATAAATTGATAACGACTCTGGTGTATATATATATATATATATATATATATATATATATATATATATATGTGTGTGTGTGTGTGTGTGTGTGTGTGTGTGTGTGTGTGTGTTTGTGTGTAAGTATTGTTACGTGTGCGAGCCCGTGAGTGTTAATTTATGGAGTTTAGCTAGCCTTGCTAATGGGGTCGCAGAACTATAAGCAAGAAAGGGGAAAAGGGAGTGTAGGTCGCCAGAGTGAAAGCTTGAGTAAATACTAATTAGTTTTATTTACAATTTACAGAGGAAAAATTAACAGCAAAGGAATGCACAGCAGCACTCAGTTAAATAGAATAAATTCAATTAGGGAACACTAATAAGGGGGAATCTGTCGCCAGGTAAGTCAGTAAATGAATAATGGCAACGGAATTTAGCGGTGTTGACTTCACGCACACTTGGGTCAGGATGAACTTGCAATAACCAAATAACACTGGACACCGACTCCTGAAAGGCAGAGAGATGTGTGATGAGTATAAATTTACCTCAGTACACCTATCGTATGGGCATAGATAAAGAGCAAGACTCGAGGAGATAATTAATTTACTTATTACTGCCAAGGGAAATAATTACTGCACGAATTAATTGAATTCAAGGAAACGCTTGACAAAGATTTTACACGGCACTTGTAGTTTGGCAGGGGAAGGAATAACGAAAGGTGGAAAAGGTCGAGAGAACAAGATAGAGAATAAGGGCGGATTCCTCTCAATTTCCAGACATACTTGATGCAATTTTTGCATGTTCTCGTAAAAGCATGCGTGGGCCTCTTCCTTTCTTTATCAGAGTTGGGCAGGCGAAATCAGTGGGTGCTTGGTGCCACCCGTCACAGGTGAGACGGGGTCCGCCCTGGAGAAGCCCTTGTCAGGAATCTTGGGAAGATAGGTTTTGCCTCGACCTTCTCTCTGCTCCTACTGACTCGCTTTGGTCAGTCATCAAATCTTCCCCCTACAAACGGGATGCCTTTCGGCCATCTTCCTCATCGCACGATTCTGGAAAAGAAAAGGATCCGCCTGAGAGCGGGCACAGAAAACAGGAGTGTCAAGGTGTACAGCTCAGATAATCACGAAGGTGTTTCCTCTAGGGGATACCACAGAGGGGCAGAAATTTGGCCTGGAATCTCAGCCTTCAAACTACCACACAACTCTACAAAGTTATTTGATTATTTACTTTCTAAAATATATGCGTGTTTGGTACGTGGGTGGAGGGTGGGCCGGCAGTGTGCAAGTATTTTGTCAGGAACTTGAGCCCTCTTAAATATTTGGTTTGTTGAAAAGCAATTCCGCACTGATATTTAATCCTTTCGCTCACGTGGAGCGGCTTTCAGCACCGACCTGCGTGACACCGTGAGTCCTTCCGAAAATGAGTTTTAGAGAAAAAAAAAAAAGCGTTATAGCAGGAAAGAAAGAATTTATGGTAACTATAAAGAAAGGAAAGCCGAATATTTGCCATATGGTGATGTGACAGAAAAAAAGATCATTGCCAAGGAAAGGAAGTTAAACCATCGCTGAAGACCTCCTCTTTTATCCGTGCTTGGAACTGGCTTGAATGCAAAAGCTCTCATATCAGCGTTTTTCTTACTGCAAAATACTCGAAAATTAAGTGGGCGTCAGCCGTTCCTCCACTGCATTTTGCATGCGGAACTCCCCGCGGCACTCTCATCCGAGAAGTGCTGTTTCATTCCACCAGTGTTATAGAGTGATGGAAATAAAATAATCGAATAGTCTGTGGGAAATGAGGCCTGTTTGCCGTCAACTGTCTTTTCTCTGCCTTTTAAATTTCCTACTCATTTAATATGGAAGAAGAGTTTAATAGGGTTTAAAAGATTTTGGCTGGGCATTAGTTATTTTTATTTTAAATTTATGCATTAATTTGCTTTTCTACTTCCAGTGAAGAAAGAATATACCTTTTGATATACTTATATCATATTTTTTTTTACCAGCTATTAAAGGTTTATTCATTACCTTACATAAATAATTGATGAGTTATTAACATATGGTCTCAGATTTGGAATATAAAAATGAATATTTTATGTCTACCTCAAATTTTTACAATAGGACATTGTAATCTGTAAACAATTGCGAGGTAAGTGCTTGTTCATAATAATAATAATAATAATAATAATAATAATAATAATAATAATAATCAACATGACATTATTGATTCTCAGCTTAGGGATATATATGGTAATCGTTTACTAGTACTACTGAAAAATTTAAAGGCTATAAGAAAGAAGAAAGTAAAACCGCTTTTAAAAACTATTTGAATGCAAACTTAATTTTGCGTGTATACAGCC
>NC_089788.1:29054252-29099252 GCF_040412425.1 Macrobrachium rosenbergii | reverse complement strand
TCTCTCTCTCTCTCTCTCTCTCTCTCTCTCTCTTTATATTTCACATGACATTGTCTCGAATTCCTAACCCAGGATATGAAGATGTACAGTATAAACGAATTATTGTTAATAGATGATAATCGCGCTCTCCCCTTCTTTCTTATATACTTGTATGTTTGATGACTATGTTTATTCTTCCAGTCTATCTCTCTTATCTTTTTATCTTGTTTGTGAAATCTTCCTCTGTTTGCACGAGGGCTTACAGACAACCAATGGCAGGGATCCCAGCCACAACAGCATCAAGGATCCTCCGTCAATATTTATTGTTTTGAATGGCCTCCGGCTGAAGGCAAGGTTAAGATGACGACCACTTGCTGAAAACAGTTTTCCAGAGGATCGAAGTAGCAGCTTTGCTTTGTTTGTGTTGGTAGGACTCTTCGGGGAAGGGCTTTGGGATGTCTTAGAGGAAATCATAGAATATTTTACTGGGAATGGAAAAATGATTAGAGGGTCGCAGTATCCAGACCCTGATCATATCTGAGAAGTTGTCGCTAGACGCGAAGTTTCTATCACGGAAGTGTTCCTAGGATACAGGGATGACTGTTCAGTATATATGCGTCAGGTGGTAGGACACTGAGGAAAACATTGTTTGATTTATGCAATTTAGGCTGTCATGCCAAGACCTTGGCCAGTCTCGGCCATTCAGTGTTAAAGACGGTTAAAAGAGGAGTCGGACTGTTGGAGAGGATCGTCGAATGTTGGGTGAGTGAGGGTCGTAGGTTACCTGAGAGATATTTTAAGGTCATGAATTGACAGCGGAGGGTTATTTTGTATGATACCGTAGATAATGGAAAGACTGTAAGTGGCTAATACTCGTGGGATGTTGGAGAGATGGTCTGAGAATATTGAAGTGAGTCGTTTCGTGACAGGGATAGAGGTCTAAGTAATTGAGATGGGATCGTAGATATTACTACCGAAATATTGTTGTGGATTGTTGGTCGACTTGAAGGATTTTGTAGATTATTGCTTTTGGCTTTTACTACCATGGGTATTTGTGGTGTTCTGAGGTCCTTCAATTCATGTACTGTACATAGCCTATATATGAATACGGGTGAGTGATTTTTAATGCTTCTTTACCCATATTTCCTTTTTTCTGCGGGGGGCATATGAGTCACCTTCCTCACATTCTGATAAACTCCAGCAAATTTTCCGAGGCATGATTTAGTATGTGGTTGGGATTCCACAATGACGAGCAGGTTCCAGAGTTGCACAACTCATTTATTATTCTATGTACCGGACAGCAGGTGTCCCAAACTTTTTGTCTCGTAATTCGTTTATCCTCTTTTTTTTTTTTTTCCTTTTTTGTCCCCTTTCCGAAGGGAGAAACCCAACCGCTTCCCGTTGATAGCAATAACACTCATTTGATGACTTTGTGTTTTCCTGTAACGTTCAGTGTTATTTTTAAAGAGGAAACGTTAGGCTTCTCCTTTGATTGCAGGCGTCTTCTTTAGGGCTTCTGTTGGTCTGCCTGCGAAAACATTTTCTCTGAATTTGGTACATATACTCGTGCACGTACTCGTTTGTAAAAACCCTGCATGTGCTCACGGCTGAAGTTCTCGTGGAAATGTGTTCCCTGGTAGTTGGTTTCTCTTTAATGATAGTCGTATTTTCTTAAATATTTCTTCCTGTTTCGTAATATTCACTCTTCCTTACAACTTGTTTTTTCTTAATTTTCTTATTTATTTTCCTGAGCAGTGAAGTTGTTGTGACTTACAATCTTACTTTCTTTTGAAAGCCGTTCTGTTACTTCTTTAGAAATGAAGTTCCTTTCGTGCGCACGCTTCGTGAGGCATGGGTTAGATGTAGGCATGAGATTGCCAGTTCCATCGGCCTTAGCCTCAAAAAGGATATTCTTTTGCAGAAAAGCAGATCGTTTTGCGCAACAAAGGATATTACTCCACACAAAATAAGAAAGGCTGTATGTGGTTCTTGGAAAGTGGGCGGACATTTCTCACAAATATGACGCTTGAATCGTTTCATTAAACGTAGTATACAAGCACATACTCCCACAGGTTTCATTTGAGGAGAGATCATTCACTGTGCTATACTCTTAATATTTTATTAACTGCAGTACAAGATGACTATTAATGAAACTTATTATACAACAAGTTATTATAGAAGGACATGTACTTTTCATACTCAAAATATTCGAGAACAGTTCATCAATCGTATTATATGGATTTTGTTATTTGTACTATACACGTATATATCACACAATATTATACATATGTTACACAAGGCCATTTCCTTACACGTTTTATGCAATGGCAGTCCTTACACGAATTACACGACGACATTATCTTACTCCTATTACAAGAGGCCAGTTTATTAAACGTATTATATAAGTTCATTAAAATAAACTTTCCTAACAGATGCGGGCTTTCAGTGTTCTGTTGTGGCCCACATTATGACAGACTGGCATTGCACCAGACTGCTGAAGTTTTGTTGCGAGTTGCAATAACGCTCGATTGACAAAAGCTAGAGATTAAACCCGGTGCCCAACCCACCCCCATCTGGAAACGTGAATGGCCAGGATGAATAAACATTTCTTGCTTCATTTTAAAAGAAAGTTTGAAGAGGAAAAATTATATTCTTGAACAAACACATTCCTTAAATGCGGAAGTTTAATATTATGATTAATATTTGGGCGCGTGTTTTTAAATGCATTGTACTCTGCGTACTGGAGAGGGGTCAAGTTCACTAGATTTCATGAGGGATGAGAGGGTGATCACTCGCATGATCCTAAAGGTTGATCGTAATCCCGTTCAATTAGCTACATTTTCATCTGTTTGGGATCTTTAATGTTAAAGGAAATAAGTAGTGTTTAGCAGTCAGTTCTTATTAATGTTTACTTGCGTAATGAAGTGATCATTAAGGAATTTTTAACTTTACTGCTTCTAATAAGGACGATTATCTCTCTCTCTCTCTCTCTCTCTCTCTGTGTGTATGTGCGTGCGTGTGCGTGTGCTGTTCAGTTGGAAGTCCATTTTTAACTGGCCGTTTGATTTAAAGGACGCTTCTGTATAAATGTTTGCCACCGTTTTGTGAACATTGCCAAGTCTTTTAACTAAATGAGAAAACTCCTGCCCATGTACATGAAATAGAGAGAGAGAGAGAGAGAGAGAGAGAGAGAGAGAGAGAGAGAGAGAGAGAGAGAGAGAGAGAGAGGAAAGCCATGTTGACAAAAACTGCCACAACCTCTGTATGACATTTTAGTCAGTGATGATATTTTGTCTGGTTCTGGTTGGAACTTATTTTGGATATTTTCTCTTTCAGGTAAGAGGGGGCCTGTGCTTGCAGTGTTATTGAAAGTCTGGTATGTAATGTAACTGTTTATCGTTTGCATACATACGAGCATGCTTTTTTGCAAAACACACACACACACACACACACACACACACATATATATATATATATATATATATATATATATATATATATATATATATATATATATATATATATATATACATATACATTCATGTCAATGGCAAGGATTATATAGAAAGACATTTAATAACTGCGTTCATTATGGACAGACGTTTACAAACATATATATATATATATATATATATATATATATATATATATATATATATATATATATATATATACATACATACTATATGTATATATATATATATATATATATATATATATATATATATATATATATATATATATATATATATATATATATATATATATATATATATATATATATATATATATATATAACGTGTTTGTAAACGTTTGTCCATAATGAACGCAGTTATTAAATGTCTCTTTCTATAATATAATCCTGCCATTGACATGAACGGTCCATGAACTCATGACAGAAGACAGCGAAAAGGAAACTCCTTTTCTTCCTAGTTGGAGTTGTGCTTGTGTATTTGTGTGTGGGATGGGTTGGCGGTGTTTGTGCATGATCGAAATTTTTGAGTGTGTGCATTTTCGGAAAGTGTATTTGTATTTCTGTAGCGTGCATTGGTACATTTTATAGCATGAGTACTTGTGTATTGAGGTGGTCTTTTCGCCTCTGTACGCTTCAGTGTGAATGTGTTTACAGTTCTGAAGTGCGTGTGAATGCTCTTGTTGTAAAATATGAATATTTTCGTACATTGTATTATAGTATTTCGTTGATTTCGTTTCATCTCCCGTTTAAGGAGAACCCGTCTCGCTCTTTTTACGCGTGCGGCCATTTGACAGATGTTTGTGTTCAAGTATAGTTTTGAAGCTTGCATATTTTTCAGTATTTTGAAGAGAGTGTGTGTTTATTTCCCAGTGCGTATTTGTATGCATTTTTGAGGTGAGCATGTATAACTTCTTGGTCGGTTCTCTTGGTGAAACATTTTTGTTTGTAAGTGCATTTTATTATTATTATTATTATTATTATTATTATTATTATTATTATTATAAAAAATTGGTAGCGGTAGTAGTAGTAGCAGTATTGCTGAGTTTATTACTCTTACAGTTAGGTCGAAAATGGGTAATCTTTTAAAAAATCCGGAAAAATATACTAATTTTATTTTTTCGAGTCTCTCTCTCTCTCTCTCTCTCTCTCTCTCTCTCTCTCTCTCTCTCTCTCTCTCTCTCTCTCTTTCACATGATATTGTGATGTTCGTAAAAGTCCTCGACTAGATCCAATTTGGAGTCATCCGCCTTCAAGACACGTTCCCTCTCGCACTTGAAGAGGGATATTACGTCCTCCCCAGTTAGCGTAATGAACCGGAATACTATTGTAATCTCAATTCTAGTTAGTGAAATGAGCTATAAAAGAAATACAATCCCACTTCCGGTTAGCGTAATGAACTAATGTAGGAATGCCATTTGCCGCAGTGAAGCGAGATTGTTTTATTAACTTTGGAGAATGGTTCACTTGTAATGAAGCCTGGATTGAAAAGAGCCAGTTGCAGTGTCCTCGTGATTGACCAACCTACACTATTTTCCCCAGCCTTATCTGTTCGCAGACGAGATGGCCTGCTTATCATGCAGTCTTAATGACGTCACGTTTCCCTGTACTTTTGTACTTTGGACCCATGCTGTTTTTCTCGCTGCTGTTGTATTTGCCTAAAAAATATATAAATAAAGTGACTAAAGCTTTAATCCCAATCACGTTTTCTGGCTTATGGCCTGTTGGTTAACACCATGTTTGTGGGCCATGGTAATGAGTTGAAAAATTAGAAAAATAAATAAAGTATAAAATGAATGAATAGATAATCATAAATATAAAAAAAATAACATAAACGTGTAGAAGCTAAAAGAAAAAAACAGACTATCAACTCTCCCCTGTTCGTTAAATGGAGAAATTTTTGACTCCCCCAAATGACACCGAGGCGACAGTCATAGCCAGAAAAGTCAATAAAATCCTTTCCTGCCTCTGTAGATAAGGAGCTGGTTGGGACCGAAAAAATTCTGTCTCGTTGAATATTAGCTTTGATTAAATTAAGTGCCGGCATTTACTCCTTCCTGTAGTTACCTTGGAAGGACATCGTAAAAGATTCCTTTTATTATTATTATTATTATTATTATTATTATTATTATTATTATTATTATTATTATTATTATATATGCAGTATATATAAATTTATATATATATATATATATATATATAATTTTTTTTTTTTTTTAAGAATTAACGCTGCCACTGAGTCACCTTTATAGAATCATAAAGGACTTGGCGCGGATTGTGTTATTTTAGTGTAAGAGAAAAATGGTGCGGGTTTAAGTTGAATAAGTTGGACAGCTCATCAGGAGAGGCCAAAGGGAAGAGTAAAAAAATTAAGTTTACTAACTGCTGTCTATGTATTGTCTAATGCTTTTGCTATAGGAGAAAATAGGATGGAGCATTTTGTATTGTTATTAGTAATGAGCTGTCATCAGGGAGGAAGCTTCCAAGATTCCATGTTAATGTCATTTTGAACATCGTCATTACAGTATGTGATTTTGAGATATAAAAATATACTGCCTTAATTACGTCATTGCAGTATGTGAAATGAGATATCAAAATATACTGCCGTAATTATATTGAATACTAATTATCAAACACAGATTTCAACTTCTTCCTAAGAAATTATCTTAATGATTTAATTGCACTTACTAGATTCCAGTCCTGAGTCGAATGAAGCCTTCAAGTCGAATTTACCCCACCCATGAAATTTCCAATGATATCACTCTTAAAAAGGAAGAAAAAAAAAAAAGGTGGGGAAGTGGTCCACTCAAGCGGCACCGCTTCATTGGTCCTTTTTTTTCATGGAGTTTTGTGAATATGTCAAGCTTATAATCGACATTTCTCGCTTTGCATTTTCTTCTCATTTAGACCAACGCTAGGTTTTTGTGAAGGTTTTAAGTTTTTTATATATATCTGAAAAGGACGTTTTGTTTTTGGCTTGGTTTGTCCATTTGTTAGCAGGTTTACGAGAAAACTAAAATAAGAATTTCTTAAGATTGGACATCTTCCAAACAGCACTTGATTAGATTTTTTGTAGATTTTAGTCAGAGTTTGGTTCCATGATTTTTAATGTTTTTGTTTATTGTTATTGTCACTGATATCTATTTAAGTAAAGAAAATGTTATCTTCCTCTTGTTTCTTAAGGAAAACATAAAGTGTGCTCTTGTCATTCCTGTGTCCAGGAAAGCAAACTATAAATGACACATAGTAGTGAAATAATAATAAGTTAATTCTGTTAATAATAGTAGGGTATTTTTTTTAATTATATCCCTGTGTTCATGAAAGGAAAACGAATTAATCTAGAGGATTTTTGTACCTATGCTAATCTCATTTGCGACAGTTTACAATCTCTGGTTATATGCTCTTGTGTGTTATACGTTCCCTCGACTATTCTTATAACAGATCCCTTTATTTTGCGCTCATCGTAAACTGCTGTAATATATTGCGCGTTTGGTGTGCTCACTAATGTCACTGTATGTCTCTATGGTTAATTATGGCAGGACTCTATGCATTCTAAGGCCGACGGGTGCCAGTGGTTGTTGGTTCCAATATCATGTTGCGATGTGAACGTTTTTGTTTGCATGACAGCTCTGGGCAGTTGTGGGACCATACTGTACACTCGGTGAAATGTAAATGTTGCTTATTGTTACTCTCTCTCTCTCTCTCTCTCTCTCTCTCTCTCTCTCTCTCTCTCTCTCATCAGATCTGGACAGCATCTTTCGATCTCGCGTGATCATCCAAGGCCTTTGCGGTCCTCTTCTGTTCCTTTGTCATAAGGAAGGTCATCTTATCAATGGTATTCTCCCCTTTGCTCGCGTAAGGTTGCACAACTTGCCCTGTTTTTTCTGTGCGCGTTATGCCTATATTGTACGTAGTACCCTTATTTTCCCCTGCTGATAATTTATTAAATATATACATACACATATACGTATACATATACATAACCCTTCTACCGTTATAGAGGGTGGCTTCAGAAGGGTAGATATTCCAGTATAAGCACATCCTAGGGGTGAGGTTGCTGGCCCTATGCCCTTTTCGTGACTCCGACCTCTGTTGGTAGCAATTCACAGCTTGCTCAACAACCGGGCTTGGGATCGAACCACAGTCCTTGAATGCGAGCCCTTTGTTTTATGTGAATTTATCACACGCAGTTCTCTCCTTCGAGCAGATAGCTGCAGAAGGTTTTTAGCAGTTATTTTTTTGGGATGAGGTTGCAGTCCCCATGCTCTTTCTCATCTGAGGTTCAAGAATATCATGTACCAATCCAAGCACTGACCAAACCAACGTTGCTCTGTTAATTCTGTATTTATTACCTATTTATTTATTGGATTATTATCTTTCGCTACAGCTGTTATTGCGGTTGCTGTTTTCTGTCATCAGCGCTTGACCTTTGTCTGACGTGATCATGCACAGTAAAAAGAAAGGTCAGGCAGAGGCTTCACTGCGCCGCTTTAAGATGTGTAATATCGCTTTTGAAACGAGTTAATCCGCGTGCCATGTGTGACCGAGATGAATTTTTACTTTATATATATATATACGAGTATATATATATATATATATATATATATATATATATATATATATATATATATATATATATATATATATATATATATATATATATATATATGTATATATATATATATGTATATATAATATATATATGTGTATGTATACATATATGAATAAATAAATAAATATATATATATATGTGTGTATGTGTGTGCATGTATACATATATAAATATATATATATATATGCATATATTATATATATGTGTATATATATATATATATATATATATATATATATATATATATATATATATATATATATATATACAGTATATATATATTTGAATCTGTCTTTGATTTCCTGCCAACTACTGAGCAATATGGGCGCGTTAAGTTTTGTCAAATGTGCCTCTGTTGACCTAAGCAGTGAAAGGTGAATCTTGGCCTAACATTATTTGATTATTTAATATACTCGCAGCTTCATTTTGACCTTCAACAAAGTGTAAATACTTCGGTAGGTCATCAAGTGCAGTGTTTGTTTTCCTTTCGCTCTTGATTTCATCTCCATTGACGATTACTCTTCGCTGAGTTCTAAACAGATGATTTTCGCTTTTTTCTTTATTTTGAGATTACGCACATTGATTTATATATATATATATATATATATATATATATATATATATACACGTAGTTTTCATTTTCCTTCTTTTATATATAACCTTCTAATCTGATATCAAAGTAGTTTTCAACTTTTGATTAACTCTAATCATATCAAGGTAAAACATTACACACACACACACACACACACATATATATATATATATATATATATATATATATATATATATATATATATATATATATATATACTAATACTCTATATCCAGATAAAGTAATGTAATAGGGAACCAAAATGCTAAGTCCCCATTCGAGGGAAGTTAGAGACCTTCCCGAAATCTGTTTCCCGAAAACTATCGTCGTAAAAAATTATATGAAGGCTAATTGCCTTTATAGATACGTTTGTGTGTGAGTGAGTGTGTGTGTGTGTGTCTGTTTGGATTATGCCATATTCCTTCAGTTCTTCTTGGTGCATATCTCAGCCATTTTTTATATTTGCTTTGCAAGTAATGCCCAGTAGGATAGTTACTCAGGAATTTTTCGCATATAATGTACCAACACCGAATTTTGAGTGCATTTTTTATACAAGGTCGAGTTTGGGCTTGACATTTAGGTTGGAGGAGTTGCAGATAACATTTCGAAGAATTTCCCGTCATTCCGTCCCGTGTGTTATCGTTCTGGGTAAGAGCCTTTAGGCATCAACATTTTCCAAGCGGGATTAATCAAGTAACTTTCTTTGACCAAAAAAACTCAGTCATTGCTTTCATCTACCAATTTTTTTTTGAAGGGCTGGGTGTGGCACCACCGGTTTTTTCCATATTATTATTCGAGTGGACCATTTAAAGTGCGGTCGCCATCTGCTGTTTAGCTGTTAAAAGCTATGTTGTAACGCTTGATCGGTTAATGTGATGAATTCTCTCACCTCGACCTTCCTTCAAGAAAAAGCAAATAAAATACAAAATGTATTCAAAGTTCAACACATTTCCTCAAGATTCTGTAATCGTAAGTTCCTGTCTTGACCTTCTGTTCACTTGAGAAAGTCGAGATAACTTGAACTTACCAAACGTCAGTCTCAGTCCCAATTGATCAGTTGCTTACCAGGGACTGCTACTGACTTCAAACTTCCAAACTGGACCAGACAAATTTTTGTTTTTGTAATAACACGTGTGTTGTTTTTTCTTATCTGCGATTAAACTTCGTGGATAAACAAAAAATGAAACTAATTTTATGATCAGAAAAAGTGAGGAAATCAACCAGTGTATAAATAAAATTTAAAAATGGTAATAAATATATCGATATGAACTGAATTTTGTCTTGATGGAGAGCAGAACGGGCACGTCAGCAATACCTTCAGCCAGTCACCGGAAGAAGGCGTACCCTGAGGTTGTGCCAAATGGACCTTGGCAACACTGCCGCCCTCTGTTCATCTCCACGGGTTCCCTACTCAAATGCCAGTCGTTGTTATTTAGACCACAAAGCGAGTTGAAACATTTATCTTGAAATTATGACTACGTTCAAAGAGACAGCACGCCGTAGATTCTTAGAATATTGAGTCAAGCCCCAGAACCCGACGAATTAACGGACTGACCAGGCATGAGCTCAAAGGATTTATAGAAGGCTGTGCCTCGCTGCTTTCCAAAGTTCTAGAGGATTCGTTAAGTCTCGTCTCGTGTTAAGACCGCTTGGTGGTCGAGATAAACAAAGGGCGGCTTGAGGCAAAGTTATGAAGAGAAAACAGGCATTGGGCAAAAAGGTGGCCATGGCGACAGCGATGACATCATCAAACCCCTATCAAACGTAGAGTTTAATTATAAATGTCTCGCTGGCTCATTTGGCCGCTCAGATCTCATTGGACCCATTGTCGCTCGCAGAAAATTCCTAAGGTCTGTTGCAATTTTCTAATTGTTGCCTCTGTGCCAAAGATGTTCGGCGTTCACAGATGGCCACCTATCCAAGTACTGACCACATACATTGTTGAGTTCTATCAACGAGAACATTTTAATATGGTGCTTAATCTGTAGCAAATATTAAGAACTGTCTACTCATCAAATCGTAATTACAGTTTACCCATTCCTTCAAAAGTGACGGTGCTGTATGTGAAGGTCAAGACGTTACGTTCTGTCTCGAGGATCTGACCAGCTTTGTGGGGCCACTGGCTTTATCTGTGTTACATACCGAGTCACACACGCAAATATAAATATATGGTCATATATTGCGTTTCGTTATTGTTACTATTAGTCCATTAACTTGCAAAAAGAGCTTTCACAGAACACAGTGCTCATATGTGAAAAAGATACAACAAATAACGAATGAAAAACAAATCACTGATAAAGATAAAGAAAAAAGAAAAATCAAGACTTGAGAATCCCAGAAATAAAAGACCCTTGAATCACCAACCTCGCGGGGGGAGCGGGGGAGGCTTTGGGCAGCGCAGATGAAGTGCCCTCGTTACAGCAGGTGTTCGAGTTAATGGCTTCGAAGTTATAGGCGTGATTATGCAGTGCATCAGTTAAGGAACCTATCTCAATTAGCAGTGAATTACCCAGATGGTTGTCAGGGGTTTCCCCTTAACTCAACTAGAGGTAGCCACGACCGGTCCCCGTTTAGGGAGAAACAAGTACAGATTATTCTAGTGTTAAATTAAACATTCTTCTAAATCTACGGTATGTGATTCTTTTGTTATTGTTCACTAAAGGCCAATCTTATAAATTGGATTTCTGATAATAATAATAATAATAATAATAATAATAATAATAATAATAATAATAATAATAATAATAATAATAATAATAATAATAATGATAATAATAATAATAATAATAATAATAATAATAATAATAATAATAATAATATGCTTTTAGAACAGTAGTAAAATTGATGATGATGATAATAAACACTGAAATAACATCAAACAATAATAAAACTTCTTATTTTAATAAACTTGAAGGTAACAAAAGTTTTGGAAAAAGTGTTGCAATATCTGCATGTGACTGCTTTTTATCAAGGATTGGAAGCGAAGTTCTTTTGTCGTCACATGTGAGATTTTTCCCTGAATCCGGAGGTGGAACGACCACTCGGGCACCCCACTTCTGGAAATAGACAAGAACGAGCAAAAAATGCGCCGAAGTTCCTGCGGCGGAATCGAGTTTTCTGTACAGCGTATAATGCTGTATGGAACTCTCATCCACTGCCCATGAAACTCTCAGCCACGGCCTGGTGGTGGCGCACGATCATGGGTAAATTTAACCTTAGATAAAATAAAAACTACTGAGGCTAGAGGGCTGCAATTTGGTATGTTTGACGGTGGATGATCAACATACCAGTTTGCAGCCTTCTAGCCTCAGTAGTTTTTAAGATCTGAGGGCGGACAGAAAAAGTGCAGACTGACAGACAAACAGCCATCTCAGTAGTTTTCTTGTACAGAAAACTAAAAAGGAGGCAGAAGTTGATAGGATATTTTGCATTTTAGCAGAGATCGATCATTTAACAACGCGTTATTATAGTGAGGCATTTCAAAAGGTCAATAAATTATAGAAGAATAACATGAATTGAAAAACGTTGTTGTGAACATTAGGTTAGAAGAGATATAAAACATAACTATATTAATCGATTGTTAAACAATAATAATAATAATAATAATAATAGTATCAGTATTAATAATAACATTCATTAATCTGTGTGACACAAGTAAAAATACACTTAATTAAATTAATCAGAAAATAAAGTGATAACAGTATCAACAGGACAAGTCAGAACGGCGAGTAATTGACACACTCGCAGGATAAAAAGGAAGGAAATAAATAAATGAATCATAGCAATAAGAACATGATAGTTCCAATGATAATATTAGCTCTTCGTTGGGTGAGTCGGTAGAGCTGTGGACTGGAACTCGCTAGGCCGGAGTTCGATTCCCCGTTCGGCTGATGAAGAGTTAGAGGGATTTATTTCTGGTGATAGAAATTCATTTCTCGCTATAATGTGGTTCGGATTCCACAATAAGCTGTAGGTCCCGTTGCTAAGTAACCAATTGGTTCTTAGCCACGTAAATAAGCCTAATCCTTCGGGCCAGCCCTAGGAGAGCTGTTAATCAGCTCAGTGGTCTGGTAAAACTAAGGAATACTTAACTTAATGATAATATTAATGAATGACGTCTAGCGTACAATCACGACCAAGGCAAAAAAAAAGGAAAATATGATCGTATTAACAAAAGCTGGACAAACAAGAAGCTCGGCAGAGGTGCCGCAGTCGCAAGAAATCATAGTAATCAAAACCAATCAAGGCCGATTCTCACATACGTTTCTATTCGGCTTAAACGAATGGGAGTGACTGGTGTAATGTAACCAATCTTAAGCGGACAGGAGTGTCATATGAACCCTATGACACATATAACACACGCACAACCCCGCCCCCCCCCCTCCTCCCCGACGTCTTTCATTCGCGTCACTGGATACATAGGGGGGCTGCGTTAATGACACTGGCATGCCAAACTTGTGTGGCACCGTCGTGCTAGAGGGGGTGGGGGGATGGGGGGCCGCAGAGGCGAGTACGACGAGAGTGGAGGAGTCTTTGGCCGAATTCAAGGACGTTGAGATGGGGATGCATCTCATTTATTCTGCTTTTATTTCATTTATTTCTTTCATTTTGTCTTTATTTTATATATTTTAAAATGATTTATGGCATGTATTTTCTGTAATTATCTTGTATTAGCTACTCATTTGATTATTTTATAATGATATTACATTTTATTTAGTATTTTTCATTAATTCTGTATTATATACTTTAGTTATTTATTCTGTAATTATTTCATTTATCTCATTTAATGATAATTACTGTTGTTTTTAGTTAAGGAGCCGTTGTTAATTTGTGAAGACGGGATAAATGCCGGAAGGGACGCTGCTAAATACCCATTTAATCTAGTGGTTGAGACACTTGCCTCACCAGCAAAGGACCCAGGTTCGATTCCTAGGAGAGCTTTCAAAACCCTTTGCGCCTGTTGCCGAAAGTGTTGAATGACTTATTTGGTACGTAGTTGATGGTAATTCTCCCTGTCTCCTCCTAATAAATATATGTATATATTCGAGTATATATATATATATATATATATATATATATATATATATATATATATATATATATAATTATATATATATATATATATATATATATATATATATATATATTATATATATATAGATATATGAAATTATCATTTTCAGTATCTTTTCATAGCGTGCAGTGTTATAAAATATATACATATATGTAATGCAGTGTCATATCTCTCAGATCAATAATTTGCTTCAACGAGTCATTTGATACCATACAATAACTGGTATATATACACTGGTATATATATATATATATATATATATATATATATATATATATATATATATATATGTGTGTGTGTGTGTGTGTGTGTGTGTGTGTGTGTGTATTAAACTGAGAGATGTGACATTACATTGCATGTGTATATACTTTATTACAATGCACGTCATAAAAAGACACTGGAAAATGATAATTCCATTTGCGTGAGGGTAGAAATAAAATAGGTTTCTGAATGCAAGCCTTCCTAGCACAGAATTAAAAAAAAATGTCTCGGCATCAATCCTTTACTACTGATAAACAATTTGGTTAGTCCGTTAGCCACACCTCTGCGTCTGTGTGTGTGTGAAGAAGGTCTGTATGCGACGGTTTCCTTGCGATAATGTTCCCGTTTGCGGGGCTGAGGCAGCAGCCAGCCTCTTTCTTGAGCAACGGGAGCTACAGCATTATTGTGCGTCGAGATGAGCAGAACGATAAAAGTGTTCTGTTCTGTGGGGATCAGTTTGATTGCTGCGGCTGCTCTACTAAACTTTGGTGTTTACAAAGTTAATGGTATTAAGAATGGTATGCCTTTTTTTCTTAATGTAATTTTGTAAGTCTTAATGACATTGCAGCATAAGGGAATGATAATGATAATTGATATTATTTTAATTATGTATATCTTTGAATGGCAGAATTTCTGAACCCCGTTATTATTATTATTATTATTATTATTATTATTATTATTATTATTATTATTATTATTATGTTGTACACATTTCCAAATTTAACCTTTTATAACAAATAATTATATTATGGTAATAATGATGGTTGGGTTTTAATATGTACAACAATAGTATGTATAGTGATTGTTATTTGTGTGAAAGTGAAGGTGGAATTACCTATAGCTTTAGTTGATTATGAATTTAAAATTGTAATTTGTGTATGAAATTTCCACTCGCTCTTTCTGTAGATAAATATTAATATATTGAAATCTCTCTCTCTCTCTCTCTCTCTCTCTCTCTCTCTCTCTCTCTCTCTCTCTCTCTCTCTCTCTCTCCTCCGTAGATAAATATTAATATAATGAAAAATCTCTCTCTCTCTCTCTCTCTCTCTCTCTCTCTCTCTCTCTCTCTCTCTCTGTAGATAAATATTAATATATTGAAAAATCTCTCTCTCTCTCTCTCTCTCTCTCTCTCTCTCTCTCTCTCTCTCTCTCTTCTCCGTAGATAAATATTAATATAATGAAAAATCCCTCTCTCTCTCTCTCTCTTCTCCGTAGATAAATATTAATGTATTGAAAAAATCTCTCTCTCTCTCTCTCTCTCTCTCTCTCTCTCTCTCTCTCTCTCTCTCTCTCTCTCTCTCTCTTCTCCGTAGATAAATATTAATGTATTGAAAAATCTCTCTCTCTCTCTCTCTCTCTCTCTCTCTCTCTCTCTCTCTCTCTCTCTCTCTCTCTCTCTCTCCCCATAGATAAATATTAATATATTGAAAAAATCTCTCTCTCTCTCTCTCTCTCTCTCTCTCTCTCTCTCTCTCTCTCTCTCTCTCTCTCTCTCTCTCTCCTCCGTAGATAAATATTAATATATTGAAGACGCGCTTTATACATATTCTCACTCGCTCCGTAGGTTTTGTAAACAGCAGTCACTTATGGCCATAAGGGTCCCAGATCTCTCTCTCTCTCTCTCTCTCTCTCTCTCTCTCTCTCTCTCTCTCTCTCTCTCACACACACACACACACACACACACACACACACACATTATTTTGATTTCAATAAAAGAAGCGAGAAGTTAAAGAAATATTCATTATTCCCAGCACGTTGAGATCAAATTCATCTTCAATCGCACAAACAGTATTGAAGGTTGATGATGATGATGATGATGAGATAGACAGACGACAGTTAACCCGGACTGATAAGAGAGAGAGAAAAAATTCTATCATGCACAGTTATATCAAGGAGTATAAAATTGGAGAGAGAGAGAGAGAGCTTTTTGGTCAGTTGCGATGCAGGAGAAGAAAAGAGAGAGACAGAGAGAGAGAGAGAGAGAGATGACAACATTATTAAGAAAGAACAGATGACTTTGTCAAAGAGTTGGGGAACCATTGCAGTGTTAGAAAATATCATTGTGAGATCTGATTAGTTGCAGTGATGGAGGGAGATAAGAGAGAGACAGAGAGAGAGAGAAAGAAAGAGATTTGCATTAGGCTGTTGGCCAGTTGGCAACCTGTTTATGCCAGTGCTAAATTTATCCTACACTCGTTCTCGTGCCCTTCCTTCCTCCTCCTCCTCCTCCTCCTCCTCCTCCTCCTCCTCCTCCTCCTCCTCCTCCTCCTCCTCCTCCTCCTCCTCCTCCTCCTCCTCCGCCGCCGCAGCAAACAACTTGCACCGTTATATGGCGCGTTTCGTGATCTCGACAACGGTCAACAGGTGTTTAAGCAGCTGATCACGCCAGATTTGAAAAGTAAATAGGAAAAAGATTATGATGCCCTTCACGTGTTTTCTTCTTCTGGTCGCCATGGCAACGCTTGAATGTTTTGATAGAGTCGCTGCCTTTTAGCAAAGCGTATCGCACCGTAAATTTTCGTGGTTATGTGTCCTATGAACTGGATTCCACTGATTGCCGGTATCATTGCGACTTAGGGTAGTTAGCTGAATAATTGTTACAAAGTTAAAATGTAGCTTATGTTGCTGGTAGAATTGCTACTGCAGAGTGAAGTGGTTGCTACCCTGGTACATTTTCGAGACACGTTTTGCAGATAAAACCATCGGACTATATATAATATATGCGATTACGGGCAGTTTACGTAAACTGCTTCTTATAGGAAAAGTTTATAAACATATATATATATATATATATATATATATATATATATATATATATATATATATATATATATATATATATATATATATTCATCAAGACGCACTATTAATTGTCGTCTACTCTAAAGCTTTTAATCTTTTATACAGCTTTCTCAAATCTTCTGGTATTTAAAAAAGAGAGTTGGATGTATTTCATACTGGATATGAAGCAATATACTTTGTACACTCATAAGTGCTTTGTAAAAGCAAGTTTGTGTATATATGTGTATATATATATATACACACACACATCATATATATATATATATATATATATATATATATATATATATATATATATATATATATAACCAAAATATAGGTGGAATAGGGTTTGTGTTAGGTTATATCATAACGATGTTATCATCTAATGCCTACCTACTATTGGTTATATATATATATATATATATATATATATATATATATATATATATATATATATATATATATATATATATATATATATATATATATATATATATATATATATATGGTCAGTAAAATTATAACCGTTGAATGTCTGCGAGGTTTTACCTGTAACAGGGTTACGTATCCTACTTGGGTTTGTTATGCAACCTCTGTACCGCAAAGAAATGCCAGAAAGTATTATGGTACATTGAACTCCACTTGGGGATTCACTCGTGCACGAATTTGAAAGTGGAATTCAGGTTTTGAGAAAGTGGAGTCTGGGATTTTAGAAAAGAAGTATCTGCGTTTCTATACAAGAAATTTCGGCCTTAGCAAATTGGGTTTTGAGAAGTGAAAATCGAAATTTTTAGACGGAGGGAGCAGGTTAGAAAAAAAAAACGAATTTAGTGATGCGAAAAATAAATTAGGTTTTTTCCCCCCCCAAAAAAGTTTTTTTTTAAAACACAAATCTATGAGTTTGAAATCTGGTCATTTTAGTAAGTTGAAAACTGGACATGTAACATGGAAAATCTGGGCTCTAACAGACCACAAATTTGGGGCTTTATATATTAAATTGTTGGTTTTAGGCTGTAGAAACCGTCACCTTTTTCTTTAAATAAAGCTTTCCTCTTCATTTTAGAAAATGAAAAGAAAGACTTTTAGAAAGTGTAGGTTCAGAATTCTGCATGACGCTTCTCCGTCAAACTAAAAAGAACCGAAACCACCCCAGGCGGTTAAGAGCGGGTATTTTTCTGATTTTATATGGCCTGTTTTGTTGAAGCTGTCGGTAAACATCTGCAGGCGATGTCACTGAAGCTTCTACCTTGCTTCCGATTACCCGACGTCATTTAAATTGCTGCTCGCCATCTGGTGGTGGGTGGTAAGTAGCACGAACTTCCCCAGGGACGATTGGCCTCAGTGATATCGCATGCGGTTATGTCAAGTCACCTCGAAATTAATAGATAAACAGACGGTAGGTTCTTGAAGCAGAGGACACGGGGATGCCTTTCACAATTCTTCTGAATCTCAAATATCCTCCTGATGAAGATCTTCAAAGCATGGCTGTCGAAATGTAGCTCGGTCACTGTAGTAAAATCACAAGGTGGAGTTCAGTAACGCTATGCGTGTCGGAGAGATTGATGGGCTGAGGTGTAGGCAAATAAAGTAGCCGATGTAGTAGAAATTTAATCGAATCGGGAAACGTAGAGCAAGATGGAGAGTTCCACTGTTTGTGACTTTGTGACTTGCCACCGGACTGTTTTTAGCCGCAGTATTACATTAACAAGATTAACGTTCGGTTTCGTATTGTGATAAAATGTATAGTGAACTCTGCACAAAACGTACCTTTTATTCTTCTTCACTAGGGAACCGACGCAGGTGAGATTACAGAGTGAATCGCTCTGGAGTTCACAGAACATCCATATCAGCATCCAGAAATTGGGCAAAATTTATTCTAGAGAATCTCCGGCAATCTTCGTCGGGCGTTTGATGCCAAAAGTTTCTCAATGAGCCTGAGGCTTGAAGCTGTTTAGAGAAGATGAATGGTTCGCTCAGCTCCCTGATTCGGCGCTTAAAAACTTTTTCTCATTATCTTGGTTATAAGAACGAAAGGATAGCTTGCTGAGAAGAACGAACGTTGCTTGCCGAGAAGAAATGAATGATAGCTTGCGTGAATGAGACAGAATAATACACCTTGCGAACAAGAGAAAATAACAGCTTACAATTCTATAGGAGCAAATTGTTAACGTGCCCCTAAAAAGAAATCGTTGGATTATGCTTGAGAACAGGCCGTCAGTGTTCGCTTCAAGTGCAAATGCTGAAGAACATGAAATTTCGCAGTAAAGATCAAATTATAGCGTGCGCGAAAAAACTGTTTATACCTTGCACGAGAGAACAAACAGTACCCTGTACGGAACAGCAAATAATGAAATTGCGCATGAGCAGAAACAGTAGCCGCCACCCCGGAGAACAAAACGGTAGCTTGCTCCAGAAGAGTCGGTAACAGCTTACCAAGAGTTGAAGATCAGACTAAGCAACAAAAACATTGTCCTTTGCAACATAGCAACTCTTGCACAAAAGAACAACTTAGGTGCAGGCGCGTTCACAGAGGGTGAGTTATGATTTGCAAGCAGAACGTTGACTTGTAAAGAAAGCATCGTTAAACTGCTCGCAAGGGAGACGCTAAAAACGTAGACTCTTGCGCAAGAGTAGCACAGCGCTCGCACGACTGACGTTGCGTCTGTGTTCTGATAATCAGGTCCTTCTCTTAACTGGGAACCCGAAACTTCGAGCTGCTTAGCTTTAATATCCGTTTTGTTTTCTTTTTAATACTATCGTTCTCCAAACACAACTGCGCGTGGGAAATGAAATCGCCTTTGAACTTGGCCGGTATTTCCCAGGAATTTGTTAAGTTTTGGTGTATAATGATGAAAGTTTGATGAGCGAAACACTTCATTAATTTGGAAGCTGTCAGTTGTATACACAGTCTGATTTGAGGCGCTCTCTGACTTTTTTGGCATCTCGGTTTGTTTGTTTTCAGTCTGTTTGTATGTATGTGTGCTTGCACGCAACAGCAGTGTGAGTGTGTTTGCCTGAACTCTGCTTGTTTGAGTTTCTTTTGATTAGACGACCTCGTGCGGTAGCAGAAAGATAAGAGAATTCCTATGATTTTGATCGATCCCTAGCAAGTGCATATACACATTATATATATATATATATATATATATATATATATATATATATATATATATATATATATATATATATATATCTGTGTGTAATTTATGTATATATATATATATATATATATATATATATATATATATATATATATATATATATATATATACACATACACACACACACACACATACACATACACATATTCGAATTGGAATGTTGACATTAGAGCACAGCAAAGATTCTTTGCCTTATTTTAATTCACATTTCACGATGTACATTTAATCTGTTGCAGGTATAAAAATGAAATATTTTCGCCTTTTTTCACATGCTGGAATTTTAATCTTGAGAAGCTAGCTTTCCCAGCTAATACCCTCTTGCGTTTCTTTAATATAAATGTTTATATTTAATACGAGTAGCCACAAAAAAGTAACAATATTGGAATAGAAATATCCCGGCCTAACCTGGATAAGAAATGACAGAAACTAACAGGAAACCTTAAAGGCCGTATGTAAACTATCCATGAAAAGATTTGTAATAGCACGCTTTTCCTGTAGAAATATTTGTAAGGATTTCCTTATGAAGACTGATATAAGAATATATAAGTATTTCAAGTAAGATGATTTTTATCAAGTGTAACTCGTTAGATCGCAGGCCACCGACCCATTATATGTATTTTTAATTCTTCTCATGGCGTAGCAGTTATGAAGGGAATTATGATGGGGATGAATCGGTGTGGCAAGGTTGGGGTTATTACAGCGAGTGAACGAATGACTCTACGTTATCTAATATTATTTTAAGTGTATATTAATTTCTTGATGTCATATGTGTGTTTTGTGTCGCCGCCTCTCACGTATTGTCATACACTTGATAAAAGTTTTACTGAAACGTCATTTCATTTCTCAAGTAAGCTTTCTTTTTGGAAAGAGTAACTTTTGTATTCAACATTCTAAACGGATATTAAATGAGCCCCTTTCCATAACAAGTACTTTTTTAGCATTAGCACAAAACTTCTTGTTTTTTTATTCGAATAAAAATGTATATTTTTAGTCCATACAAGATTTGTTCTTCTTTTTATTCGAGTTACATAGTGATGTTTCCTTTTAGTTCACACAAACTAATGAGACGAAACTTGAATTCGGGTGAAAGTGGATGCTTATTAGCTCAACTGTGTCTTCACACTAGTCACTTTTTTTCTGCAATTTTGAATCGATTCTTTTGGGTGATATTTCTTAAGTCAGTTGGGAAATTGTTTTATGTTTTCAATTTAGGATGATCCTAATACCCCAAGTATTTATTAAGTTTTCTTTGCTGTTGACCATTTTTTTTTTACTCTTGCCAGCTGCATGAACGCAACTTGTAATTGCTTAGCATTAAGTCGAGAATCTTCATTAGAACAGAAACACTCGCGCTCAAAGTCTGCAGTTAGGTAATTCGAGAACTTCTGTTGTTAATATATATATATATATATATATATATATATATATATATACGAGTATATATATATATATATAAATGTGTGTGTGTGTGTTTATTGTGTGTAAGTAGGTAGGCGGGTACATGGGCGGTGCGTACGTTCGTGAGTGTTTCCTTGTGTGTGTATATATGCGCAGTTTGCATGTGTCCACTTACTATAGATATAGTTTATGCATTATATACTTGCTAAACATCTTTATAACACTGCAGACCTCCAATTATTTTTTTCTTTGTAGTAGCTCTTGCTAACAAAGAAGAAAAAAGAAATGAATAGTAGATGGTAGTGGCTGGATGGAGAAGCATTAATGCATTTAATCCGTTGATAAAAAAAAAAAAACCTAATCCGTGTGCGTTTCCTCATCTCGTTTCTACTGCGATTTTCTGACGTAAGTTGCCAAGCAATTGTTTCCTTCTGGCCGCCGAGCAACTGGTAAACACCTCACATACTTCCTGGAGTGATGATGTCTGAAGACTCTAGTCAGTATTCATTTACTCGATAAATCATTCAGTAAATGAACATTACTCCTAAGGAGAGTCTTTGATAAGAAGCGCTGTTTATTATTATTATTATTATTATTATTATTATTAGGGTTGTTGGCGCGCGTAGCGAACCCGGCGCTGCTGTCTCTCTGCCCTCCCGGAGCGGACAATAAAGTTTGCAGGAGGAGGGTGGGTATCCCCTACCTCCCTACCTACCCGTCTTCACCAGGGCGGACAAACCAGTTTGCAGTAGGGAGGTTGGCTGAGGCATGTCTCCCTACTGTCACCTGGGGAGGACAAACAGATCCACTCATATTTTATTATTATTGATTATTATAAATGGAATTATGGCTGAATTATATATACAGTACATATATACACATACACATGCACATATACTGTATGCATATATACATATACATATATATATATATATATATATATATATATATATATATATATATATATATATATATATATATATATATATATTACATACAAGCGTGCACAACACACGATGTATCTAACATATATAATATATATATATATATATATATATATATATATATATATATATATATATATATATATATATATATATCTCCATGTGTGAAACGCCACTACCTCAATAGTGGGGAAAGAAAATGAACTACTGTTTTTATAAGAGGAATCCATGATGTGTATATGTGTATATATATACATATATACTGTATTTATATACATATATATGCACATACATTTGCGTTTATGTATAATGTATATATATATATATATATATATATATATATATATATATATATATATATATATATATATATATATATATATATATATATATATATATATATATATATATATATATATATATACATAGATATGCATATATACATATATATAAATATGTATACATATATATGTAATTGTGATAGCCACAATGTCCTCTTAACTTTCTCGAATTCTTCGCCCTTCTTTGGACACACTTGTCACTACATATTTCTTGCACGTGGATCTTAAGGCTTTGTAGTGACAAGCGTATCCAAAAAAGCGCAAGAATTCGAGAAAGTTAAGAGGGCATTGTGGCTACTATAATTACATGTGCATCTATTAAAAAGTGACCAGTAGATTCTACTTATATATATATATATATATATATATATATATATATATATATATATATATATATACATACATATATATATATATATATATATATATATATATATATGTATATATATATTGTGTGTATGTGCGCTCTCTTGTGTGTGTAATTGTAATAACCACATCGCCCTCTTAAATTCTGGATGTCCGTAGCAGGATTTGTACCCGCATCCAGGGTATCAGACCGAGGCCACTTTCCCGACCTCAGGTCGGAAGCTTGACCTTCATATTCTTGCATTTGGATCTAAGACTTTGTAGTGACAATCGTATTCAAAAGCCAGTAAAAATTTGAGAAGTTAAGAGGCCATTGTGGTTATTCCATTAGATATGCATCTGGTAAAAGTGGCCAGTAAAAATATATATATATATATATATATATATATATATATATATATATATATATATATATATATATATAACATAAATATATATATATATATATATATATATATATATATATATATATATTGTCACGATGCGTATCAAGTACCTGGTTATTACACAACTAATCTCAAGATTCAAAAATATACCTCACTTCAGCCAGATACCTGAACTCTCATAACATTAATTGTTACGACTGAGTACTCTAAAGGTAACAGTGATCCCTTAAGAAAAACTTATTTATCAATCACTTGAAAAATCAAACTAAGTTCGTCAGAATATGTGTGAGTATAAAAATTAAACTAGAAATCTTCTAGAGTAAAAGGGCATCACTCCATCAAAAAAAAACTCTGTTTCCCTGGTCTTAATTCACTTTAGCAAAACTAAAAGAACAAAACATGTTTATCACTTTTGCCTTATGCACACAATCAATCCTATTCACTGGTGATCAATAAATGAAACACTGTTTTTTCTAAAATGTTAAATACAAAATTTATTTTCAGATTCAAAGTTTATAACTAAATTCACAATTAATTAGAATCCACAATCTGAAAAATTTACTATTAGTTGAAAATAACACAAAACTCAATGAATTCTTGAATTAAATTATGAAACAAAACTAATTCACAAAAACTTTATCAGGAATTTAAATTAATCAAGTAAAATTTAAACTATCAAGAATCACTCAAGATTTAAAAAAGAAAATCTCAATAAATGAAATCAAGTATGCAATGTTAAATTAAGTATGCAATGTTAAATTAAGTATGCAATGTTAAATTAAGTATGCAATGTTAAAATTACCAAGAAATATTTACAATGCTATGTAAATAAATGTTACATCACAAACATAAAAAATGTGAAAATATAAAGAAATTGTAAATAGAAAAACACACAAAAATACACGTAAGATTTATCAATAATGATTTCACTTGTTCAAAATTTCCTAACTTATCACACCATAACCTCTAACTTATCATACCATGGTATCAATAAGTAAAATTTCACGTTACCTTACACAACTTGTGAAAACCTCTGTAAATCACTTGCTGCAGCTGCGTTACACAAATACACACTTTTTTACCAGGCGTGTTCTAACTAAATAACTGCTAAATTCAGATCTCAAAAGTTAATGTTAAAAGTGACCACAAAATTTACGTTAAAAGTAATCTCTTCTAATTAGGAATGAGAGAGAGAGAGAGAGAGATGGAACCAAATCGACTGGTCTCAGAAATCAGAATGAAACAAATTTTAGGATTCCAGTGTCGTGAAACAATTACATGATGTCATTAAAGCATTTTGGGTTCTAGAAGCGGGATATTAAAGAATTTTGGAGTCACTTCAATAGAAGCAAAGTTCGTCATCCCAGCAAAACGTTTTGAACGCATCTTCCAAACCATGACGTAATTGATCAGGACACGTATTCTTTCTCTCAAAGTGGCGAACGTGACTCAAACAATGCATGCAACAACATGAAATCACTGCGTCTTGAGCCCGTATGGGACGAATTGGCGTTTGTTTTGCAAATCTGTCATCGCTAACCCAAAACAAAGCATTCACTCTTATCTGAACTGATGACAATTGAAATGAAACAAGCCCTTCCTGGACACACACACACACGTGTTCAAATACTACGCTTTTATCAAGAAAGATATTCGTTCTAAATTACGTTACTATTAAAATTATAACAACAATTCTAAATTACGCTATCAAGTAATCATTAGTACTTTTGAGATCTGATGTCAAACTAAATATGACACTTCAACAACCATTATCATTAAGCATAACACATGAAAAAAATTCAACATGTCAAAATCATAGGAGGATATACGTATTACAAGGCAACATCATGAAATTCCTCCTCCGAGAAGATTACTTATCCCGGTTTGAATCAACGATTCACAACGGGATAAATAATCTGCTATGACATTATCTTTTCCTGAAATGTGTTTAACACTTACATTATATGGTTGCAGGCATAAAGACCACCTGGTCAGTCTCATATTATTATTTTTCATCTTATTGATGAATGAGATTGGGTTGTGATCCGACAATACTAAAATTTCTTCATTCCTAGGTCGGTTCACATACACTTCAAACTTTTTCAATGCTGTGATTAATGCTAATGTTTCTTTTTCAATTGTTGAGTATGTTTTCTGGTGCTTTTTCAACTTTGAAGACATAAAACATACTGGATGTAAGATTCCGTTGTCATCTTTTTGAAGTAGAACAGCTCCAATTCCACAGTCGGATGCATCAACTTGTATCACAAACTTTTATTGAAGTCTGGAGCTTGAAGCACTGGTCTTGAAGTTAATATGGCTTTAACCTTCTCAAATGATTCTTGACATTCTGGAGTCCAATCAAACTTTCTTTTTAGGACTGGTTAAGTCAGTTAAGGGAGCTACTACGGCTGAGAAATTTGGACAGAACCGCGATAAAATCCAGCCATGCCCAAAAATCTTTGTAGCTGTTTTCCTCAGAGCAGGAGGGGTAGCCTTACGGATACCTTCTACATTAGCGTCAATATGAGCGAGAAGGCCTTTTCCAACTTCAAATCCTAGGTACTGTACAGTTGCCTTTCCAAACTCACTTTTTTGTAAGTTGATTGTTAGTCCTGCTTCCCGAAGTTTCTTGAACACTTTCCTTAATATCTTCAGATGTTCTTCCCATGTATTAGAATAAATCACAATGTCATCAAGGTATACACCTACTCCTTCTATTGATCCTAGTAGTTGATCCATCACTGCTGGAATGTTGCAGGTGCATTCATCAGACCAAACGGCAAAACAGTGTATTGATACAGTCAAAAGGAGTAATGAAAGCTGACAGCAACTTAGCATTCTCATCTAAGGGAATTTGATAATATCCTTTCAACAAGTCTATCTTGAAACAAATTTGGCTTGCCCAATATTATCAAGTAATTGATCAATAAGAGGCAAGGGATAATTGTCAGCCACACTGATGGAATCCAGTTTCCTATAATCAGTACACATCCTAAATGAGCCATCTGGTTTCTTCACCAACACACAAGGAGAACTATAATGACTTGAACTGGGTTCTGCTAATCCATGCTGCAACAAATATTCAACTTCTTTCTTCAAAACATCTCGATGAAAAGGCGATAAGCGATAAGCTCTCATTTTAAAAGGTTTTCCATCTTCTCTGATCTTTATCTCATGCTTTGTCAGATTGGTACACCTAGGTACATCTGCAAAATTTCAGGAAACTTTGAATAACTTCACTTAATTCACTACTTTGCTCAACACTCAGATGTTTTAGTTTATCTTCCAAATTTTCTAATATTGAAGAATTGTTCATCTTGTTTTCAGCTCCTAATTCATAGTCGTCATCGTCCTCTGTAGATGAAGTTGTTTGTTTTATTGACACTGTTTCAGTTTTAGTCTCTGAGAAGTAAGGTTTCAAAAGATTCACATGTATCTTCCTCTGTCGTTTTCTTCTTCCTGGTGTTTCAATCACATAAGTTCGATCACTTAACTTCTCTATTATCCTATAAAGGACCTTGAAACTTATTGGTAAGGGGGAAATCTTTTCACTGGTAAGAACACTAGAACTTGCTGTCCAATACTAAAATTTCTTAGCTTAGTTTTAGCATCATATTTCCTTTTCATTTTCTCTTGACTTATTTTCAAATTTTCTAAAGAGAATTTTCTAATTTCTCTTAATCTTTCCTCAAGTTCTTCACATATTCTCCTTGGATTTCCTCTTGATTTTCTTCCCAATTCTCTGCAAGAATCTTCAATGGACCTCTAATGTCTCGACCAAAAATCATTTCATTTGGTGAACATCCCATGCTTTCTTGATAAGCATTCCTAACTTCAAATAACATTAAAGGTAAACCAGCATCCCATTCTCTTCCTGATTCATTACAATACTTAGTTAACATACTTTTCAATGTCTGGTGGAACCTTTCCAAGGCTCCTTGAGTCTCTGGATGATAAGCAGTTGATAACTGTTGTTTTACTCCTAACAAGTTCATCACATCCTGGAATAATTTTGAAGTAAAGTTCGTTCCTCTATCACTTTGCACAATTTCTGGTATTCCAAACTTGGAGAAAAACTCCACCAACTTCTCAGCAATTACCTTTGCACTTATACTTCTTACAGGAATCGCCTCAGGATACCTAGTCACTGGACACATTAATGTTAATAGATATTCATTTCCTTTCTTTGTTTTCGGAAGTGGCCCAACCACATCTATAATTACCTTGCTAAAGGGTTCTCCTCTAACTTCTATGGGTTGCAGGGGGCTTTCTGAATGGTTTCATTCAGTTTTCAGCTATCTGGCACGTGTGACACACACTGCAAAATTTGCTAACGTCCTTGTGAAGTCCAGGCCAGAAAAAATACTTCATAATCTTCTCAACAGTCTTCCTGATTCCCATATGTCCAGACTCGTGCGCTACTGCTACAACTTGTTTTCTCAATGGATATGGAATCAAAATTTGATGATATTCACCCCATTCAGCATTTCCTGGTATATCTGCAGGTCGATGCTTCCTCATTAGCAATCCTTCCTTTAGATAATAACAGGTAGAGGTTTGTTGCATCTCTTCTTGATCAACAACTCTGAAGAACAAATCAGCCAACGTTGTATCCCTCTTCTGCAGTTTCATTAGCTTCTCTCTTGTCACTTGACCAACTTCAAGGGCTGAACTCTCCATATCTGCTAACTCTGCTTCTGTAGTTTCATTACCATCTTCAGGAACATTTTGACTACTCGGAGTCTCTTCAATAACAACAGGAACCTCTTCTTCTTGGGAAATCTCTTCATTACTAACACTAGGGGAAACTTCACTTTCCTGGAACAGTTCTTCTAATCTTAAAGATCCTTCACTTGATTCTTCTGGTGCAGGTAAATCCTCAGTATCTTCACTTGCAGACATAGTTCTCTTCATACTCCTGGTAGTTACACAACTTGGAAACAGGTGGGGGTTTTTCTTCTCTAAATCAACCGTAGGACTAACCCTTAATGGTTTGTCTGTCACTATAGGACAAGGAACAAATGGTACACTACCAACTTCATTACCCAGTAAAACATGTACACCTTCAACAGCTAGTGAGTCCTTTACAGCAAAATCAACATTTCCTGTCACCAATTCACAGGACAAATGCAAGTGGCATATAGGAGTTACCTCTTCTCCTATAACCTTCAAAATAGCTGAATCTCGTGAGATTCTTCTCTAACTGTGGGTGAGCACCACGAACGACTACACTATGGTTACTCCCATTATCACGTAATACCTTGACTGGTACCTGCACATTCTCCTCGAGTTGCCAGTGTACCTTCATAGATATGTGGCTTAAAAGCCTCCAAGCTGCTCAGCCACTCACTGCTTGAAGTTACATTTCCACTGGTTGCTAAACACTCTGCTTGTTTAGTCTCAGTCTTCCCCACACTGCTCTTCGTAGTTTGCTTCACCTGGTTACCTTTAACCACTTGACCAACTGGTTTGGTCTGCTGTTGTGTCTGATAACAATCTCGACTGTAGTGTCCTACTCTTCCACACTTGTAGCAGACAACATTAGTCTTCTGTATCTGTCTTGAAAACTGACTGGATGATGAGGATTTAACATTTAATTGCTGAGGGGTGTTACCTGACTTTATATTGGCATAGCCACTAGAAGGATTTCCAGTTGTAATGTTCCTGAAATTTGGATGAGATGTGAAACCTGTGCGTTGTTGGTTCTGGTACTTGACATTATAATTTCTTTTGCTAGAAATTATATTAAAATCTTCGCTCAATGTAGCAGCTTTGTCAAGTTTTTTAACCTCTCTCTCTCTTAAATAGGCTCTTATGTGTTCAGGAATTCCTCTAAGATATTGTTCTAGAACTACTAACTCCTCAAGTTCGTCCATAGATTTAACTTTAGCAGCCTCCAACCATCGTTTAAAACATCTTCTTACTTTGTAAGCATAATCCAAGAAAGTTATCTTGTCATCCTTTCTCAAAGATCTGAATCTTTCACTATAATATTCAGGGTCATCTGGTAAACTTGTAGCACATTGTGTTTGAGTACCCTGTACTCTTTACACTGATCAGCTGATAAGGCTAAATAGGCACTTCTTCCTTTACCAATGAGAACACTCTGTAACAAGACCGACCATTTATCCTCTGGCCATCCCATACCTGAAGCTACTTTTTCAAAGTGATCAAAAAACTCATCTGGGGCTTCTTCTGTAAATTTCAGAATTAACTTCTGCACTCTTACTACATCAAATACAGGGTCTGAATTACCTTGAGTAGGGTTAGACAGGTATTACAGGTAATGTGGATCGAGCTTTTATTAACTCCATCTCCCTTTCATGTCTTGCTCTTTCTCTCTCTCTTTGCTCTTTCTCTTTCTTCTTTTGCTCTTTCTCTTTCTTCTTCTGCTGCTTTTTCTTCTTCTCTTTCCTTTCTTTCTCTTTTCTCTCTATGTTCTCTTTCTCTTTCTGCTTGCATTTTCTCTCTTTCAGCCTGTATCCTCAGCTTAATCAAATTTTCTTCTGCTTCTATACGTCTAAGTTCTGCTTCTGCATCACTTTTCTCTTTCTTTTGCTCATGTTTATCTGTAAATTCTGCCTCAGCTGCATTCAACAATTCCTGTGCCTCTCCTAACTCTTCATCTACTTTACCAGAGTCCATCAATGCTTGGATTGCAATATATTTGATTTGTGCCTTAATCATACCACTAGACACATTACCCCCACATGCTACTGCTAAAGCAATCCACTGTGCCTTAGTCAGGTTGGATTCAGATAACTCTTGGATGGAAGGAGCTGCTAAAAACCTCTGAACATTGAACAGAGCCATTTTCTCTAAGTTACTCAACTAAATAATTCACAATACAAAGCAAAAAATAACTATGTGGTCACTCTCCTATCAAAATATATCCCTAACACCACCAGTATAAACCATAAACCAGAGTGATATTTTGTTTTGTTCCACAGGTCTCTGGGCACCAAACAATATTATGTCACGATGCGTATCAAGTACCTGGTTATTACACAACTAATCTCAAGATTCAAAAATATACCTCACTTCAGCCAGATACCTGAACTCTCATAACATTAATTGTTACGACTGAGTACTCTAAAGGTAACAGTGATCCCTTAAGAAAAAACTTATTTATCAATCACTTGAAAAATCAAACTAAGTTCGTCAGAATATGTGTGAGGTATAAAAAATTAAACTAGAAATCTTCTAGAGTAAAAGGGCATCACTCCATCAAAAAACTCTGTTTCCCTGGTCTTAATTCACTTTAGCAAAACTAAAAGAACAAAACATGTTTATCACTTTGCCTTATGCACACACAATCAATCCTATTCACTGGTGATCAATAAATGAAACACTGTTTTTCTAAAAATGTTAAATACAAAAATTTATTTTCAGATTCAAAGTTTATAACTAGAATTCACAATTAATTAGAATCCACAATCTGAAAAATTTACTATTAGTTGAAAATAACACAAAACTCAATGAATTCTTGAATTAAATTATGAAACAAAACTAATTCACAAAAACTTTATCAGGAATTTAAATTAATCAAGTAAAATTTAAACTATCAAGAATCACTCAAGATTTAAAAAGAAAATCTCAATAAATGAAATCAAGTATGCAATGTTAAATTAAGTATGCAATGTTAAATTAAGTATGCAATGTTAAATTAAGTATGCAATGTTAAATTACCAAGAAATATTTACAATGCTATGTAAATAAATGTTACATCACAAACATAAAAAATGTGAAAATATAAAGAAATTGTAAATAGAAAAACACACAAAAATACACGTAAGATTTATCAATAATGATTTCACTTGTTCAAAATTTCTAACTTATCACACCATAACCTCTAACTTATCATACCATGGTATCAATAAGTAAAATTTCACGTTACCTTACACAACTTGAAAACCTCTGTAAATCACTTGCTGCAGCTGCGTTACACAATACACACTTTTTTTACCAGGCGCCGTTACGAACTAAATAACTTTGCTAAATTCAGATCTCAAAAGTTAATGTTAAAAGTGACCACAAAAATTTACGTTAAAAGTAATCTCTTCCTAATTAGGAATGAGAGAGAGAGAGAGAGAGATGGAACCAAATCGACTGGTCTCAGAAATCAGAATGAAACAAATTTTAGGATTCCAGTAATACGTGAAACAATTACATGATGTCATTAAAGCATTTTGGGTGCGAGATATTAAAGAAGCTTCTAGAAGCAAAGTTACGTCATCCCAGCAAAACGTTTTGAACGCATCTTCCAAACCATGACGTAATTGATCAGGACACGTATTCTTTCTCTCAAAGTGGCGAACGTGACTCAAACAATGCATGCAACAACATGAAATCACTCGTCTTGAGCCCGTATGGGACGAATTGGCGTTTGTTTTGCAAATCTGTCATCGCTAACCCAAAACAAAGCATTCACTCTTATCTGAACTGATGACAATTGAAATGAAACAAGCCCTTCCTGGACACACACACACACGTGTTCAAATACTACGCTTTTATCAAGAAAGATATTCGTTCTAAATTACGTTACTATTAAAATTATAACAACAATTCTAAATTACGCTATCAAGTAATCATTAGTACTTTTGAGATCTGATGTCAAACTAAATATGACACTTCAACAACCATTATCATTAAGCATAACACATGAAAAAATTCAACATGTCAAAATCATAGGAGGATATACGTATTACAAGGCAACATCATGAAAATATATATATATATATATATATATATATATATATATATATATATATATATATATATATATATATATATATATATATATATATATATAATTCAACATACAATTTTTCCCCTCAGCACATGCTAGCCTCAAACTATTGAACATTTCTGATGTTCAGCAATTATTAGTTGGGTGAGGTTGCTAGTCGCCTCGCTCCCTCTGTTCCTGCCCCTAAAGTTGCTTAGGTGGCGACGTGTTAGTATTTCCGGGCGACATTATTTAATAATGCTTGGTATAATGTTTCAGATGGCAGAGAGAGAGAGAGATGGAATTTGGAGAAATGTTTCTGACTTTCTTGACTTGGAAAGGACTTCTAGAGTTTCTTTCGGAGAGGAATTCCAGAGAGTGGGAGCATATCTGGTTCCCTCAGCTGTTTTAGGTGCTCCTGTGACAGTAATGATATAATATTTCCGACGTCGAATATGTCAGAAAGGTGGAGTTGTCGCATTATTGTTTTCATCTTCGCTCCCGCTGTTATTATTCGTGTTCGTGTCAGGAGCAAAATGTTTGTATTCAAGTGCAAATATAATTTCTGTTATTATCTGCATGATTATTTGTTGTTAACAACTTGTAACGGGTTTGACGTAAAAAAATGGTGAAGTAACTTGGTAAAAAAATAAATGTTAGTCGTATATTTTAATTTATTAACCTTTTGTTGGTAGTAACCGTCTCAGTTCCCAAATCCACTGACAGCGGAAGTCTTATAAGTTTCAGTATATACTTGGACTTCTTATTTCTTGATAATCTCTCCAGCTTCACCTTCGCTCTAAAGATCCTACAAGTTTCAACGCATGTGTACTTACACACACACACACACACACACACACACACACACACACACTATAAATGTATATAGTTCACTTTTGATCAATCTTTATCAGTAATACCCATCCCTCCAGTCGCTTCCCCCATGCAGGCCATCTTATAACCTGTATTAATAAGATCCTCTTCGCACTAAAGAACCAAAACTTTTCCACGTGTAAAACCATTATCCCATTAGTCTCTCGCCAGTTTCCCATTAAAAGGAAATAAAAAAAAAACTACGTTGACGCGTCTAAGGATTTTTCTCGAGTGCGGCGCAAATAGGGCGTGAATTGGATTAGGCTGCAGTCGATGACTTTTGACCTTTGACATGCGAGAGAAATCTCTACAGTACTCTGATGAGCTTATATATATTATATGGCCTTAGAAGAGGACAGTACTCGTTCGAACGTCGGGAGTTTCTCTTTCTCTCTCTCTCTCTCTCTCTCTCTCTCTCTCTCTCTCTCTCTCTCTCTCTCTCGTTGCCATGTCGTGTGCAACCCTTTTCTGGTGAATATAAAAAAAAATCATTCCCTATTTCTCAAATGAAGGTTGACATTGTGCAGTTTTGTGTCTGTCCTTGACTGTGCTAGATTCCCGGGGATCAGTGTGACCCTTGACTGCTCATACCTGACTTCTAGGATATGTTGCAAGTTTCTGAGCATTGAACTTGGGCGAAGTTGCTAGACACGTGTCCGTCATTGCAGCAGCTGGTCGTGGGAGTATGTACAGTATATATGCCAGCTATGCTTTGCGTTCATGGAGGGGTCGCGTGTCCAGGTAGTGATCGTTCCGATGTTTTGTTACTTCTCTGATCGAGAAACAGAACAGTCATGAACAGGTTACTGCATGACTCTTTTGTGGTCACCCTCCCAGCCATTCACCAAACCCAACCTGGGTTAGTTTTACCCAAGTAAAGAGGATGGTCTGTCGTTTACTTCTGGCTAAGACCCACTTTTATTTATTTAATTATTTATATAATTGTTTTTTGTCCACCTGTTTTTTTTATTTATATAGACCATATTGAGCCTTCTTCGTCGGACACACCCATCTTTTCCTCTTCTCATTCTGGACTAGGAAGTTTCTTGACATATTATCAGTTACGTTTCATCCGATTTAGGCACCTCGAGGAACACAACCTATTTTGTTGCATATTTTCATGATTGGCTGCAACAACTAGAAGAGGGTGGGGTCGGGGTCCATTGAGTTAATTAATTATTTGTATTTGGTTCAGAAGTGAATATGCTGTCATTTCCGTTTTCTCATCTGTTTCTTCACATGACGGCCAACATTGTGTTTCGTGGCCAAAGAATGAATATAGGGGCAGCAGCAACGGCAAGGGCAGTAGTATTTGTAGTATAATACTTGTTTAGGTGGAAGTATCGTAGCCCTTACTACAATGTATATGCATATATTTATAAGCGTGTATGAATTTTTAAAAAATTTTTACTAGTAATATAGACGCCGATGACCTAAGTAGCTGTGACGTCAGTTTGTGGAAAAATCTATGAGTCAGTCAGTGTCTCCCCAGGCCCAGACGAAGTAGCAACAGCTACAGTTCAAAATCCATACCGGGAGGGAAACGCCTTGTCATCAGAAAATATTAATGTTCACGTGAGCCCTCTGGTATGCACAGAAGGTGCCTCGCAACGTTCTCTTTGCCCCATGAACGCCATTCACGAACATGCGAGACGAACGAACGAACTGTGCTGGTAAAAGAAAAGGATTTTAATTGAAGTTCAAGGTTGTTCGTGCAATAGACTGTCTAGGTGAACTCACTCACCTCACTCACGCTTCCTCGGCTCTAATTTTGAATTGAGTTTGCCATCCCCAGGCCCCCCCCCCGACACACACACACACACACGCACACACACACACAACGTGTTAATTAGAGGAGTCTATGTATCAGCGGCGTCCGTCAGTCATAGGTGGGTTCACATCCAAGAAATGACTCAAGCAGAACAGCTCATGTTCAGTGAAATCCGTTCAGTCAGTATTGATTATGTTTGTGCATATTTGGTGTTATTTGATTAGGTTTTTTTGTAAATACCATGTGCCAGAAATAATTTTTTTTCCGATATTCTTGACTACTTGATATTTATAGGCATAAAGAAAATATTTCAGAGGTATCCCAGTTTTCCTATGCAAAAATATGTTGTTGAAGCAATTTTATAATTGCTTGAGGAGTCGACGGAAGAAAACATGAGAAGGGTGTGGGACTGGGGCCGAACCTCAAAGGAATGTTGCTTGAAAAACGGAAGGCTAAAGGAATCACTGAGTGAATTCTAAGTATTGTTGTACAAGGATAGACACTTTGCAAGAACTCGTACACTCTGCTGGATTTGTTTGTACTTCTGAAGAATAACGCTTTGAAAAGGTCTGACGAGACCAAGGGAAAATGTACGGTTATGGACAGAAGGAACTGACAGGAAGGACTTCCTCCTTATTATTCTTCTCGAAAATATTAAAATTGACAAAGAAAGGATTTTTAGCATTTTGATGAGGTTGCATCATCAAGTGGATCGTTAACTTAGTTACTGAGTAAATGCGAAAGCATATGCATTCAAGCATGTGAAACTGTAATAGGGGTACAGAAGAAAATATTTATATATATTTTAAGATTTAGATCAGTAAAACGAATTAACATGGGATATCGTGAATTTATTCACAATCATTTCTTATTTTCTGATTAAATCCGCAAACGTTTGAACTTTGCTCGCGCGCAAGCAAACTTGCCTACATACAAAGACGCAGACACGCGCATATATATATATATATATATATATATATATATATATATATATATATATATATATATACTGTGTATATATAGATATTTGGAAATAATGAACACTTCAGCACTTGTTTCACAGAAATAAATTTCTGACTCATCGGGAACGAACACCGGACTCCCGAGTGATAGGCCAGGGCGATTGACTTCCTGATGGGTCGGAAAGTTGGGTAAAATTCGTTGGTATGTTACGAGGAAGCCTACCTGGAAAAAACCTCAGGTTTATGACCTTTGTAGGTCAGTCGGCGTCGCCTTGGCCTGTCACACTCGGGATACCGGGGTTCGTTCCCGATGTGAGTCGAAAAATGTGTGTGTGTGTAATTATACATTTTCGTCTTTCTTTCGTTGCCGTTATGATACCTGGTAACCCAGTAAACTGAAATCATATCGTCTTCCCTTTTTCTCGTGTAGGCAATCTGCGATGAAGAATCTCTGAATGTGTATTATGAATAGTAAAAACAATAATGATAATGAAGGTGTTTTAGCCTTAACGTTGTACTGCATTAGCAGGCGATAATAATACTATTAATAAAAAACTAGAAAAATGTCGCATCCGACCCATAAGGATACAGAGAGCAGGGTACTTAAATGTAATTTCCACAATTTGCTTAATGTGAGGAGAAGAATTCAACGATGCAAAAATGCCACCGTGTGAGGTAGATGGAAAACAGCTGGACCTTCTGCTGACGAGGAAAAAACCTCCGGCGTGTAATGGGGTTGCAGGTGAGATCACAGTGCGCTTCATTGCTGACGAGTTCAAACTGCCATTCTCTTATTAATAAGGTGGTAATATCATTTCCCCAAAAATGTAAGGTAAAAATGCAATGCGTTACTGATGACGTAAAATGTAATTTTTCCTTTAATGATAAAATAGAAATGTATTCCATGGCAAAGTTTAAAAAAAGGTAATTTATTACTAATGGAGTTCAAATGTAATTCATTCATTTTTTAAACTGATGAAAGTGTAATTTGACCGTTACTTCTAAGAGAAAATTGAAATCGTTCAGTGAAATTGAGGTACGAATAGAATTCATAGCTGAACAGTTGAAAATGTTGTAATTCCTTTTTTATTATGGGGCAAAAATGTAATTCATGCATTACCGGTCAGGTTAAAATGTACTGATATGAACTTTAGTAATTCATTATCTATGAGATAAAATTGTAACTCACTGTGGATGAGGTAAAAATGTACAGTAATTGGCTACTGATGCAGTGTATGTGGAATTGGTTAATCAGTGGCAAACATTTAATCGATTAACCGAAGCGGTGAAAATAGAATGCCTTACTGATGAGGCGCGGATGCAGTCCATTCTATTGAATGCGGTAAAAATGGGATTCGTTACGGATGAGTTCAAACATAGTGTAACTTATTCATGACTAATGAGTGAAAATATAATGCCACATTCATTCCGAAAAGATGAGATGAATGTGTAATTATTTGAATTTACAATATAAACAGCATAATAATTGCAGTTCATTCGTTACAGACGAGGTAAACTTGTCATTCAGTTTTCAGCAAATGTACAACAATGTAACCATTTTTTAACAGAGGGATAAAAATGCAATTTATGCCTTACTTATGAGGTAACAGCGAGATTCATTCCTTATGGAAAATGTGTTCGTCCCAGATGGAATGGAAAAATATCATTCATTCAGTAACGGTGGCACAAAGATACACATTTCGTTCGTCTACAAATTAGATCGCCATTAAATTCACTAAGACCTAAGGGTCGAGAAATATATACAGTATAATTTGTTACATATGAATTGAAAATAAAGTAAGTTCATTTATCACGAAGAAGATGTATGTTGGTTGGCTTTATGCCAGTAAGGACCCTTGCCTTAGGACGGCCGTAAGTATAGGAAAGTGTTAAAGGGAATAGGAAGCCTGGCGTGGGCCTCTGGACTCATCAGCTACCTGGAACGGAGAGGCAAGACGGTAGACACTTCATTCAGCACGTTTAAGCTGAAAAAATGTAACAAGACAAATCCCTAAGAACCAAACTGGGAAGATTTCCTGAGTGAATTAACCTGTCTCTTGGAAAAAGAGAAAAAGAAAAAATCAACACACCTATCCTATTGTGACTAAAATTAATTTCGTAAAAAAAAAAAATTAGCAACGAGCTTTCGGCGGATGGTATGGGGTTACTTTCCGTGGGTCTCTAAAGGTACGCCGTAGGTTGGACACCTGTAGCGGTTTGTTATCATTAATATAATTAGAAGTAGTAATAAGTAATAGTAGTTCATAATGTACACAGAACACTGGTTCCCATTTATGGAAGAGATCAGCTATCTCGGAAGAAACCGAAGGGACCATACGAAAAGTAAAGGGCAGAAATCAGCGCATTTTGGGAGGCCGAATTAGACACTGTAAAGAACCTTTAGCATTTCTATAGTGTCCCGCCAAGGCACATAGTAGGCTGTACCCCTCGTACGGGGACCACTACCGTTCCAGTCCGAATTAAAATTTGCCCAGTTTTCACCTCCGGAAAACGTAAGTCAGAGTGGTGTCAGCGACGTGCCCGTAAGCGCGCAGACAGCAAAGTTACGTAATGGTAAAAAACTGAATTAAGAAAATAAATCGAACTCCGTACACTTGATTATCACAGAGGAAAGTGGTGGCCTTTCTGTTAGGCGTGAGCCGTGTCGTTAATTGGGGTAATTAGAGCTTTTATATTGGAGTTAATTGAGCCTCAGTGTATTCAAAGGAAACGATGAAGTGTGGGTCACTTCCCACAACTCGTTTTTTTCTCTCTCCTTCTCTCTCTTATCCTGTGATGCTTAGACCGAGACAGGAAAGATAACTGTTAATAAAAATCACCTTCAAAGTTATGACGGTCCCACGTCAGAATTCCAAACAGGCTGATCTTTCGTGTTGATGACGTCTGCGCAGTATCTGCGAGGTCGAAAGAGTGAAGGGGAAGGCATACTATCAAGAAGCTTTTAGCAGCAATTCCCAAAGCGAATTTTGTAAAAGTGAGTGAGGAAGGCGGCCGGACGACAGCGATGAGGTGAATCCTGGTTTGACGGAGCGCGGACATGAAAGTTGAGTTGTTCATTGAATGACATTTGTGTGTTCAGTTAGGATGCAAGGAGATGTCTGTATATTGGAGAAGGCGAGGCATCCAGCGGCTATTGCAAATGAAAGTGAGTGTAGGTAGTGGTTTTAATCTAAATTGTATATACATACACACAAACGATAGTCTTGTACAGCTTCAGGCATGAGATTTAATCTCCAGAAGATAAGTCATAATCCCCTAAAATATGATAAGAAACCGTTGTACTCAAAGCTTATCAAGCAAACTGATTAGACCGAGAAACCCCGATATGTTGCATACCTGTCGCACGCTCTGATGGAAACACCTTAACAACAACAACGACGACATTCTTTCCTGAATGACGTCACGGGTAGAAAGGGCGTCAGTAACTCGGCTTGCTTACGGCAGTGACGCTTTGCTACGATCTTATTAAGTTGGAAGATCCGGTGTCACATATATTTTTATATTTGTTTATTGTTATCCATATCTGCCCCCTGTAGTATGGGGTGGCTTCAGAGAAAATAACACGAAGATAAACCTGCAGACAGATAAATACGAAACATGAAAACAACCGTAAAGATCGGCCTAAACTAATCCCTATTTTTATTTTGTTTTATTTTATTTTATTTATTTATTTTTTTTTTTTGCAAAAGGACCCGATGAAATGACATACCTGTAATGTCATTCAGGTCTTTGGCGTCGGTGTTTAGAACTAGCTAGGTGTTTTATCTTTTTTGTATGTTAGATGGTATCGGAAGAGCAGGTATGGTATGGTGCGTGTGAGTGAGTCATGCTTTGTACTCTTAGGTTACGCTAATTGCGCTTTGCATCGTTACCATACTTGCTTAGTTTTCTGGTATGTAAAGTCTTTCATGCATGTGTGCCCCTGTGACTGCTGAGTCGGTTTTTAATGCAGTGTGCCCTTTTTGTCAAAAGTGACGGCAGTATTAGAAAGGGTCGAAACAGCTAGTTCCAACCCCAGCAACTTGACGTGCCGTCCCGAAACTTGTAACAAGGTACCTTAATTCTGCATACTTTTATAGAGCCGGAGTTGAGACTTTAGCTAGCCAGGACTGGGCGAAGTCAGGTGGTAAGCTAAGAGGTCCTTACCTATAGGCTATCTCTGATTTGTGCAGAAAAATATAAACATATGGATGCGCTTTTCTCTTCTCTTTTTCAATCGCATATGGGCATTCTGCTCGTCTGCAAAGGAATTCAGGACTCGGCTTTGTCTGTTCGGCGAATCTTCAGTAATGATTGTAACTTCGTGCCATTTCATTTTCTTTGAAAAGTGTGGATGGGCATTGTGTGTGTGTGTGTGTGTGTGCAGAGAGTAAGAAGTTTAATAGAAACAAAGAACACTCTATCTTTCTCGCTGCATGTATTTAAATGCATATATATATATATATATATATATATATATATATATATATATATATATATATATATATATATATATATATATATATATATATATATATATGTATGTGTGTATATATATATAAAAGAATCTGCGTATTCAAGTTAGAGTGGTCACAGAGCGTTGAGTTACAGGTTTATGGAAGATTAATTTCTACTTTTTTTCTTCACTACGAGATATCAAGATACCGCAAAAACTTGTATTCTATTTTTTTCCCAAACGTTGAAAGTATTTCAATAAAAGAATCTCTCTCTCTCACTATTTTTTTAAATTCTGCCTGAATAAGGCTGCCCGTAACGTTGATTTACACTGATTTGATTTTTGGAGATTATAAAGAGAAATAAGTATCTTCAGATGATAAAAAGAAATTAAAATAATGAGAAATTACAAAATAAGAAATTGCCATTTGGTTAGTTGATATAACCACTTCCCCTACAAACTCAATTTCATTGGTCCAGTTTTCCTAAGGTTGCGAAAGACATTTTTTATTACCAGAAAATATGTTTATCCTTGGGTGTTTTATTCCTGATATTTACTCTGACAAATATATATATATATATATATATATATATATATGACTATTATATATATATATATATATATATATACACATATATATATATATATATATATATATATATATATATATATATATATATATATATATATATATATATATATATATATATATATATATATATATATATATATATATATATATATATATATATATATATATATGTATGTATATATATACAGTATATATATACATATTATAGTCTGTCTTCTTTTTCCTCCGGTGAGTGAAAGAAATCGAAAGGAAACTACTTGATCATTGCACCATTAGCGTAACTTTGACTTGACCGACAAGACGGCGCGACCCAACACCAAATACTCAAGATAAGGGACTGGCCCACTTGACGGGCCTCACTGGACCCGTCGCTCCGTGTTAGATCAGTCAGCACCTTTGGCAACGAAATCCTATACAGGAGGCCAGTCCTATGGAGGATGCTGGGAGAACCGGTACGGTGGAGAGGTGATGAATGTGGGTTGCTCTGTGTACACAGCCCTCGAAGTGTTATGAGAGATCTGGAGTTCCAGAGTTGGGCAATGGGGGAAGCTTAGATATGAAATTGAAATGAGTTTCTCAGTATTCTTACAATATCCCATGTGTGTTCTTTACGCGCGTTTACTTTTTCTCTTTTAATGATAATCGCAAAGGTACACATCCATAGAATCTGCAAAATCAGACCGGTGTATATACAGTACAGTATGAAGTCCGTTTATTAGCTCTTCAGTCTGTGAAGATAAGCGCTTGATCACGTTTTTGCTAAGTAGACGAATATTTGTTTTTCATTTTCTTTTTAGTTATTTGATTTATTTATCATGATATCTGTGCCTACATTATTTTCCCTTCATTTTGTGCCTCTCCTCAGTGAGGATAAATCCTTCACTGGGCTTTCATATTTGTCTGATATTTTATGTTTGCCCTACGTACAGTACGGATACAAACCTTCAACATTCTTAAGCGAGGGCGTGTGTGTCGACATGTCGCTTCTTCTCCGATTCGCCTCCCGCTCTTCGTTCTTATGTCCCTGTCTCTGCCCTAAGAACGGGAGGTTTCCCTTGAAAGGCGAGTGAGGCTGCAGCATCTTGAAGTGTTGAGCAAAATTGCACTGTTTTTAAGTGAAGCGCTCGCGGTAGGTGACGAGGTATTTTGAGCCTTTGCCCACGCGGACGGCTATTACATAATAGGCCGTCAGCCTTCATCTATCCTATTATCATTTGAAATCATTTTTCGAAGCAGAAGTTGAGAGCTCTGTCCTCAGTCTTTGTCACGAAAAATTTTTTTTTTTTTTTTTACAGCGCAAACGTTTGATTTTTTAATTAGACCCTAAAATTCAAATTTGACGTTTTTAAACCAAGACTTTGCTCATTTGAGTTAAAGCTCAACTCCTTCTGAAATAAAGACTGTTTGCTTTTATTTAGGACTTGACTAATAAAATGAGTAATTACTGACATTTTTAGACTAAGACTACCCTTTCTGAATAAATAGTGTTGATTTGCATTGAGCTTTAACCCTTATGAATTAGGTATTCCTCCTTTTCAATTTAGTCATTCCTCCCCCTTTGAGTGGAGGTTGCCCCTCTTCTTTTTTTTATTAAGATTCCTCTCCTCAGCTAACACTTGTTCCTTTTGAAGTAGGACTTAGTTCTGAACTCAGGCCACTCCAATGAGTGAAGATTTACTCATCGCTGGAGGCTAATAACTCAGTTACTTGGGCGTTTAACGATGGTTATATAAGGCAATAAGGTGACGCAAAGGAAATTATCCTCTCTCTCTCTCTCTCTCTCTCTCTCTCTCTCTCTCTCTCTCTCTCTCTCTCTCTCTCTTGGCTGTGAGTATTGGACGGAAGGAGTTGAATGACCTGAGTGTATGCGTGCGTGTGTGGGTTTGTATTTGGATGATCTTTTCTTTAGAGATGCGTCTTGACAGCGTTTGTGGTTTCATTTTTATTTGGAGAACTGTTGTGATAGCTTATGATTGGTTTATCAGAACTTGCTTGTCACACTGGAATTACAACACAGAGGTAAAAGACCTTTTTATGGCTTTTAATACTCGTTTTTAATTGTTCTGCTAAAATGTATTTTATGGCTTTTAATACTCGTTTTTAAATTGTTCTGCTAACATGTAATAAGCTCTATTACAACGTTTATGATAAGTGACTATCGTGTATATGTATATATATATATATATATATATATATATATATATATATATATATATATATATATATATATATATATATATATATATATATATATATATATATATATATATATACTATATGTACTATATTATATGTATGTATATATATGTGTGTTTGTATGTATATGTACGTGTGTATAAATGGGTGTGTCTTGAGTACCTAGAAGGTTTATACTTATATATTACTCAGTGCAACATCATAGCCCCTCTTTCAATTGCCACTTGTAACTTATCAGCCCAGCATGCACCATTTGGAGCGGGACAGCAGCCTGCAGATCAGAACTCTCCGAAAGCGCCGTCAGCAGCTCACCAGCATCCCTGCCAGCGGCACGTGATGACCCGTTGCCGCCTCATTTCTGTTCAGTCGGTCAGAGCGTTCGGTCAGCCACTTGAGCCGCTTCATAATTATGCAGAAATAGTTCCGTGTAGCATCATATTCATTCAACCGGTGAAAGTATTTGAGGAACACGGGTAGAAACGTTGGGACAAAATAAAATTAAGTATACCTAAGTTTAACCAGACCACTGAGCTGATTAACAGCCCTCCTAGAGAGGGCTGGCCCGAAGGACTATATTTAATTTACGTGGCTAAGAACCAAGTGGTTACCCAGGAACCGGACCTACAGCTTATTGTGGAATCCGAACCACATTATAACGAGAAATTAATTTCTATCACCAGAAATAAATTTCTCTGATTCTTCATTGCCCGGTCGGAGAATCGAACGCGGGCCCAACAGAGTACTATCCGAGAACGATACCAACACGTCCAATGAGGAACTAATGAAAACAAAAAAGTTAATTATTACTTTATATTTTCCAAAGTGCGCTGAAAGAAGAAGAAATAAATGTCTTTAGAAGCATAAAGAACATACAGTATGAAATTATCTGTATATATATATATATATATATATATATATATATATATATATATATATATATATGTGTGTGTATGAAATATCCGTGATGCTTATGAGAATGTAGCATCTACTACTTTCAAGTGACGCTTCTCTGCTGATCCATTTATTTACTCTTAAGCCGTCAGCTTTTTCAGCCATAAATCTATGTATGTCATTGCCTGAAAGTACAGTGCCACGTTCACCTTAGCTTTTAACGGAGAATTTTATATATATATATATATATATATATATATATATATATATATATATATATATATATATATATATATATATATATATATATATATATATATATATATATATATATATATATATATATATATATATATATATATATATATATATATATAAATTTCTGTATATACATATGAAATATATGTTTGTGTGTTTACACGTGATTTTTACACGTGATTTTAAATATCGAACACCACAGGAAGAAATGAAGCATGCTTGTAGACCCTGACCAGTGTCGACTGCATTGTTAATTTAGCAATAAAGCCGACACCGGACAGGACTCACAACCATGTTTCATTACACACACACACACACACACATATATATATATATATATATATATATATATATATATATATATATATATATATATATATATATATATATATATATATATATATATATATATATATAATATAATATAATATATATAATATAATATAATATATATATAATATAATATATATATATATATATATATATATATACATATACATACATACATACATACATACATACATACATACATACATACATACATACATAATACACACACACACACACACACACACAAACATTAAGCTACAAATGTCGTTTGATATCCAGTTTGCGCTACTTCGGGATTATCGTCGAAGGGATATTATATATATAAGTGATAAATGGTTTGGTACTTCAGTGCCTCGAACACTCGACAGTACAACCAACGACTTCCAGTCTACTGGTAGTCGTTGTTTGTACTGTCAAGTGTTCGAGTGAGAGGTGCCATACCATTTATCACTTGTAATTCCTTCGGTGATATTCCCGAAGAAGCGCGAATTGGATATCAAACGACATTTGTAGCCTAATGTTTGTAAATAAAATGTCAAGGTCGTGTGAGATAGATATATATATTTATAT